>NC_090713.1:9514603-9817633 GCF_040954835.1 Lepisosteus oculatus
TAATGCTGATTCTTTCACAGGGAAAATAAGCTTTCACACAAACGTTCTTTGTTAAGAGATCTGAATGTACAGTTTAATTCATGCTCTTAATTATAGAAACAAAAGAGGAAAGACTCAAACTCAGCATGTTCACTTACAAAAGAGGTATTTTGAAACAGCACAGTAATATCACCATTTACTAAACTGAGATATTAAAGTTTTGGAATCCAAGTGATCATAGAGCAGGCAGTGCACTGGAGAGCTGGGTGCTCTCTCTGGAGGTTTTTGTACAGCCTCTCTATAGTAATGTAACACTGTGGCTCACTTTCGGACAAGGAACCAAGGTGGTAGTGAAATGTAAGTGACTTCTCTTCTTTCTCTCAACTCAGCAGACTTGAAAGTCCTGGAATGTTTACATTTTAGCAGTTTAGAATCTTTAATTTCTCCTGGAGCCAGACTGTCCTGGAACATTATGCTTCAGAACCTGCTTACTTTTGAATCAGCTCTAGCCCAGTCTCTTCTGTGATATGTCCAGCTGTAATAATCACAATCAGCCGTGTGCTGTGTTCAGGTTGGCTTTCAAAGTCTTCTCTGAACTTTTTGTTCAAGTCTTCCGAACTCTAAATTACCCCCAGCTTTTCTAGCGGTCATCAATTCAAAAATGCTTTTTATAGATGTTCAAACAGGGAAGAATGTTTCCATGTCAGTGACTGAAATCTGTTTTATTGTTTTCTTATCCTTGTATTTTGTGCCAGGTTGCTAAAAATAAATCAAGATCAGGCACTTCACTTACAAAATTTAATTTTCTATGCAGGCTAAAAACAAACCGCCAAAACTCCACTAATAATGGTGTTCCTAATACTAATGAATTCCTATTGACAGTCAGATTTGACATTAAGACTGCAGTGAGTCTAATCACTGCAGTTCACGTTCAGACAGGACTGGTGAAGAAAACTGTTTTTTTTTCTTTTATTGTATTTACTCAGCAGAGAAAAAAAAACCTCTTTAGGCTCTAAGGTATACAATTTTTAATAATGATATTGATAGTATAATGCACTGCAGTATGTTCATATTAATATATTAATATACTTGCAATCCACAACTGCTATCTTTAATTATCTATAAATGATCAAGTAATGATCAGATGGGCTGATGAAAAAATAGTATTTGAGAACGTAATCACGGACAAACTACAGGTAAGTCTTTTATACTTTTTTTATGTGTAGAAATTGATGACTTCTAATGTACTGATCAGCACAGGATCAAAAGCTTTGAAGTTGTTTTATGAACCTTGTGAAAGTATTTTAATTTAAATCTTCAGGTTTTGTTGCAGCTGTTTCTTCAGACACATTTTCCTCTGCTGTGCTGCTCAGTAAAGCATGAAGTGGAACACAGATGACAGACCTACCGCAGTTGTTTTATTAATAATGCCTAATGATAGTATTAGACTTTAATTTATATACGAACTCAAAAAATAATTTTAAAGTGCTTATACATTGCAGGCATGTGTGTTTACATGATTCTTGTCACATTTTGTAACAAATGAAAATTATTCCAGCACTACTCAAGTCCAGACCAGCATCAGCCTGTGCTTTTTTCAGTCTCTGCTAACAATTACCTCCACAGCTGAAGCTTAGTTTACAGCGCAGAGAAGTGACACTTACAGTATAATGTTTAAAAAGATCCTGTGAAGTGATATGTGTTGCAGATATATTAATACATGTTGTCTTTAAATTGAGAAGATTCTGCATTGGCTTATTTCAAGTCTTTCATGCAGACAATCCTCCTAAAATAATCACTTTGTTGATTCTGAATTTCAGCAGCAGGTGGAATGGGGAGTTAGTTCACTTGGTGGCTCTGTCTAAGTGTCAGTGAACTCATTGGAAATTGGGCTGGCTGATTCAGCAGACCTGTCCTATTTGTATGAGAGGCGAACAGGCTGCTCAGGGTCACAGCTTGGAGTCCAGGCTGGTCCAGAACACCTGGTGCAGAGAACTCAGGTGCCACGATTCCAGTGACGAGTCATCAGAACCTCAGAAAGGCTCCAAACAAGCACGGACCTGTCCTGCTCACTAGGATTCTTGTAGCACATTGATCTGAGGATGTCAAGGGGCTCTTTGAAAGCATTCTCATTTATAATATGTGTAACTTTAAAATATATGTATTGATGTTAATTTTTGGGTTTCAGAACTACAGATACAGGAGTAAAAGGAAACCTGATCTTTTTTTAGAAGCGCATGTGGTGTTTCTAGGAGTCCCAAAGTGCGGTGTGTGTGTTTTCAAAGTTAGTGAGGCTCAGTCTTCTGCTGTACACCAGTCCTGACTCTCTGCCCTGCTCTGTCTCGCTCTCTCCCAGCCGGCGCCAGCGTGAAGCCCACAGTGTCGCTGTTCCCCCCGTCCCCCAGTGAGCTGTCCGCCAACTCGGCCACACTGCTCTGCCTGCTCAGCGGCTACTCCCCCGAGGGGGCCAGCGTGGAGTGGACGGTGGATGGCTCCAAAGTGACCAGCGGGGTCCTGACCAGCGCCGAGGAGGGGAGGGATGGCAAGTTCAGCCGCAGCAGCTCCCTGAAGTTGAGCAAGGCCGAGTGGGAGGCCAAGGAGGAGTACGTGTGCACGGTGACCCACGACAACTCGCCGGCCTCCTACAGTGTCCGCAGGAGTCAGTGCATGGGCGCCGCGGCGTGATGCTGTCCTGGGATAAGAGGGGAAGAGCCGCCCTCCCCTCGGCCCCAGTGTGTCTGCAGATCCTGTCAAGCCACGCAGCAGCTCAGTAGCCTCGCATGTTAGTCTCAGCCTCCGGCCGTCACTAGAGCTTGTCTGGTAACTGGTGTGTGTTTGTGTAGTCTAGGACATTTTTCACTGTTTGTTTCGCTCTAGATGTTCAAATAAAATATTGAAGTCAGAATCTGGAGTTGTGTCACTTTGTGTGCGTTTTAATTTCTGAATAGGAATATATGATCTCTGGGGTGGAAAGGACCCTGTTTGACCCTGGGGCACAGAGGCAGAGAACAAGAGCCTCCATATCAAAGGCATCTGGCAGCTCTTAACTCAAAGACAGGGGGTCAAAGCCAGTGAGGGGAAACCGTCTTCTTATTACAATAAAAAGAGTAATAATTTTATTGATTTACCTGACATCTTCATCATCAAAGATGCCTAACAATTAAAGAACTGCAATATATAATATATAATATATAATATATAATATATAATATATAATATATAATATATCATATATAATATATCATATATAATATATAATATGAAGAGTGGGTGGACTAAAAATCTCCTGTCATGGGTTATTATCAAACAGCTCAGTGACTAAAAGCAGTGCAGCTCAAGGGATAGAGACTTCAGTGAAACTGCAGGTCAGCTCGATGCAGAGTCAAGACAGCAGGGGCCTGAAGAGGCTGGAGACACACATACACCCCTTGTCAGGGGTGGACAAACAGCAGCACTGGAGGCTGGAGAGCGAACAGCTGGGCTTGAACAGAGAGGAGAAGGAAGAATTCAAGATTATATATATTATATGTGTATTTAGTACTGACAGTGTGAAACTTTTCCACATTACACTGAATTGCAAACTGAGCACTGACACACTAGGATCTACAGTACAGTACCACAGTGTTATCAAATTAACAATTGTTTTCCTGCATAGTGACAAAAAGAGTCAGCACATGAGAGCCATTCTGTGCTTGTCCTGCTGTTACTCGTCCTGTTTCTAATCATTCCAAGTTTGTATACATTCTGCAACATGCCTTTGCATTTCACATTTATTTATCTAGTTGTAACTTTTGCACACCCTGTAAGTATATACTGTATCAACAGAATACATGTATTACATATATAATATAAATCAGAATAAGGAATATGGTCTTATAATGAGACCTCAGGCCAGCTCAAAGGAGAATCAGACAGCAGGGTCCTGAGGAGGCTGGAGATACCCAGGAGTGGCCAACATGAGGCCAGTTGGCTCATCTTGCTTATTTGACAGTTTAGTAGCAAATTAAATCTAATATTTTGCCTGGACTTTTCTTAAATGTTCCCAGAGTTTGGGGCTCAACCACCTAAATACCTAGAACAGTTTGGTTTCAGCATCAATTTTTATTTCCATCCTGTATTACTTCCATTTTAGTTCCATTTCCTGTATGACCTTGCATCCTTGTTTGACTTCTGAGTGTGTAAAAGAGCCTGTATATTGAATCTGTCTATAGTCCATTATAGTTTGTATATCTGGAACAAATCTCTCAATTTCGTCTGTTCTAGTTTGATGAGATTTAGCTCCTTGAACTTGTCTGTACATGACAATACACTGAAGCTAGGATTTATTATTGTTGCTCTTCATTCAACTCTTTCTTAGACTGTATTCCCCTTTTTGATATGTTACCCAAAACTGAACACAGTTTTCTAAACAAGGCCTTAGAAGTGCCTTGTAAACATGGAGTATAACCTCAATGGAATTAGATTCCACACTTCCTGCTCTGTACTCAGTTCGCTTTATTGATTCCCCACATCGTCTAGATGAAGACATAGAACAATCCACCAGATGTCTTTTGTGTATAACATCCTGTAGTCCAGACTTTTCCATGCTAAATATACACAACATACACAACATCTTCCTCCTACCTGCCTGGATCACTTTGCACTTAACAATGATAAATTTAATACCAGGTGTCTCCCCAATTTCTGAATTTGTCTTTAAAGTCTTATTTAGTTCCCTTACAACTGTTTCTGTGATAACCACTCTATCAAAGTTGATTTTTTTAAAATGTAACTAGTTCGATAACTAAAGCTGATGTTTATATGGACCAGGAAGATGATGGGGCCAAAAACACATCCTTGAGGCACACCACTAGTTTCATCTGCCCAGAAAAATTTAATTAAATTCCGTTCAATTTATTTTTGTATAACGCCTTTCACAACAAGGTTACCCCAAGGCGCTTAACAATGCAAGTGGCCATACATTTTGTCAATACAGAACAGAAGACCAAAATAAAATGGAGGAGAGGAACCAAAAACACCTTAGTAAAGAGAAAAAAACCTCTAAGAGTCCAAGGTCAACTGGTTGCCCAACCCCTTTGGGCATGCTAACATTATATAATAAAAAAGGAAATGAATGAATGAGGGTATTAATCCACCCATCCATCATTTCTTCTGTATGTTAGTACTCCATGCAGATCTCTGTAGACTATAAAAATTCCTCCTAAACGATAGCTATATCCACGATGTCCCTCTTGGATCCATGGCAGTGATGCAGCATCCAACTCAGACGATGCCCAGCCGGGCGCCATCCGGACATGTGGGGAGGAGAATAGGATAGTTGTGATACCCTTCAAAATTATGCACTATGCTCTTAAGGCTATGCACATTACAGTATGTTCCCTTTTGCCAGTTACCAGTCCATATACATAAGGAGACTTGAACAGTGAATTTTGCAGTGCTGTGAATGTTTTGTGCCTTGACCATCGTGAGTCTTGTTGCATTTCACTCAGATTTCAGAGAAAGGTGTCTTTGATCCTTCTTTCCATGAGGTGTTTTGGTCTCTGTTCCATTTTAAGCTTCAAGGTGCATTTTTACCAAACTCTACAGTTATTGTTATTGTTTTTTACTTCAAGTTCTCTAGTCACTTCAAAGCACATAAACAACAAACCAAATACAAGGTATTCCTAGTCTAGACACATTCCTAGACACAGACACACTCACACCAGGGCCAGTCTTCCCAGAAGCCAATGGACCCGCTAGTATGTCTTTGGACAGTGGAAGGAAAACAGAGCATCCGGAGAAATCCCAGGTAACCACTGGGAGAACATACAGACTCCACACAGACAGCACCCCAGGTCTGGAATTAAACCTAGGACCCCAGTGCTGCCAGGCCACACTATCCCTGCTATCATTATCATAAATGCAATTTAACAGAGTCTTCTAATACAGTGTCGCTCTCTTTCCAGGACCCAGCTACTGTCTCTTTGACACTACCTGTGCTGACTCTACAACAATCATTGCTAAAACTGTCAGTACCCACAATCAATCTTAATTCACAGTGTGGCCTTTTCCAAGGGATCAGTTTCATACATTTGTGGGGATTTTCGGGGTTCCCATCTTACTTATTTTAATTACCATCTTGTACTGTGAATGGTCGGTGTGAATATTAATATTAATCGTGTTAAAGCCTTTAAAACCCTCTGAGGGAACTGCACAGTATTCTAAGTGCTGAAGAAAGAGAGTCAATTAATCTATCATGAAGGGATACGGATGATGGTCTGTAAGACTGGAGCTGCCTGGTGCTGTCTGCTGCTCTCGGAGAGACTCTGACACCTGCAGCTGGTCTATTCCAGGAGCGCGTCGGTCACGTTGGGGCACCTGCGCAGCTCGATATGCAAATCCTCTCGGCAGTTGTTTCGCTTTCTCCTCCCCGTCTTCCAGTTTCACACCCAGAAATAGCCCGGGGGCGGCGGGGCAGCGGAGCGCGGCCGGGGAGATTTGCCTGCCGTGGCAGAGAGCCAGCCGGGCGCACAGCGCAGTGGTTTCGGAGAGCCCAGCTGTCAGGAGTTCAGGAGGAGGAGCTCAGCTGCGCTGTTAAACTACATGAGAGACGGAGTAACGCGAGGTGCTGTAACGATGCACAGATAATGAATTCAGATTTCTAGATTAAATGTAATTCTCCGAGACTGAAGCCTTCTGGATCTGTCCTTCAGAAAGACGTTCAAGTAGGGAGCTGTGTCAGAGTGCGTAGGCAGCAAAGGAACAGGTAAAGGTTTATTCCAGGCTTAAAGGAAAAGAAAAGAAAAAAAAAGACCTTTCAGGTGAGAGAAGAAGGATCCACAGCTGAAACGTTGTGTCTGTTTTCTTTTCAGCATGGAATAAACCTCTACCTGGTCGTTCACAAAGATATTTGTTAAAATCTGACATATTAATAGAATAATACCGATTAATTTAGTCTAAATTCCCACCAGAAATCTTAATTCACAGTGTGTGAGCAATGACCTTTTTCTAGAGATCATCTTCTAACATTTGTGTAGATCTTTGGTGATTCCCCATTTTATTGATTTTAATTACTATGTTTTTATTTATACTAAAATGTTATCCAGGTGTCAGAGTCTGAATTTTACTTATCAATCTGTAGTAAACAGATAATATATCATATCTAGCAAATAATTTACTAATATAACTTAATTTACAATTTCCTACCTGTATTTTGAGCAATAAAATGACCATTTTATTTATACATCTGACACACGCTTCAATTGCACCCAGGTTTAGTCTGAGTGCTGTATGAATGTTGGTTAACTCCTGTTTTTACTGCATTAATGAATGATGACATCAGCAATAAGAAACAGTTTAAGAAACTTAATCTGCCTGGGCTCCTGTAAAATCAGCTTGTAAGGCATTAGTTTTACTTTTTTAGCTTGTTCTCACACTGAATCTAGGATTCTAGCCTCTTTCTTAAATATTACGGCATCAAGTACTTTGTGAAACGATTCATACTGAACACTGTTTACTCAGTGTTTATTACTCATCTGGTGTTGCTTCTCCTACTAAACTTCACCCAGTTGCGAACCTCTGTGTGAACTTTATAATACATCTAGTATATGCCAGTATAAATCCTATAAAACATACAGTACATACCAGATAGTATACTGCTCAGATTTCTGTCTTTACTTGTTATATACAGTATGTGCTTTGTTTTGAATGAATAATGAATTGTTTATTGATTCTTGGGCTGCCAATAGGCCAATGGATATTGTGGAGGCTTAGAAATTTATTTTTTTGATAACCTGAGATCTGGACATTTCTATCTTAATTTTCACTATAAGACTGGGAGTTCTGTGTGAGGGATGAATTGCTCTTGAATGAGGGCAGGGTGATTACCCAACTCAAAAAAAACCTTTCCAGGTGTTAGGTTTCTTAGACACAATGTTTTTACATGGTTTTTATTGGAAAGATGCAGTTTGCTTATGTCAGACATCCAGACATAATATTAATGCTGCTGTATTTTCGAAATACTTCCCATGTTTATGTTGTGTCCTTGATTTGAGAAAGTGTTAATTGCTCTTGCTGGTGTTTTGTATACTGTACATTATAAAGATGTAAGCATGTTATCAAACCCCTAGTCATTGCAGCAGAATTGGGCCAAAGATGTATTTTGACTTTTTTAACATTCCCTGGAGTCTACAAATTAATTCAGCCATGATGATTTTATACAAAGTTGCGGCTTTTTATGATATCACTACAGTGTTATTTGGTTAGCAGAGTTATTTTTTTTAATCGATGTGTTTTTCCTTGTTCCTGTCAGCTTGTAATGCTCTAATTGTCTTTATGCTTTCTCTCAGGAATGTCACCACTTAATGTTTGTACAGTATCTTGTGACAGACGGATCTTGTGGTAGTTTGGGAATAATCTCTATGAAAAAGATTACTTTAAGCCTGTCTGTTGAATCTGTCTGTACTGATCACAAAACAAAAGAGATGTGCTGAAGTCAGAGGAAATAAACTAGGATAAGCTGTGGCAAAGAGTGAAAGATGAACACAAAGCTTAGTAAAGCAGAAAAATGTTCAAAATACTGTGGATACATACAGAATGTGATCTTTCAGAAAGTTCTTTTATTTAATTGAATGGGAAAATGATAATATCTCTGCTTTCCCAGATAATGCAGGTATTAGTAATGTAAAATGAGGACTTAGACACCAAGTATTTTACGTGCTGTAAATACACATACAGTACTGTACTGTTGCGATAATATTTTACTGCACTCACTGGGTAGAAAAAAGCTATTATTCTTGGAAAAAAATCAACGTTTCAGATTGTGTATGACTGTTCCAGCCTGTATTAAGATTAATGTAGTTCTGAAGCTGAGGTAACCAACTGCTATTCTTTGTGCTGGAAGTGACTCAGCAGAGTTACCAGCAGTGGCAGGAAATGGCAGGAGAATTGAAGGAGAGTCTTCAGTCTGTTCACTTGCATTTCAGATGCAGTATATACAGTACCTTATTATACACAACTAAGACTCACATCACATAAATTAAAATCCACAGGGAGTTCTGGGATAAATAAACCTTTTTTTTGTCTACTTCTCCTTCAACTGTAATTGAACTTTTTATAGTTTACTGTTGCTTTTTTAAGTAAATTGTCAGAATTTGCATTCTGATATAAGTTATAAATTAATTGCCCAAATGTTGCACTTGTAATAGTAACAATCACACTTTACAGTTTTGCACTTAGATAAAGAAATAAAGATTTACTTTAAAAGTAATATGTGCCATTGGATTTCTTGTTCATTTAGCGGGAAAATATTGTGATTGCACAAAGACAAAGTAAAATACAATAGAAATGCCTACAGTGTAGCACGGAAGCGTACGGAGTCTTATTATTATAAAATATATCATTTATACGAGATAGTATTGCGTTTATACGATAAAAGTATCTTGTATATATGACACATGTATTGTATTTACACAAGAGTTAATTTGTGAACAATGTTGCCTACTATATTAATACTGTATATTACATTGTAGTGAATATTGTAACGAGACGGGGTCAGCGAGGATGGAGACAGGAACTTGGGCTCTTTTAAAATCTCAGCGCATTATAGTCGGACGTGCGTCCGGCTCAGCACCAGCAACAGGGAAAGTAGGAACAGAGAGACACAGCGTACAACACGCTGGGTCATTTCGTGTACAGTACGTGGTATAGAGTGGTAAGTGGGTACAGATATAAAAGGGGCTGCAAAACTGGGATAACTATTTACAGGGACCCCGGCAACCTATCCAGGGTGTACACCCGTTCAGAATGGTCAGCGGCACCGGCCAGTGGCTCCCCTAGTCCCCGCTCTGACCACTACTACTACTCCCGTCCTGCCCCTCGCCGCGCACCTAGCCGTGCGCTCTTCGGCCGCAAAGCCAGGCGAGGACGCCACACTATGAAATAATATTGTCCCCTGCAAAGTAGCATTGACTTAAACAGTAGAATACTTCCACACTCCTCTTTTCGAAAAAAATCTAAAGTGTTCAGTCTTTTGGATACATGACGTACAACGCAGTGTCAGTAAATACGGAAGCGCATTGCTGCCAACAAGGGTAAAAAAATCACCCTTTTTACGAGATAGCAATGATTACTTCAGTGTATACACAACCTGTTGTGTTGTGCACTGAACGCATGCAGAAGCTACCGTGAGCTTAGCTGGCACTTACGGTTTAATGATCGTGTCAATGTCCGGCGCTGCAGAATTTGTACGGATTTACTTCCGGCTGGGGTTTAGTCATAATGAAGTCTTGCAATTGTGAGCAAATATGAACAGAATCATTATACGCATTAGGACCAAGTGTTTGGGATTTAGAGATCAAAGCAATGATGGCTTCGTTATGAACAGTTACACGTGCAATCAGCTCCACTGCTTAAAACTGTAAGTCCGCACGGAGCGATAGAGGTATTACAGTATATGGCGATCGTGCTGTCGCATGATCATATAGAGTACGCGAGAATTACTATCTCGTACGAGAAAATTCCTTATCGAGGATTTTGTTTTCTTTAGTGGCAGCAATGCGCTTCCGGAAGTAAGCATTCCCAGGTTAAACGCTTATCGTTTTCGCCGTTTTTGTGAGAAGAGACATCACGGCTTTCCAAACTTTCAGTATGTTCTTCTTGATGTGAAGCTGCAGAAACATGTCCGGTACATAGGTTGTACATTGCCTCCTCTTTAAACATTAAACGCATAACGTTCACTTGACTTGATAGTGTAGCGTTTACAAGTTCTTTTCAGAACAAAGGACTAGTGGAGACGCGATTAACAAACCAAGCATTAGCTTTATTCATTAACAACCACACAAAACCAAACACAGGATATACACGCACATGAGGAGACTGACGGAACACGTACAATCTTTAGGGTGGTAATTACTGAACAACACGCTATACTTTTACAGGACTACACAGGGCACTAGAACTACTAGGACATTATTTACACAGGTAGGGTCAGCCGCTGGTCATCGTGCTGACCCTCAGACTCTTCCCGGCTACCACTCCCAGCATGCCCAGCGGTACTACGAGCGCCTAGGGGCGCTTCCTCCTCACCACCAGGCGAGGGCGTTACAATAGTAAGACATGCCAAGTGTTATCGCTGTTAACAGTAAACGGAACGCCAACCGTGTGCAAGCTGTAATAGGGGTTGTGTGCCGTCCTGGAATTCTTTTTCAAAAAGGTTTTGTTTGGCATTACCCTGTCTCTATACACATGAATATCCGTGCAAACGGACACACAAATATTGTTTCTTCTCCCATCAAAATGCACTTTTCCTGCATTTTTCTGTGTAAATCCAAATTCAAATCCATTTTATGTCAGCATACTGTAGTCTAAAAGCTTTTAATAATTATTATAATTGCTTACACTTATACTGTTCTGTATAATGATTATTTTTTGTAAGAGGCTGCACAGAGATTACTGTATTATTAGTCAACAGAGGGCAGCACTGAAAACTGAATTGAGAGTCAGTCTCAGCTGGCAAACGCTGCTGCTCTTCCTGATGTGACTCTTGTCTCAGTGTAATTGCCATATTACTGACACCAAAGGGCAGCACTGAACACTGAATTGAGAGTCTCACTTTTAAAAAAAACACTGCTCTGCTCCTCTTACTGTGACACTTGTCTCAGTGTGTGAGAACAGTGCTGCTCTTTCATTTCACCCTGCCTGTCCAACAGATTGTTTCATCCTATCAATACAGCCTCTCCTAAGAATCCAGTCTGCCTGATATTGAGATACCCCACCTGTGAACCTGTCTGAGATGCTTTGCTGCCTCACACCTCTTCTTTGTACTTCAGGATGTTCACCAGTTTCACTCTGTTTCATCAGTTTCTGTATTTGATGCACTGAAAGTATTGGAGTAAGAACAGCAACAGTATGTTGACTTAGAGAAAATAATCTTGCCAGACCTTGGCAGCATATCACTCTTATTGAGGGTTGGTTTCAAAGATACCGTCTCAACTGTAATCTTAAAGTATGATTATTGTACTGCAAGTTTTTTTTTGTTATGAGCTGCAGATTCAAATTCTGTTCTTACTTCAGTACTTTCAGTGCATCATATACAGAAACTGATGAAACAGATTGAAACTGGTGAACATCCTGAAGTACAAAGAAGAAGTGTGAGGCAGCAAAGCATCTCAGACAGGTTCACAGGTGAGGTATCTCAATATCAGGCAGACTGGATTCTTAGGAGAGGCTGTGCTGATAGGATGAAACAATCTGTTGGACAGGCAGGGTGAAATGAAAGAGCAGCACTGTTCTCACACACTGAGACAAGTGTCACAGTAAGAGGAGCAGAGCAGTGATTGTTTTGGGAAAGAGTCACACCAGTAAGAGGAGCTGCAGCGTTTGCTAGCAGAGACTGAGGCTCTCAATTCAGTTTTCAGTGCTGCCCTCTGTTGACTTATAATACTGTAATCCCTGTGCAGCCTTTTACGTGAAAAAAAAATCATTATACAGACCAGTCTTGTATGCAAAACTCTTAATACAATGATTCAAATGACTCAAACAGGAGCAAAAATTCTATAATTCTATAAATGGAAGTGAAGAATTCAGTTAATACTGTCAATTTTAATGATTCAAACAAAAAAAGGAAAATGGTCACTTTTAAGTTGGCTCCTCAGACAGAATAATTTGCTCTAAAGTGCAGTTTACTGTACATCAGTCACATTTTGTGCACATCTATCACAGAACCTCTTTGAAGAACCTCTTATGTTTTGGGCTGAGAACAAACTGGGTTAAATCAAAGCATCTCAATAGAGCTAGAAAATCCTTTACCTGGAAGACCTGGAGTCAATATGTATACTAGTGTCCCCAAAAATAAGGATCCTCTTAAATCTGATGCATAAATATTCAAACTCACTTAAAAAGGCGAATAACTAGCTGATACTTCAAGCAGGTAGAAGAGAGCAGAAGGAAAAGGACCAGTGGAAACAGAGACAGAGAAAAGACACATGTTATATTTAAACAGCTGTTATTGTTTGGATGTTCTGAGGTATGTAACTAGTCCTGCTTCATTTATTAGATTAAAAAAAATGCTTAAAATGTAGTTGCTGTGGGACTCCAGTAAGGAGTATGGCTTTTGTTTTAACTGTTTTTATATCAAAAGGGAATTCACCACCCTGTCAAAAGTAGGATGACTGGTTATTGGTATAACTTTAAAGACAGACACTTTATTATTTGAACATTAGTTTATTGAGGTGAATGGGTGCTCAGTTGATGTGTGACCTGTTTATTATATTTAAATATCCTGTAGTGACATCTAGAGGTGATACTGAGAACTGACAGTGAGCTGGGATCTGGAGTCTGGAGATCAGATAAATCTTTGGACAGTAATACAAATAATAATTACTTACACTTATATATCGCTTTTCTGGACACTCCACTTAAAGCGCTTTACAGGTAATGGGGACTCCCCTCAACCACCACCAATGTGCAGCATCCACCTGGATGATGCAACGGCAGCCATAGTGCGCCAGAACGCTCACAACACATCCGCTATTAGTGGGGAGGAGAGCAGAGTAATGAAGCCAATTCATAGACAGGGATTATTAGGAGGCCATGATTGATAAGGGCCAATGGGGAATTTTGGCCAGGACGCCGGGGTTACACCCCTACTCTTTACGAGAAACGCCCTGGGATTTTTAATGACCACAGAGAGTCAGGACCCCGGTTTTACATCTCATCCTAAGGACCGTGCCTGTTTACAGTATAGTGTCCCCGTCACTATACTGGGGCATTAGGACCCACATACACCACAGGATGAGCTCCCCCTGCTGGCCCCACTAACAATGCTTCCAGCAGCAACCTTAGTTTTTCCCAGGAGGACTCTCATCCAGGTACTGACCAGGCTCACACCTGCTTAGCTTCAGTGGGCTGTCAGTTGTGAGTTGCAGAGTGAGATGGCTGCTGGCCTTAGTACATAATCATGTTCCTAAACCCACTCACATCTTACTTTCACACAACATTTATGATTATATATGCATTTGTTATGGGTATTTGTTCATGCTATGTGTATTCAAATGCACAGTATTGCATTTAATCACCTGTAAGAGTGTTTTTAATCTGCATCAGTGTGGCCTGGCTCTGGCTCTGAGGGAGGAATGAGTTACCACTGAACTGAAATGGGTTGTGTTAATTGGAACTCTTTACCTTAGGGACACTTAAGAACCTCAACTTGATTACCATAATTCAATTCAATTCAATTCAGCTTTATTGTCATTAAACTTACACAGGTGCATAGTATAATGAAAAGTGTTTGTCATTAGTCACTCAGGTACAGTATATAAATAGGACAGAAGATAACACAATAGACAGTTACACAATAGCAATAATAGTAACATGTAATAACATAACATAAATAACATGTAATCAAGTAATCAAAACTGTGCAAAATTCCGCAAACAGAGAAAATTTAACAGGACAAAAACAGTGCAAGGTAATTCATGGAACAGTGCAAAAAAATAGTGTGGTTAAAAGTAGTATGGTTAATTAATATTAAATATTATTATGCCCGTTACAATTTTACTAGGCTATCGAGGGGACAGTACAATTTTGGCTTATATGTGTGTGTGGTGGTGTAGGAGTACAGTGGTTGTGGGTACAGGAGGATGTTAGGAGAGATCATAATAAGGTGGAAGGGAGTGGGGGCGTCACCAACTTGACAGCTCTGGGGAAGAAGCTATTTTGGAGTCTAGTTGTGTGTAACTGGAGTGACCGGAACCTTCTGCCAGATGGTAGGGGAACAAACAAGTTATGACTGGGGTGAGTGGGGTCAGACATAATTTTGGTGGCTTTTTTCAGACTCCTGGTGTTGTATATTTCCTGGATGGATGGTAAGGCACTGCCGATGATGTGTTGGGCAGTTTTGACCACCCGCTGTAGTGCCTTACGGTCGTATCTGGTGCAGTTGCCGTACCAGACTGTGATGCAGCTGGTCAGTATGCTCTCCACCGTACATCTGTAGAAGTTGGTGAGGATCAGTGGGTGTAGGTGTATTTTCTTCAGCCTTCTCAGGAAGTACAGCCACTGTTGTGCCTTCTTGATGAGACTGGAGGTGTTCAGTGTCCATGTAAGGTCCTTAGAGATGTGAACGCCTAGGAATTTGAAGTTATTCACCATCTCCACCGCAGACCCTTCTATGTAGATGGGGGAGTGAACTTTTCCTTGTCTTCTGAAGTCAACAATCAGCTCTTTGGTTTTGCTGATGTTGAGACATAGGTTGTTGGTTCGGCACCAGTCTGCGAGTTGTTTTATCTCCTCCCTGTAGGCAGTCTCATCGTTGTCAGTGATCAGGCCCATGACTGTGGTATCGTCAGCATACTTGGTGATGGTGTTTGTGCTGAACTTAGCAGTACAGTCGTGGGTGAACAGGGAGTAAAGCAGTGGGCTGAGCACACAACCTTGAGGGGCACCGGTGTTAAGGGTGAGTGTGTTGGAGGTGAGGTTGCCAATCCTGACAGTCTGGGGTCTGCTGGTGAGGAAGTCTAGGATCCAGCTGCAGAGGGTTGTATCTAAACCTAGAGCCCTGAGTTTGGTACAAAGTTTTATGGGTATGATGGTGTTAAATGCTGAGCTAAAGTCAATGAACAGCATTCTTGTATAGGTGTTCCTTTTATCCAGGTGGGTTAGTGTGGTGTGTAAAGCTATAGAGATTGCATCCTCTGTGGAGCGGTTTGTGCGATAGGCAAACTGAAGAGGATCCAGTGTTTTTGGAATGCTGGCTTTAATGTGCAGAATAAGTAGTTTTTCAAAGCACTTCATTATGA
Organism: Lepisosteus oculatus; assembly: GCF_040954835.1. Taxonomy (NCBI): domain Eukaryota; kingdom Metazoa; phylum Chordata; class Actinopteri; order Semionotiformes; family Lepisosteidae; genus Lepisosteus; species Lepisosteus oculatus. The sequence continues at coordinate 9,530,359 of NC_090713.1, forward strand.
TGGGGGTGAGTGCAATAGGGCGGTAGTCGTTTAGGCATGTGGGGGCTGATTTTTTCGGTACTGGCACGATGGTGGTTGTCTTGAAGCAGCTAGGTACAGTGGCCTGGGCCAAGGACATGTTGAAGATGTCGGTACAGACATCAGCTATCTGCCAGGCACATGTTCTGAGTACCAGGCCAGGGATACCTGGTATCCCTGGTAAGCCTGGTAAGGTAATTCTGTTAGTAAATTGTTAGTAATTCTGTTAGTAAAATAGTACATATGAGCCAGCTCCTGCTGACCAAGACTACAAGTCCTAAACCATTCCTCTTCACACTGCCTGTCCTGGTGTAAATCAGGGATGGTTTGATGTTTTAGCCATTAAATGGCTCTGTGGCTAAGGATCTGCGCCTGTGGGTGGAAGGTTGCTGGTTTGAATCCCATAGCTGGCAGAGGAATCCTGCTCCATTGGGCCCCTGAGCAAGGCCCTTAACCCCAACTGCTTCAGAGACTTCGTATAAATGGCCAACCCTGCGCTCTGACTCCCAGCTTCTCTCTCCCTGTCTGTGTGCCTCATGGAGAGCAAGCTGGAGTATGTGAAAAGATGAATTCCTACTACAAGAAAATTGTATATGGCCAATAAAGTGTATGTTATGTTAAATTATTTTTCTTCTTCAGGCTGTGTGTGAGACATTTGCTTTTATACATTATACAGTACATGTAGATATCTGGGTCTTTATAGTAAGGCTACTGTAGCAGAACCTGTGTCCCCAAGGAAGAATTGATTTCATGAGGAAGCCATGAGGACAGTGAAAATTAGAAATGTGCAGAATAGAAGAGGTTTTGTGGGGACAGACTTCACACTTCAATGTGAATAACCCAGATACATCATGTGCATAATGTCATTTCATTTAGTTTGGACTGGTGGTCAAAATGTGAACTGACGTTTTTGAGCTTTCTTTTTTTAAAGAGTAATTGCCTTGTATAAGCATGTCTGATTTTTTGTTGATTTTATAAAGAGAAAAACAAGATTTATTATAATGATTCCTTCAGGAGATTTCACTGACGAAATCATAGTGCTGTTCCACCGGAGAGAGCTATGGCCTGTTCTCCCTCTTGTGGGCAATACTTATAACTGCAGTCTGTGTTTCTGTTTGATTAACACATCTGAATGAAAAACATCCAGATCACAGGTGTCTCACAGTAGCATCTGTGATCTGTCTATAGAAGCAGAGTTGATTGCATTCTATTTTACATTAACAACAAATATCACAAGATAAAATATATATCTAGTTATGCTAAAAATATTGAAATATTTTATTTGATTATATTTATTATCTAGTTCAGATGGATAGCTGCGTCAGCATGCGTAGGCTGCAAAGGAACAAGTAATAGGTTTATTCCATGCTGAAAAGATAAGAAAGAAAACACAACGTTTTGGCCATGGAGTCTTCTTCAGGTGTCACACCTTCTTCACACCTGAAGAAGGCTCCACGGCTGAAACATTGTTTTCTTTCTTCTCCTGTCAGCATGGAATAAACCTATTACTTGTACCTACTTATTGTCTATAATGTTAATTAACATTATTTTATTTGTAATTTTCACTTTCATAGCCTATTAAGTTTAATACCTAAATACATCCTTTCTGTGTGTTTATTACACAGCATTTATAAATGATGTAAAAATGGAGCTCTGTTAAGTGTTGTAGCAGCTCTGCAGCTGTTTTCAGCCTCAGTCCTGATTCAGAGCAGCTCCTGTAGAGCTGAGGAAGGTTTTTGTACAGACATGTATCAGTGTGTGAGAGGCATGCTGTTACTCTGCTGACAGTAATAATCTGCTGCATCTTCAGGCTGGACTCCAGTGATTGTCAGTGTAAAGGCTGTTCCAGACCCGCTGCCAGAGAATCGATCAGGAACCCCTGACTGACGGTTTGTTGCAGCATAAACCAGGAGCTGTGGAGCCTGACCAGGTTTCTGCAGGTACCAGTGCAGGTAGTTGCTTACAGACTGACTGGTTGTACACCTGATAGAGACAGAGCTTCCTGGGAGAACAGTCTGAGCTGGAGACTGAGTCAGAACAGTCTGTCCACTGGACACTGGAGGTGAAATAGCAACAAGAATTAATTATTAATACATACTTTTTATAAACATTTGTATGATGTATTTGCCCTAGAAAACACATTTGCTACATTTCTATTGATGTTCTTTAAATTTTAGGTTTATTCTAAATTCCTACCAAGTTCTTTAAAATTCATATTAATAAAATAAAGAATTAGAGACATATTTTCTTTAACCCTCACCTTGAGCAAAGAGCCCCAGTGTCCCCAGCAGTAGAATCAGTTTCATCATTGTCCTGTGTGTGTCAGTGACTCTGAAAGGGCTGAACAGTGACTGATCCACACTGTGAGTCTTAAAGTGTTTGGAGCAGTGAGGCGGCACAGGTATGCAAAGCTCCTTCCTGTATACAAATCCTGTCAGAGACAGTTAGAAAAGGCCTGAGCTGGGAGAACAGGTGCAATCTGCAAGGGTTGGGTCTGTTCTTATGTGTATATAATATGTAGTGTATGTACTGCTAGATCAGTGCTCTGATGTTAGAGCTCTACCACATTTAGACTCTGCATTTATGCCTCTTAAAAACAACAGCTTTTTCTCTAAACATTCTGAAAGCACTGATCCAGCAGAGACTCGCCTTCCCCTGGAGGTCCTCTTGCCAGTACTTGGAGATCCCAGTCCTCCGCTGGCCTTGCTACAGAACCTGCTATTCCTCTGTCTGTTTATTCCCAGTGAACTCTCCCCAGTGACCCTGCTGTCTACTTTCCACACAGCTCCTCTCGCACTGGTCTCCCCACCTTCTCCACAGACAGGTCCCAGTCTGCAGATTGCAGCCTTCACTCTCTCTCAGCCCAGTCAGCCCACACATCTCTCGCTCTCTGCTTCCTGCTCGCTGCCTCACCTCCATCTCATCTCTCTAATCTCTCGAAGATCCCTGCAATCCTGCGCTTGGGGCTCAACCTGTCATTTCATTGCAGGGCTTAATAGCAGCTGCAGCATAACATACATGTACATGATGTACAACTTATTGATACAACACCACAACATGCATAATAAACTATAAATCTTAATAGAATATATTTGTGAAATGATCTGCTGTGATAAGAAAGATTGATCTTTCACTCAGGGATTACCAAGATAAGACTTGAAAACATCAGAGTTTATATATATCACATATGTTAATTCTAATGATCTCCTATCTTATAACATAGTGTAGATCGGCTATAAAGTGTTGTTGTAAACCTTGTAGGTTATATCAGTCTCAAGCAGTTAAATCACATTTATTCCTTCATACAAATAAATCTGTTTTCACTACCGTAAAACTATCAAACTTGTCAATACAAATTTTTGCATATTTACTTTTTATTTTGCATCTGAACTTCTTGAAGTTCTTATCATGGAAAGGTGATCTATTTTGTAGGAGTTTGGAAAGATATTGTGGTTGGGAATCTTCCAGGATTTTCCACTTGTTATTTAAGATGCAGACCAGAAGATCGGGGTCCACATTTCAGGTGGGTTTTAACATGGCTTTAGGGATATGACTGCCAACTGTATATTGATTCATAGGAGTATTACTATATGATGACTGGCAAAGTGTTGTTGAGTACTGTCTCTTTTTTCCTTTAGTTCCTTCTCTTTAGTGCTCTTTCTGTCCCTCTATTCCAGTTGTGGGCCAGACTGCACACATCCATTCTAACTGTGTGGTAATTGATGAGCACCCAGGCATCTGGACAAACTGTATGATTCTAAATGTGAAGAAGCTTCTGCTGTGCTTATTGTACTAATAAAGATAATATTTTTAATCATTCTCAATCAGAGCAATCCAATTGTTCATTATGATATCAATGATATGTTTTCAAATTATTATTAGACTATGTTAATTAGCAGATTCTATTAGAATATCCCTTACTACCAAACTTCTATTAACTTTTTATTTCTGTATTTTGATTGCTACAAAATACTAGTTTCTGAATACCCTTCCACTCACCAGATATTCTATAAATACCAGTGTCTCGCATCTGAAGTTAGAGAAATTATTTTTAATAAAAAGTCAGTCTTAATTGCAATTTCCTCATACAATGTTTCTGATAGCACAGTCTGATGATTTTTATTTTTGTTTTTATATCATCATACTTGTTTAATTAGTCTGTTGATTCAATTTTTTGTATGTGAGCTTTTTGGATGATTATGTTCTTTCTACATTGAAAAAGAAGTATCAGAAACATTCTCTTAATTTTCTAATTATCTTTGTGTGCCTTGAGCAAGCAGAAAGGGCACAAGAATGTAGCTGAAAAGGCCCCTGTCTTTAGCTCTATATGGCTCTCATGCTGTGATCTCAGCCACAGAGTGACCTGGTGCTCTTTGTGTGTGGGGAAGTGAGGGAGGTGGGTTTGTCTTTCACAGGACAGTGATGACCCAGTACTCTCCATGATGGATTTTTGCTGCTGGTGGCTGGATGTCTAGCAGAGAGTCATCTGGACATGATCATAAGGTCCAAGGTCACTGTTCATCACCCAGAGGAAGATCCACCAGTGGGAGATCTGTAGGGTGGTACCAGAACCTAAGCTGACAGCATCTCAGCCAATCACCAGCTGTGATGTACAGAATTCTGTCCAAGATATTCTTACTTGTGTTCAAGAAATCTTGTGTTTGTGATCCAACTGTTATGTTTGCTGTATATTTTGAAATAAGACAATTGCACTCTTTCTTTTTGTCGACATGTTGAATGTCCGAATATATTCAGAAATAAGCTGTAGCCGAGACAAACTGATTTCTCCCACCTGTCTACCTTGTGGCCAGACCCAGGAAATCAAACTGTGTACAAACTTTGTTTTTAAAGACTGAAGTTCAGCAAGACATGGTTATCCACAGGTGAACCCAGCTGCCTGTCTGACTGCGTTTCCACAGCAACCGACTGGACTGGTAGAACTAGCCAACTCCACAGTGCCCCCGCTGCTGTGAAAATTGACCTTGGTGTGAGTGTTTGTGTTTGTGTGTCTGTCTGCCCCAAAGCCTCACTGTCAAAATGATTTAAATGAGAAATAGAATAATCACAGTTTCTTGAACACCGTGATTGTGTTAAATCATCTCTTACAGTAGTATAATAAACTTGTAAGTGCACCTGCAGTAGGTCCCAGCTTTAGCAGTGCAGTCACTGTGCAGCTTAACTGTGCAGCTTTACCTGAGGGAGGTTTTTGTATGGCTGTGTAACACTGTGTGAATACAGGGCCACTGTGGTAACTCTGACAGTAATAATCTGCTGCATCTTCAGCCTGGACTGCTGTGATGGTCAGAGTGAAGTCAGTCCCAGATCCACTGCCACTGAAACGCTCTGGGATCCCAGTCTGACGGGTAGTTGCATAATAGATCAATAGTTTAGGATCTAGGAGTAGAATCCAATCTTCCCACAGTAATAATCTTCTACATTTTCAGCCTGGACTCCACTTATTGTCAGTGTAAACGCTGTTCCAGACCCACTGCCATTGAATCACATCAAGAACCCTAGATTTATGGGTTGTAAGCAATATGGATTCTACTCAAGTCCATAGAGCCTGTAGGTATGCAATAAGTTTAATTACAATCTAGGTCCTGGAGATTGGTAGCAGGATGAGTCGTCAGGTGGGAACGCAGGTGCAGGAGTTTCCCAAGGTGTCAGCAAGGTAAGTGTAGGGAGCTCCAGCTGAGAGATGTGGAAGACAGGCTGATACTGTGCTGAAAGCAGGCTGATAGTTGAGGGGGGCAGGTGGCAGAGCAGAGACACTCTGGGGAGACAAACAATGGAGCTGCTGAGCAGGAGCTGTGCACATACTGCCTGTGGAGAAAAAAAAAGTATCCGCTAGTTCAATGCTATAATTACTATTCATTCTGAAATACCCTATTGATATTTGGTGCAGCCTGGCTCCCCTCAGTTTGCTATTGCCCTTCTGCCCAAGACATTCAGACACCCTCAGCATGATCATTCACTGATGGATCTGATAATCAGTCCTCAGCTGTGATTTCATACCTTAAAATATAGCCACCAACTCATTTCATTGGTAAACTCACTGGCTCCACTTCTATCTCTGACTAACTTGGCAAATTGGACTTTACCAACCACGTGACTGCAACAGTCCAGATCAGGACTTAACTTTTCTCCAAGACATACTGTAAGACCCAGACAGTGAGTCACTAAAGTAAAGAATTCTGCCCGAGATATTCTTCCTACAACACATGAAATCTTACAGTATATTTCGCAAACCAATTGTTAATTTTTGATTGATGAAACTGAGGCAGTTGGACTCTTTTTGTCAGTATTCTGAATATCCAGACAAACCTGTATTCAGTTAAGGGTTGTAGCTGGGACAAGTCAAGTTATCCCACCTATCTTCCTTGAGGCTGTATCCAAACGGTTAACTGTGACCAGCATGTTTTAAGTGGGTTCTTTAAGGTATGCCTATAAGGAGCAGAGGATGAGACACAATCAGCTGAGCCCTTATTCCACTCAACATAGCTGGAATGGAGTGGAGTGTGGTGAGTCTGGTTAAAGCAGCATATGGCTCTGTGTGTTCAGACATACTTGCCCCTATGGATCCCTTCCTTCTCCCAGAACTCCTCCTTGAAGATCAGGAAGAGTTCAGTCCAGCTCTAATAGTGGACGCTCTGCAGGGTCTCTTCCTTGTGCAAGGAGAGAGGGGGGTTATATCTGATTTATATGAGGGTCCCATAACTATGACATGGAATCCAGGCACAGAGAAACAAGACCCATGGGAGCAATGAGGCAGTTAAAGATGGAACTGTAACAGTGGTCTGTAGGTCATAAGATGAACCCTAGAGCTGGAACAGGTCAGCTGGTGAGCAGCAGGCAGGAGCAGCAAACAGGCAAAGCACAGTCCAGAACTGAAGTTAGGAGACAATCGCAGCTCAGAGCTGGAGAGACACAGCAAAGGAACAAAGAAATATCTGAAAGTCAAGGTCTAGAGAAGCAGTCCAAGTACACAGCAGAGTGAAACTCAAGGAAAGTGCAAAGCTCAAATTGAGACAAATTTGATCGATAGTCCAAGGAGAAACTCAGATATAGCCAGGAACAAGGTAGTGGCTCAGAAATGAAGCTCTAAACCACAGTCCAGAGCAGAGCTCACTCAGACTTTAAATAGCCTTCTTTACCAGGAGACGGAGAGGATGTGGTGATTCACAGGTGAAGCCTGCTTCCTGTCCGACTGTGGCAACCAGCTGACTTGTAGAACTGCCAGCTCCACAGCGCCCCCGCGAGGTCGGCAGAGACAACTGGTACATTGTACTAACAGCCAGACCCAGACACCACAGTGTTCCTGAGCTGATAAAACTGCAGATTTCTTTAGTTTCTTCTAAAGTTTAAGAAATAAAAACTATCCCAATCCAACTATCTCTAAAACAGACCAGTGGTGTTTCATTAGTACCAGGAGATATAATCTTACACTTACAATGTATCTTTGAAGTATTCAACTGTAAACAGAGGAGGATAAAGACTTTAAAGAAATATAAAAAATAGGGTTTTTCAAAACGTTTTTTTCCCCCCCAAAAAAAGCTCTACAGTCTGGTATTGACTGAGTGTGATTAAAAATACAGTTTGTAGGAATGATTTCTTGAGTTATGGCATTGCTGCCTGGCTGCATTGGGGCACTGGATTCAATTCCCTGGGTGCTAACTGTGTGGAGTTTGCATGTTCTCCCTGCGTTTGGTGGGATTCGTTCAGGTGCACTGGTCTCCTCCCACAGTCCGAAGACATGCTGGTAGAATTACTGCCTACTGAGGAACTTGACCCCACTGTGAGTGGGTGTGTTTTTGTCTGTCTGCCCTGCAATGGACTGGCTTCACATCCAGAGTGTATCCTGCCTTTTGCACCCTTTGTGATTAATTCAAGTAATGAAGCATCATATTGTATTCTGGATATATGTGTTACTTATGTTTTTCTTTCTCTTCCTGTATTTATGTTTTTTATTTCAAACACAACAGGTGCAGGAAAATAAAACCCCTTGAATATCAGAGATGGCAGATGTAATCAATATCTCTCTCTCCTGCCGCACAAACTGATTCAAATGAGAAAAAATTAATCACAGTTCTTTGAATACTGTAACTTTGTGAAAAGATCTCTTATAGTACTAAAATAAACATGTAAGTTCACCTGCAGTGCTGTAGGTCTCAGCTGCAGCAGTGCAGTCACTGTACATTGCTGTTGAGGGAGGTTTTTGTACGGCTGTGTAACACTGTGTGAACACCCAGTTACTGTTGGGGTAGTGTAAACTCTGACAGTAATAATCTGCTGCATCTTCAGCTTGGACTCCTGTGATGGTCAGAGTGAAGTCAGTCCCAGATCCACTGCCACTGAAACGCTCTGGGATCCCAGTCTGACGGGTAGTTGCTCTATAGATCAGGAGCTTAGGAGCTTCTCCAGCTTTCTGTTGGTACCAGGCTAGGAAGTCGTTATTATACACTGCAGGACTGGTCTTACAGCTCACAGTGACTGTCTGTCCAGAGAGAACAGATTTCACTGCTGGAGTCTGAGTTACAGTAACCTGTCCACTGGCTTCTGAAAACAAGACAGAATACAGGAAATGCAGGAATTTAATCATGTGAATGCTTTAGTTTCTTTCAGCTATTTTATACTTTTCTGTAAAGCTTCTTAACATAATATGCTAAAAGCCATTTCCTCCTTCATTAATTAAAAAACATTTTTAAGTCAGCATCCAACCAAGTATTCAATTGTACCCTGAGCAGAGATGAAGAGAGTCCAGATGAAGATGGTGATGAAGGTCATTGTTGCTGTGGGTTTTGTTGCATGAAGGTCATGAAGCTCTCAGTCATGAAGTGTTAAACTCACAGGGCTATAAACACTCCCAGAGCACTGAAGCATGTGCTGCCAATGCAAAGTGTCTCTTCTATGCAAATTGTCTTCCTGGGTTCAGCAGCACCTGTAACACAGACTTGGTGCTGTGTGTTATGACAGAGCAGGATGAGCAGTTTAGCATTAGACCACTGCTGCTCTGCCCTTTTAGAATGCACTTCAACCATATTGCTCTCATAAAGTGCTTGGCTGGACCAATGGTTGTCTTAAAAAGGACAACCAAATTAAGTGGTGATTTTTTAATGATCTGAGATGCTCATCCTCTTCTTGACTCGAATCACCTTCAACATTGTAGCTATGACAGCTTGTTCCACACACCCACACTTCTGTGTGTAAAGAGGCACCTGCTGGTCTTGATGCTATAAACACTCTTTCCACTCTGTGGTGACTCAAGCCCAGGCTTTGTCCAGGGCCTCTCCTGGGAGTGAGAATTGGACACACCTGGCCTGTGCCTGGTCAGTGTCCTGTGTGACTGGAATGCCACTGGAGCTCATGTGATTGGTCCAGTGAGTAATTCCACATCCCAGCAAATTTATTATCGGGTTATATTAGTAGCTAGGTGTAGAGTACTGTACATAAGCTAGAGGCTGTGTCTAAGCTCCTGCTGTTCAGGGAGAGAGGAGGGTAGATACTGTAATGCGTTAGGATCAAGGAAAAGGTTTTTGCCTATTTGTTTTTCTGAGTAAAGCCCATGGGTAAAGTGGAGTCTTTCAAACAGGATAAGGACTGGTGAACATTTTTTTTTTGGTGCACAGAAGGGGTTCTTGTGGTAGATTTTTTTGCTAGTTTTGTCATGGCCATGGCACCCTGTCGATATGCAACATTACTTTTGTGGACGTACTGTACATCTACCCTGTTTACACTACCTGACCCCAACCCTTCAACATTGATACCTAATAGTTTTAGTAAATCCCTTCTATTTATGTCTATTTCCCATCTTATCTCCCAGTTACCATTAGTAATAACTTAACTTTTCATCTAATTTAATCTTAATAATACAAGATTTTATTTAATATAGCTCCTTTAAAGGTGGCTTCTCAAAGCACTTTACAGAACAACTACAATAAACAATACACAAGATATACACAGTGAAAATACACAGCAGAGGAGACAGTAGATGGGGTTACTGAATACAGTAGTGTCATGATAGGTAATTGTAACACACTCCCTTGTGTTCTAGTTAGGCTAGTAATTGTGAGACACTCCCTAGAGTAAGCTAGTGTGAGTTTGAAGATGGCTGACCTACGAACAAAGTGTTTAATAATCCTTCAAATAAAAAGTTATGTTAGACACATTCCATATATGTGTCTAACATAACTTGATCCCTCCATTGGGGCCCTCCATTGGGGCCCTCTTTTCTGATCGCCCTATCATCTCATATCGCCGACCACCTAATCTGCGTAACCTCCTTGTTCACAGCTCCCTTGACCGCCCTCAACAACCATCCACACCAGGCACTTTCCCTTGCAACAGAGCTCGCTGTATCACCTGCAAGTACACAGCCACCACCACACTCATTCAAGGCCCCTCAGGACAATTCCGGATCACCCAGACAGCATCTTGTACCTCCAGCAACCTTATTTACTGTATCTCTTGCAGTAAATGCCCAGCCATCTACATTGGAGAAACAGGAAGGAGACTCGGAGACCGCTTCAGAGAACACGTCAGGGCTGTGAAGATTAAAGATCTCTCCAAGCCCATTGTTTCTCATTTCACCTCTGACGGCCACGACCACACTAATCTCTCCGTCTGTGTTCTCAAAGACGGTTTTCCGAACTCATACATCAGAAAGACCACCGAAACTAAAATTATTCTGCAGTTAGGATCACACATTCTCCCTTCCCTTAACGACAGATTACTGTTCTTTTAAATTTTCTCCATTCATTGGAAGTTTCATTTCACACCTCTCTGCACCCATTCTGACTTCACACCTCTTGATTGGCCTCTCTTTCTGTCCCCTGCTCCCGCCTCTCACTCCTCCTCCCTCCCAACCTTTGTTCTCCCGCTACTTTACCTTTGCCTACTGCCCTGTCTCTCTCACACCTGAAGAAGGCTCCACGGCCAAAACGTTGTGTTCTCTTTCTTCTTTTTTTCAGCATGGAATAAACCTATTACTTGTTCCTTTGCAGCCTACGCATGCTGACGCAGCTACCCACCTGAACTACATTCCATATATTATGTTCAACTATTTTTAGGATGTATATATATAAACGAACCCAAAAGGTGACAAGTTGGAACAAAGGGGTATAAACAGAGCCAGTTAAGCAAAAGCCCTTCCAAACAAAGTTTAGAATCAGCTATTGCAGACAGCAGATTGTTTCACAAATATAGTCTATTACATTGTTATTTGTCATATATTAAGAATCTATGTGCAATATTGTAAATTATAATGTTTGATTGATTCATAAAAGTTGTCAAGTGTTCTCACAATGTACTATTACAATTTCTGGATGTATTTCAATTTCAAAACCCCACATTATCTACACATTTAACACAGGTGTTTCACTGTAATTTAAGAATGTATCGAGTTAAAAAACAATGTGATTGTATTTCAATTCAAGGGTAAGGAGGGTTAGTAGGAACAGCCTTAGCAGCTCTTGAAAACTGCACCATCTGTAACGATCTCGTGTCTAAGGACCCTATGCAGAATTCCTCTAAACGTAAATTTTCTTGTAGACACAAATCCAAATTCATGAGTCCAAAATCCAGGCCAGAGTCAAAAGGCCGAAAAAAACACTACAATCAAATCATGAACTAAGAGACGTACAGTAGTCAGTAAACAAGCCGACGTCACAATTAGTAAAACTAGGAGTCTTGCAGAGAAGCACAGGAACGATGTAGCTCTGGATAGGAAAAACCTAATACTGAGCAAGGAGTGGAGTGTCAGGCTGCTTGAAGTAGACAGATGGGAGAAGGTGTGTCTGATTATTTAATTAGAGACTCCACTGGAATGTGAAGGAGTTGACTGAGGGTGATGAGACCTCCGGGGGCGTGATGCGAATGACATAACACCATTTCCAACTCAATAGGTATGATCAACGATAAAGTGCTGTACATGAAAAAAAGAAAAGCTCATGCATAAACTAACTTGGTTTATCCAGTGTGCAGCCCCACCTAGATGAAGCACCAGCAGCCGGAGTGTGCCATTAGGCTCCCCACACACCAGCTCTCAGAGTGATGGAGAGTGATGGAGCCAGTTCACAGATGGGGATTATTAGGAGGCCAGGGAGGCATTTGACCAGGACACTGGGGTTAACTCCCCAATCGTAAAACCCCAAATTTATCAAAAGAAAAGTTGGTTTAAATGTTGAAAACATACGTTTTTTTGTCACAGAAGGTGTTATGAATTATAGCATTTATTAGCTTGAGCCACAACTAATAAATAAAATCACAAATCCCAGCAAAGCCCTCTTTTTCTAGGGAAGGAGTGGGAGGAGGGGTGGAGCAGAGGGGGTCAGAGTGGCAGTACTGCTGGTCCAGTCTCTAGGGCAAATCTCTACAGTACTATAGTAACTAGCAATGTACCAAGCATGATTTGAGAAGTAGACGATACCTTTATTGTTTGAATTGGATGTGTACTTTGCTTTGATATGTCATTCAGTAGGACTACTTTATACAGTGACTGGGTGATTCAGTACATAACATATAATGTTTCTGGGTAAATGTCTGCGCTGAAACAATTGTATCCTGTGAATGAACATCTCTGTGTTAAAATGCATAGAAAATTACAAAACATTCTCAATGAATCTTACAAAACTATCAGTGCACTTGGAACTTATTATACATGGTTCACCTCCATTATAATTTAGGAAAAGCTCAGGGTGGCAGGACAGTAGTCAGTTACCTCCTGGGCAACAGCAGCTTCAGGGAATAAAGTCCTGAGAAAGAGGAGCTGTGAGCTTCCCTGCTGAGTCTGTGTCTCTCTGAGCAGAAGGATAAAGAGAGAACTGGAGGGAGAGGAAAGAGAGATGAGGAGGAAAGCAGAAGCCAATAAGACTAGAGGACAGGAACAAGAAGCACAAGACCCGAATCCAAGTGCACAATGAGAAAACCAAACTGAAATGATTAAAAAGACACTTTTTCAGGGCGCACATCAACAAACCAACTCTGATCATTCCATGCCTGGCATGATACACATGGGGTCACTTTCTTGTCCATAAATGTAGACAAATTTAGAGTTATTTTGGGGAATTATGGGAAACGTAAACCGTGTTCCACTGAAGCCACAACGCATTGTTGGAGTGTGTTTATAAAAGTGCTTTATAAAGTACTGGAAATAGTGGTTAGATGGATGGATGGACTTTTTCATTGTCACCAGAGAACACACTTCTCATGAGCAGGAAAATTAAACACCTTGAGTATCAGAGATGACATATTAGAATTTCTCTCCAGCCTCACAGTCAGAATGATGAAATAATATAATCCCAGTTCTTTCAATACTGTAACTGTGTTAAATGATCACTTGTAGTAGTAAGGATTCTATGCAAATTGGATTGGATAGGATTTTTTTTATTTTAAAATAAAGTTTTTTAAGTGCACCTGTAGTAGGTCCCAGCTGCAGCACTGCAGTCGCTGTGCAGTCCTGCTGAGGGAGGTTATTGTATGGCTGTGTAACACTGTGTTAACACATATCCACTGTGGTAACTCTGACAGTAATAATCTGCTGAATCTTCAGCCTGGACTCCTGTGATGGTCAGAGTGAAATCAGTCCCAGATCCATTGCAACTGAAACACTCTGGGATCCCAGTATACCGATTAGTTTTACACATTTTTTTTGTGTATCTGAACTTCCCAAAGATCTTATGATGGAAAGGCTATCTATTTTGTAGGACTTTGGAAAGACATAATATTGTGGTTGGGAATCATCCAGGATGTTCCACTTGTTATTTAAGATGTAGACCAGAAGCTTGGGGACCACATCTCAGGTGGGTTTTAATAGAACATTAGGGATATGACTGCCAATTGTGTGGTGATTCAGAGGACTATTAATATGATGATTGGCAAGTGTTGTGGAGTGCTGTGTCTTTTTTCCTTTAGTTCCTTCTCTTTAGTGTTCTGTCTGTCCCTGTATTCCAGATGTGGGCCAGACTGCACACATCCATTCTGACTGTATGGTAATTGATGAGCATCCAGGCATCTAGACACACTGTATGAATCTTCTTCTATATGTAAATATCCCTTACTGCCAAACTTTTATTAACTTTTTATTTCTGTATTTTGCTTGTGCAAAATGTTCTCCCCGTGTTCATATGGGTTTCCCACCAGGTGCTCTAGTCTCCTCTCACAGTCCAAATACATTGTTAGAATAACTGCCTGCTGGGAAAATTGACCCCAGTGTGAGTGTTTGTGTGTCTTTTTGTGTCTGTCTGCCTAGCAACTGACTGGCTTCTCTTCCAGGTGTATCCTGCCTTGCAACCTTTGCAAGTAATTCAAGTCATGTAGTTTTACAGAGGGTTCTCAATTTACGTGGAGGTTGCATTCGGGAAATCCATGTGTACTGTAAATTTCATGTATTTTTAAACACATTTTTCCTATTTAAAATATTGGTAATTTCTATAGTTGCATTCCGCACAAGTAAGTTTGACTCTGCTTACACACTATAGATGTGAATGATGGGACGTGGCATTCGCTAAATACCTTCAATACATCAACTTGTACTATGTATAAAATAAAAACACATGTATAAAATAAAAATTCCCAATGCACCAATGAGACTCTCGCATCGGGCGGCCAACAGCGTAACTGTGCAGCGCTCGTTATTTTGACTCGCACTACATAACTCAAACAAAAATATACTTAAGGGTATATGGTTTTAAAAACGCATATTTCAAACTCGCGTAAGACTGTACTATAAGACTTGCGCCCCTGTACTGGGTACTGTGGTAAGAAAATGGATGGATGGACTTTTTGGTTGAATATGGTGGCATATGTGATTGGTATCTCTCTGTCAGGCAGTATGATTGTAATGAGAAATAATATAATCACAGTTCTTTGAATACTGTGACTGTGTTAAATGATCTCTTACAGTAGTATAATAAACTTGTAAGTGCACCTGCAATAAGTTCCAGCTGCAGCAGTGCAGTTGCTGTGCAGCCCTGCGGAGGGAGGTTTTTGTATGGCTGTGTAACACTGTGTGAACACACCACCACTGTGGTAACTCTGACAGTAATAATCTGCTGCATCTTCAGCCTGGACTCCTGAGATTGTCAGAGTGAAGTCAGTCCCAGATCCACTGCCACTGAAACGCTCTGGGATCCCAGTCTGACGGGTAGTTGCTCTATAGATCAGGAGTTTAGGAGCTTGTCCAGCTTTCTGTTGGTACCAGGCTAACCAATTGTTATTATACACTGCAGGACTAGTCTTACAGCTCACAGTGACTGTCTGACCAGGGGGAACAGATTTCACTGCTGGAGTCTGAGTCACAGTAACCTGTCCACTGGATTCTGAAAACAAGAAAAAACACAGTGCAGGAATTTAATAACTAGAATGCTTCAATTTCTTTAAGCTATTTTACACTTATCTGTAAAGCTTGTTTACATCATATACCAACTGCTTTATACTCCATCACAAATTAAAAAAAAATGTTCACATCAACACCTAGCCAAGTATTAAATCTTACCCTGAGCAGAGATGAGGAGTGTCCAGAGGAAGATGGTGATGAAGGTCATTGTTGCTGTGGGTTCTGTTGCCATGAAGATCAGCTCTCAGTCATAAAGTGTTAAACTCACAGGGCTATAAACACTCCCAGAGCACTGAAGCATGTGCTGCCAATGCAAAGTGTCTCTGCTATGCAAATTGTCTTCCTGGGTTCAGCAGCACTTGTAGCCAGTCAGAGCTGGAAACACAGGCTTGGTGCTGTGTGTTGTAAAAGAGCAAGATGAGCAGTTTAGCATAAACACTCCCAGGCAACAGGACTAGACAGAGAGCAGCTTTATAAGGAGCAGAGAATAAGACACAATCAGCTGAGCTCAACACAGCTGGAATGGAGTGGAATGTGGAGAGTCTGGTTAAAGCAGCACTTGGCTCTGTGTGTTCAGACACTGGAGAACAGATGCAATAATTCTCAAAATGTAATATTATAAGTTATCAGTTAACCTCTTCTTAATTTTCAATGACACAGATGATTCCCTCCAGAATTCCAGCACTTTATGTGTGGGGCTGGAGAGACGCTGGCAGTGTATTCTCATACACTGTATTTTCTATATTTACCAAAATCGCTTTGTTACAAATTGTTTTTGCACCTGAAAATCTTTACTGTACCTTGTCTTTCAAAATGGATCTTATACTTCTCTTGACTGGTTAAATAAAATGATCAAAAAAGGTATAAGCTGCTCAGAGACATAAGAAAGATTATAAACAAGGAGGCTAGTGGACCCATCTTACTTTCTTGGTTTCAGTTACTGTGGATAATTGGAATGTTGTGGGTTTAAATACCAGCTAGACCACTGCTGTTGTGCCCTTTTAGAATGCACTTCACCCAGATTGCTGCAGCACAATGCTTAGTTGGATCAATGAGTTTTAAAGCAGATTAATTGGTGATCTTTGATGTTTATCCAACCTCTTCTTGAATAGAATCGTCTTCAACACCACAGCTGTGACAGCTTGTTCCACTTACCTACATGTGTATGTGTAAAGAGGTACCTCTTGTTCTTAATGCTTTCCACTCTGTGGTGGCTCAAGCCAAGGCTTTGTCCAGGGCCTCTCCTGGGAGTGAGAATTGGACACAACTGCCCTGACTGCCTGGTCAGTGTCCTGTGTGACTGGAATGCCGCTGGAGCTCATGTGATTGGTCCAGTGAGCAGGGCGGCCATGGGCACAGGAGAACAGGGACACTGCCCAGGGCCCCGAGGCCACCAGGGACCCCCTCAATGTGCAACACAACATCTTTTAATCTGCAATTTCTATTGTGAGCAAAACATTCCCTTTAGTGGCTCTTCTCTTGCTGCTGTGGATTATTCTAATGGAAGCTGACTGATTCACATTTTATTGGAGAATAATAATGGAGACAATAAAGTAGTTGGTGGCCGAGCTGCGCAGGTTTAGTAGGTAAGAGAATGGCAGCAGGAGATATGCACAGTGAAGCAGGCAGGAAGTCCTGGAGAGTGTGGAGCAGGAGCCAACACTCACTCTGGGGTAGAGGACTCAAGATCTGCTTAAATAGTGTGAGGTTCCCTTAACGAGGTGATAAGCCTGGCCTGGGCTCGTTTGGGATGGCCCTGACGAGCTCCTTCCACATGTAAGAGATGATATTAATACAAGATTACTGGAGCTCGTCAGGGCATCACATACTGTAATCAACATGAAAACATTCTATTTTCCTTACGGTATCTCCTGTATTTCATTAAATGGGGGTTTGTAAATCCAAACCCCTGTAGTCTTCAGCTTGCAGTCACTCTCCCAGTGACAGAGGCAGGAGCAGAGAGGAGCTGTTCAAAGCTCATGATTAAAACATACCTGAAGGCAGTCATGATACAAGGCTGTCTCAGTGGACGGGCCATCATCAGTCACGCAGTGGGTCAACTACTATGTATTTATTTCATTGAATAAACCTTTCCTATTCCCTCAGACTTACTGATCTCACCTCCCTTGTTATTAAGTGGAATTACTGTTATTATTTAATTAATTCAGGTGGGTAGCTGCGTCAGCATGCGTAGGCTGCAAAGGAACAAGTAATAGGTTTATTCCATGCTGAAAAAAAGAAGAAAGAGAACACAACGTTTCGGCCATGGAGCCTTCTTCAGGTGTGAGAGAGACAAGGCAGTAGGCAAAGGTAAAGTAGCGGGAGAACAAAGGTTGGGAGGGGGGAGGAGTGAGAGGCGGGAGCAGGGGACAGAAAGAGAGGCCAATCAAGAGGTTCGAGAAGTCAGAAGTCAAAATGGGTGCAGAGAGGTGTGAAATGAAACTTCCAATGAATAGAGAAAATTTAAAAGAACAGTAGTCTGTCGTTAAGAGAAGGGAGAATGTGTGATCCTAGCTGCAGAATCATTTTGGTTTCGGTGGTCTTTCTGATATATGAGTTCGGAAAACCGTCTTTGAGAACACAGACGGAGAGATTAGAGTGGTCGTGGCCATCAGAGGTGAATTGAGAAACAATGGGCTTGGAGAGATCTTTAATCTTCACAGCCCTGACGTGTTCTCTGAAGCGGTCTCCGAGTCTCCTTCCTGTTTCTCCAATGTAGATGGCTGGACATTTACTGCAAGAGATACAGTAAATAAGGTTGCTGGAGGTACAAGATGCTGTCTGGGTGATCCGGAATTGTCTTGAGGGGCCTTGAATGAGTGTGGTGGTGGAGGTGTACTTGCAGGTGATACAGCGAGCTTTGTTGCAAGGGAAAGTGCCTGGTGTGGATGGTTGTTGAGGGCGGTCGAGGGAGCTGTGAACAAGGAGGTTACGCAGAATTATTTAATTAATTCCTTTCTACAAAGGTTTAAATGCAGTAATTTTTAAGTTATGCTTTGCTATAATTTTGAAGTTAAAGGGATCCTTTTAAAATCTGGGCTTTTTGTTCTTGTTTGTAGCTTGTTTATTAAGTGTTCCTCAAAGCTGGTTAATAAATGTTCTAGTTCTGTAGTTCATGTATTTAATTGTTCTATGAAATAAGCTTGTGTTGGGAGCTGATAATAGTAGTGTCTGTGCAAATCATGATCTAGAGGGGCCGCTTTCCAAGATCTTGCCCCCAAACTGGGTTTAGGAAACTGACTAGTTTGTATGTGGTAATTAAATATGGTTTAAAACTGTGTGTAAATCCTTGAATTTTTCAATTCAGTTTGGTTCATTGTATTAAGAGATTGTTAATTAGAAAATTGTTGTGTATAATTAATCAAATCATTTATAAACACTGAAATAAAGCCATCCCACCTTTTGTTTTGGCTTCAGTGATAAGGTGATAGATGTTGTTTCTTTTTTAATAATTATAACCTGAATTTAGTCTGTAACAGTATGCCTTTCTACACCTGGTTATACCTATCGAATGAGGAGCAGTGGAAAGAGACCTCCTCCTGGTCAATCTTGTTTCTTTTGTACTGGCTGACTGGCATCACAAAAATCGAAGCTGTTCCTCTGTCAGAGTCTCTCCAGCTCTCATTGACCGTATCCGTCTGTGAGCTCCTGTACTCCTAGACTCCTCACTCTGCAAACACTGGAACCTTCAGCTTTCACTACCTCCTGTCCCCATCCGGGGCTGCTGCTAGAACTGGCACCCTTCTGGGGTGATCTGTCACAGACTCTGGAATCTCCCCATGAGACAGGATGTTAGAGAATATTTTGTAAACCAAATTTTTTTGCAAGAAGAGGATACTGTGCAAATAATATGCTGAGAGTATTTAAACAGCTGTAGAGATCAGAAACAGAAACTGCAGTGTTAAACATAATTAATGTGCATTAATTCTTTTATGGGTCTTGTCTTTTCAAACAAGACAGGGGCAAGCAGACATGACAGAACCTTTAGCAAACGAAGCAGACTTTATAACGCTTAAAAGATAAATCATTTTTAAAATAATCAGGCAATAAAAGGAGCCAGATATAGAAATGGAGTACAGAGAACTGCAAATACAGGTTGAAAAAGATATTAGAAAGGCCAAAGGAAAATTGAAATGGAGGCTAAAACCAAAAACAAAAGTTCTTTCAATCAGTTCTTTCACAGAACTCTTCCAGCAGCAGCTCAACACTGGGGCTGTACTCAAGAGCTGGAGGATTGCTAATGCAGCGCCCATCCACAAGGGTGACAATACTGACCCAATTACAGACCAGATCACATCACTTCTATAACATGTGAGCTTATAGAAACTATTATTATATCTAATCATCTATTTGGAAATAACATTCGAATCAAAATGAATATAGAAAATGTAGGTTTTGCTTCACTTCCTTATTATATCAAGCAAGAGCAGTAATGAGCATGCCCTGAGCATATGATATGGTCATTATTTAGATCTTCCAAAGTTCCTCATGAAAGATAAATTTTCAGTTTACAGGCAGAAAACACTTAGTTAAATGTGTGCATGTGGACTGAGAACTGGTGAAAAAAACAGGAATGACATGAAGATAAAGAGGAAATATCCAGATTGGGGTGATATACTGTAATTAATGGAGTCCC
Organism: Lepisosteus oculatus; assembly: GCF_040954835.1. Taxonomy (NCBI): domain Eukaryota; kingdom Metazoa; phylum Chordata; class Actinopteri; order Semionotiformes; family Lepisosteidae; genus Lepisosteus; species Lepisosteus oculatus. Next base: position 9,550,344 of record NC_090713.1, read on the forward strand.
AAGGGGAACTACTGTATATGAGGACCTGCCTCTGAATTGATATAAAGGATTTAGATTCTGGTTAAATTAGTCAATTTAACAAATGACAAGAAATTAGGAGGGTTTGCTAATTATTCAAAAGTAGTTAATTTCATTTAAAAATATTTGGATAAAACTCAAGAGTAGATGTTTGCATGCAGGTACAGTATTGAAGTAAAAATATAAACTACTCTATACATAAACATAAAATTGGAAACACTGAGCTGGAAGAGGTTGCTTACTGTATGAAATAGACCTGAATGTTGTGAGGAAGTGATAAAAAAGACAAACACAACTTTAGGCTTTTTGAAATAATTCTCACAAGTGTAGTATCCAAACCAAGGGATGTTCTGTTAAAATTGTACAATACACTAGTTAGGCTTCAGTTAGAATATTGAACACAATTCACCACATTGTGTACCTGGAATCAGTCCAGTGAAGAGGAGCCAGATTCAGGACTATGAAGGAACTTTATACAAGTTCTCAAAACCTTGAAACAAATTGAGAAGATCAACACAGCAGACAAACTAGAGGACAAAAGGGGAAATATGTAGAAAAATATTTCAATTTAGGAACAGAAGGCATTTCTTTGTACAGAAGATTGTGGGAAAATGGAACAAGCTTTCTGGTCACCACCAGTGTGTAGCCCCTACCTAGCCAGAGTGCGCCAGTACACTCTACAGATCAGCTATTAGTGGGGAGGAGAGCGGAGTGATGTGCCAGTTCAGAGATGGGAGTTATTAAGAAGCCATGATTGGTAAATTTGTCCAGGACAGTGGGGTAACACCCCTACACTTTTCGAGAAACACCCTGGGATTTTTAATGACCACAGAGAGTCAGGGCCGTGGTTTTACTGTTTGTCTCATCTGAAGTACAGCACCTTTTTACAGTACAGTGTTCCCATCATTATGCTGGAGCATGAGGACCCACACAGGCTTCAGGGTGAGCAAAAAGGATTCCACTGGCCTCCGGGTTAGGCCCCAAAATTAGGAAGACTCACTGTTGGTGTAACTTTGTAATAAACACTTTATTAATTGGACATTGGTATATTGAGGTGAATGAGTGCTCTGTTGATGGATATTTTGATTATTCTATGTATAGCCAGCAGCCATATCACTCTGCAACTCACAACTGGCAACCCACTGAAACAAAGCAGGTGTGAGCCTGGTCAGTACCTGGATGGGAGACCTCCTGGGAAAAACAGTGGCTTCTGCGATCTGTCTGTAGATATGGAGAGCATTGCTTTCTATTTTAAATAAACAATAAATAGCACAGAGATAATATAGATGTCTAGTTATGCTAAATTTAAACATATTTTGTTTGATGGCATTTATTAGCTGCAATGCTAATAATTTATTTTATCTGATATTTTCAGTTTCATAGCCTATCAAGTTTAATACTGAAATACACCTAGACATTCTTTCTATATGTTTATTACTCAACATTTATACTCATCTAAAGTAATTTTGTTGGTAAAATGCTGCATATGAGCCAGCCAACTGCTGACTGAGACTGCAACTCCTAACCTTGATTCCTCTGTCTATCAATTAGCTTGCTGTGCAAATTATAAATAAATTATCAATTATATATTAATGTGACATATAATAAATGTTTTGGTATATCTCTCCACCCCATGTAGAATAAGTCTTATTTGTACATATTCTTATCATACAACACAGTCAGTGATTACACATTGAGTTTATACAAAAGTTCACCACAAGGCATCTTAGAATATTCTGATCATATTCAGTAGTTTAAATCTACCACAGAAGGGATTAAAGTTTAAATTTAATAATATGTTATTCTGTTAATTTTCCTCAAAACATTCTGTATTATATTACTCGCTGTTCTCTGGTGGCATTAAATGATTAAAGTCCCAGTGATTTATCCCAGGAAGGTAATTGCTTTGGTCTGTTTCACACAGTAAAAAAATGAAATTATATACACAAAAACAAGACAAACTAACTCACAATCCTTAAGAGAGCAATAGATATTCTTACCCCTCTACTTTGATTGAAATCTAAATAGGACAATCACTATGTTTGTAAAATTCTGCACTGAAATTCATCAAAGTTCTGCATATGTCCAACTTGCTTCGAGGCCGGTCATTCCTCTTCACTCTGCCTGTCCTGGTGTAAATCAGGGATGGTTCAATGCTTTAGCCAGAAAACGATTTTTCTTCTTCAGGTGTGTGAGAAATCTGCTTTTATACATTATAATTGTGGACATCTGGGTCTTTGCAGTAAAACTACTGTAGCAGTCCCTGTGTCCCCAGGAAGCAGTGATTCCATGAGGAAGCCATGAGGATAGTGAAGATTAGAAATGTGCAGATTAGAAGAGGTTTTGTGGGGAACAGACCTCACTCTTCAATATGAATAACCCAGAGACATCATGTACATAATATCCTTTCATTCAGTGTGGACTGGTAGTCAAGACATGTGAATTGACCGCAAGTTTTTGAGCTTTCTTTTTTTAAAAGAGTAAGTGTCTTCTATAACCTTGTCTAAAACACGTATTTATTATAATGATTCCTTTAGGAGATGGTTTCATTGACTAAATCATTGTGCTGTTACACCGGAGAGAGCAATGCCCTGTTTTGTGGTCAATATTAATAACACTCTGTGCTCCTTCTTGGGGTTCTGTTTGATTAACCCATCTGAATGAAAAACATCCAGATCCCCAGTGTCTCACAGTGGCTTCTGCGATCTGTCTGTAGATATGGAGAGTATTGCTTTCTATTTTAAATAAACAATAAATAGCACAGAGATAATATAGATGTCTAGTTATGCTAAATTTAAACATATTTTGTTTGATGGCATTTATTAGCTGCAATGCTAATAATTTATTTTATCTGATATTTTCAGTTTCATAGCCTATCAAGTTTAATACTGAAATACATCTAGACATTCTTTCTATATGTTTATTACTCAACATTTATAAATCTTTACAAACTCATCTCTGCTCAGTGTGATTGTAGCAGCTCTGCAGTTGTTCTCAGTCTCAGTCCTCTGTGGTTCCTCTTGATGAGCCAGAGCAGTTCCTGCAGAGCTGAGGGAGGTTTTTGTACAGATGTGTATCACTGTGTGAGAGGAGTACTGTCATACTTCTGACAGTAATAATCTCCTGCATCTTCAGCCTGGACTCCAGTGATTGTCAGTGTAAAGGCTGTTCCAGACCCACTGCCGATCAGGAACCCCAGAAAAGTGTGTTGTTGCAGCATAAACCAGGAGCTGTGGAGCCTGACCAGGCCAGGTTTCTGCAGGTACCAGTTCATGTAGCTGCTAACAGACTGACTGGCTGTACATCTGATTCCAGTCCTCTGCTGGCCTTGCTACAGAACCTTCTATTCCTCTGATTGTTTATTCCCGGCGCACTCCCCCCCATTGACCCTGCTGTCTACTTTCCACACATTTCAGGAGGGTTTTAATAGGACTTTAGGGATATGACTGCCAATCGTGTGGCGATTCACAGGACTATTACTATATGATGACTGGCAAGTGTTGTGGAGTGCTGTGTCTTTTTTCTTTCAGTTCCTTCTCTTTAGTGTTCTGTCTGTCCCTCTATTCCAGGTATGGGCCATGCTGCATACATCCATTCTGACTGTATGCTAATTGATGAGCATCCAGGCATCTAGACACACTGTATGATTCTATATGTGAAGAAGCTTCTGCTGTGCTAATTGTACTAATAGAGATAACTTTTTAAATCATTTTCAATCAGAGCAATCCAATTGTTCATTATGATATCAATGATGTGTTTTCAAATTATTGTCAGACTATGTTAATTAGCAGATTCTATTGGAATATCCCTTACTACCAAACTTTTATTAACTTTTTATTTTTGTATTTCGTTTTTTTGCTATAAAATACTAGTTTCTGAATACCCTTCCACTCACCAGATATTCTATAAATACCAGTGTCTCGTATCTGAAGTCAGAGAAGTTATTTTTTATAAAAAGTCCATCTTAATTGCAATTTCCTCGTACAATGTTTCTGATAGCGCAGTCTGATGATTTTTATTTTTGTTTTTATATTGCCATCCTTGTTTAATTAGTCTGTTGATTCAATTTTTTGTATGTGAGCTCTTTGGATGATCATGTTCTTTCTACATTGAAAGAGAAGTATTAGAAGCATTCTCATAATTTTCTAATCATCTCTGTGTGCCTTGACCAAGCAGAATGACTGGCACAAGAATGTAGCTGAAGTGGCCCCTGTCTTTAGCTCCATATGGCTCTCATGCTGTGATCTCAGCCACAGAGTGACTTGGTGCTCTTTGTGTGTGGGGAAGTGAGGGAGATGAGTTTGTCTTTCGCAGGACAGTGATGACCCAGTACTCTCCATGATGGATCTTTGCTGCTGGTGGCTGGATGTCTAGCAGAGAGTCATCTGGACATGGTCATTAGGTCCAAGGCCACTGTTCATCACCCAGAGGAAGATCCACCAGTGGGAGATCTGTAGGGTGGTACCAGAACCTAACCTGACAGCATCTCAGCCAATCACCAGCTGTGATCTACAGAAATGTCTCCAATTTATTCTTTCTGCAACAGAAGAAATCTTGTGTTCGTGAACCAACTGTTATTTTTGCTGTCTATTTTAAAATATGACAATTAGACTCTTGTCCAAGTTCTCCCACCTGTCTACCTTATGGCCAGACACAGGAAAACAAACCGGGTACAAATTTTGTTTTTAAAGACTGAAGTTCAGCAAGATAAGGTCATCCACAGGTGAAGCCAGCTGCCTGTCTGACTGAGTTTCCACAGCAACCAGCCTGATTGGTAGAACTAGCCAACTCCACAGCACCCATGCTGCTGGGAAAATTGACCTCAGTGTGAGTTTTTGTGTTTGTGTCTGCCCCACAGCCTCAGTGTCAAAATGATTTAAATAAGAAATAGAATAATCACAGTTCCTTGAATAATGTAACTGTGTTAAATGATCTCTTACAGTAGTCTAATAAACTTGTAAGTGCACCTGCAGGAGGTCCCAGCTGCAGCAGTGCAGTCGCTGTGCAGTCCTGCTGAGGGAGGTTTTTGTACGGCTGTGTAACACTGTGTGAACAGATCTTTACTGTTGATGTAGTGGAAACTCTGACAGTACTAATCTGCTGCATCTTCAGCCTGGACTCCTGTGATGGTCAAAGTGAAGTCAGTCCCAGATCCACTGCCACTGAAACGTTCTGGGATTCCAGTCTGACGGGTAGTTGGATAATAGATCAATAGTTTAGGAGGTTCTCCATCTTTCTGTTGGTACCAGGCTAGGCAGTGCTTAGAGTTATAAACATACACTGCAGGACTGCAGGTCTTACAGCTCACAGTGACTGTCTGTCCAGAGAGAACAGATTTCACTGTTGGAGTCTGAGTCACAGTAACCTGTCCACTGGATTCTGTAAATTCTGGAATTTAATTTCTTTTAGCTATTTTACTCTTTTCTGTAAAACTTCTTTACATAATATACTAACAGCGACAGTATATACTCCACAAATCATAACATATATTAAAGTCAACACCTAGCCAATAATTAATTATAATACACACTTTTTACAAATTTGTAAATATATTTGCCTCTGAAAACACAATTTAAATTTTAGATTTATTCTAAATTTATTCAGTTCTTTAAACTTTAACTTTAAAAGGTTAATGTTGTGAAATTAATGTTAATAAAATAAATATAATAAAATTAGATAAGTATTTTTTTTAATCCTCACCTTGAGCAAAGAGCCCCAGTGTCCCCAGCAGTAGAATCAGTGGCATTATCCTGTCTGTCTGTGACTCTGAAAGGGCTGAACAGTGACTCATCCACTCTGTGAGTCTTAAAGTGTTTGGAAAAGTGAGGCGGCACAGGTATGCAAAGCTCCTTCCTGTATGCAAATCCTGTCACAGACAGAAAAGGCCTGAGCTGAGAGAACAGCCTTAACTCCAGTGATTATCAGTGTAGAGGCTGTTCCAGACTCACCACCAGTGAATCAATCAGGAAACCCAGACAGATGAGCTGTATGCAATATGGATTCTACTCTAGTCTGTAGAGATATCTACACAATTCACACTATCTGACTCTAACCACACTTTATACCCAATTTTATTTTTTAAAATGCTTTCTTCTGTTTCTCTTATTTAATCTTAATTCTGAATCTTTATACACACGTGCCTCTTTTTTAATGAGTCAGCATCTCTCCAGGATAGAGTAGAATCCAATCTTCCCACAATAATAATCTTCTACATTTTCAGCCTGGACTCCAGTTATTTTCAGTGTAAAGGCTGTTCCAGACCCACTGCCATTGAATCGCATCAAGAACCCCAGAGTTATGGGTTGTAAGCAATATGGATTCTACTCAAGTCCATAGAGCCTGTAGGTATGCAATATGTTTAGTTACAATCTAGGTCCTGGAGATTGGTAGCAGGATGAGCCATCAGGTGGGAACGCAGGTGCAGGAGTTTCCCAGGGTGTCAGCAAGGCAAGTGTAGGGAGCTCCAGCTGAGAGATGTGGAAGACAGGCTGATACTGTGCTGAAAGCTGATAGTTGAGGGCAATGGCAGGTGGCAGAGCAGTGACACTCTCGGGTAAGACAGGCAATGGAGCCGCTGAGCAGGAGCTGTCTGGTTGCTCAGTGAATAAGAATGGAAACAGCAGTAGGAAGCGGAGCAGCTGAATGAGAAGCTGTGCAAATACTGCCTGAAGAGAAAAAAAAAGTCTGTGCTAGATCAATGCTATTATTACTATTCTGAAATACCCTATTGATATTTGGTGCAGCCTAGCTCCCCTAAGTTTGCTATTGCCCTTTTGCCCAAGACATTCAGACACCCTCAGCATGATCATTCACTGATGGACCTGATAACATCCTAATCAGTCCTCAGCTGTAATTTTGTACCTAATGGTCTAACCCCATTACCCCCATTTTGATTAAAATCGAAAACGCGTGTTTAATTAAATGCCTTTATTGATTCACAATCTGACAATGCAATGTAAACTTTATCAGTGAAAAGACCACAGGCACTTTTGCTACCCCCTACATTCTCAGAGTAGAATAGGCAGACCATCCAATTAAAAGACAATCCCCCTTCCCCCTACGGACAGACATACAAATATTTTCATGGCCTATTATTTGACTTCCTATTCAGAGGGAAAGGTGGTGACGTCACCGCGCTGGCAAGCATGCTCTTTAGATACGCGATTCCATATTATATTCCCTGTTAATCAAATTCTAAAAGAATGCTTTTTTTATGCCAATAATGAGTGAATTTGCAGAAAAGGTTAAAACATTATCACTTTTCACAAAGTATATAAACAATATGGTCAGAGGGAGCACGTAAAAACATTTCCAAAATAATAATTAAATTCTGAAAAGTCTGAGTTTCTTTTACTGTGATAACAAGCGCAAGTATTCATGGAAAATGGTAATCACTTAACTTTGAATTTTTTGTGATATTTAGAAAGACCAACAAATTCAATACAGTGTTGAGAATATTTATTGTCAGTAATAATATCAGAGCAGTTTGAAATTATTCATTGTTATTAATAAATGACTTAGCTTCAAACATGTTGTCATATTTAGTAATATAAAAAATGTCAATATAGTGTCCATAATATTTGCTATTTTAGTTTTTCAAAGAAATGTTTATTTGTTTAAAGAAAAATCATGGTGATAGCTGGATTTAAACACCCAACTTCAGGCTTATAAACCACTAGCTTAAGCCATGATGCCACAGACGCAGTTAGGTAAACAACACTGAAACAGCCATTCACATGTCAATAGAAAGTCTTATACTACTGTTTGTGCTACAGTACATTAATATAATTATATTGTTATTAATTTCTTTAGATACGCGATTCCATATTATATTCCCTATTAATCAAATTCTAAAAGTATGCTTTTGTTTACTCTGATAACGAGCGTATTCACAGAAAAGGTTAAAACTATCACTTTTCTCACAAAGTATATAAACGTAATATGGTCAGAAGGAGCACGTAAAAATGTTTCCAAAATAAACCACATGTAAGACTTTGATGCTTAAAATGTTTAGGGAGAAATGGAATACTGGTGTGTATTTTTTCATTAAACTACCAATACCAGCCATATACAGTACAGTTTATATAATATGTTTATGTTCCTAAATTAATATCGTTTATGAGCATGTGAAAGGCATGGTGAATTGGAGATTCAGTGGACCAGAGTAATACTCTGAGTTTACAGCTTGTCCAGGGTCATTCATTATTAATACTATTAGTAATATCTTCAGCAAAGACTTTGATGCTTAAAATATTTCTGCATAATTAAAATATTTATGAGAAAGGTGGTAGGTTGTATACTTTTGTCCAACTGAGCAATCTTGCTTTCATAAAATGTACCAACTTTTTAATGTATAATGATTAACATGCTGTAATACACAGTTTAAATTTAAAAGTCTAAAGAGTATACAACTTAAATTCTTAATTGAATAAAGATTGTCCTTCAGCAGTGATCAGGAATCGAAATGGGGTGTTTTCTGGTGACAGCTCAAATGCTGTACAGTACATGAGAGGTTAAGCTTCATTAGCTCCATCTGGCGGTTTTACAGGGTGATTCCGGATACTATTAACATAATCTAATTTTAATGTGGTAAAATGTATGACGCGAAACGACGTGTTTTGATGTGACACGCGCACCGCGTTGTACCGCAGCGTACCCAGCTCGTTTTGAATGGCTGCATCTGTAGCATACAATAAGATAAGATCACTTTATTGGCCATACAGTACACAATTTCTTACATTAGGAAATTGTCTTTTTGCATACCCCAGCTTGATCTCCATGAGACACATAGGCAGGGAGAAAGAAGGCTGGGGTCAGAGTGCAGGGTTAGCCATTTATACAGCACCTCTGGAGGAGTTGTGGTTAAGGGTCTTGCTCAGGGGCCCAACAGAGTAGGATTTCTCTGCCAGCTGTGGGATTTGAGCCAGCAACCTTCCAGCCACGGACGGAGATCCTTAGCCACACTACCACTGCTCCACCTCTATAAACATCACATTATATAAACATAATGTTTTCTTTGTGTGTCTGAATTTCCCAAAGTTCTTATCATGAAAAGGGTATCTATTTTGAAGGACTTGATGTAATATTGTGGTTAAGAATCTTCCAGGATGTTCTTCTTGTTTTTTATGATGCAGACCAGAAGCTTGGGGACAACATTTCAGGTGGCTTTCAATAGGACTTTAGGGATATGACTGTGTAGCGGCAATGCTTATTAATAAGACAGAATTAAGTGTTGCTGTGCTTTCCCAAATGAGGCCCCATCTCTCTCTTCATCTCTGTGGTGCAGCCACAGAGAAGCTATTCATGCAGGCTGATTTAAAGATGTTTTCTTTTGATAAGGGACAGCCCCCTAATGGGGATGCACTTAGCTAAGCCTGGCTATCATGATCAATGGTCATCCATTGGCGCCTATCTGTCTAGGGAGTGCCAGATGGACATCTGGAATGCATTCCTAAGTGTCAGGAGTAAGTGACTCATATCTTACCTTGATCAACCAATCAGGGACTGGTAGGGCCGAGTAACCCACCTGGGTCTCTGATGCCCATAAAACGTTCAGACAATGAATGAGCTGAAGTTCCTCCAGATAAAACAGGCAACACAGAGAGCCTGAGAAAACTATTGTAAAGAGAATTCTAAGGAGAAATCCAGGGGTGCGAGACAATTCCAGGCAAGGACGGCCCAGGAGCAGAGAGGCTCCCAAGGGCAGGACATTCTCGCAGTGCACCTCCTGACCATCCTGAGACTCAGCCCGGACCACCACGGAACGGCCAGGGTGTCCGAGTGCCAGAACTTTGCTTTGTTCTAAAAGTCGAGAGCGGAGGTTGCCAGAGAGTAACCAGAGGATCCACCCGAGGTTAGCATCAGCAGCAAGCCTCGTGAACAGGTTGGAACTGGATCACTATTCAGAACTAGCGCTTCATCAGGAACAAACCGGTCCTCTTCCTGACCTGCTGGGACCCACAGTCATCTTTTCTCCTGTGCACAAACTTTGCTAGTTAAAGCCAACACTAACTAGCCGGACAGTGAGCATCAGCAGCACACGTCGCAAGCCGCACAGCAAAGCCTGGCACGGAGCCAGAGAGCCCCCAGAGATTGGATGAGTATTCAACTTCACTGCATTACAGTTCGATAATTCAATTGTTATCCCAAACAGTTGATATCAATTTAATTCCTATGAGTTATGTACTTGTTTTTAGTATCTAATGTAGAAGTTGTAACCAAGTTCAATTACGAAACGGTCTAAATGAATGATATACCGAAGGTATGTCCTCTTGATACAGTATGTATAACTCTTCGTAACTGAATGAATATATATCTTTTGTATTCTGATAACCCTCACGATAAGATCTGTTAGGTTTATATGCATATTCTATGTATTAATAAATGTATCCTCGTGTATTAGTACCTGTGTGTGTGCGTTGTTTGAGTTATATTGCATGGTTGGATTCTAAGACCATTAAAAGAATCATTTTGTGATTTACGGCTACAATTAATAATTGTCCCCGTAAATGCCCAAGCCCTACAGAACTGGTGCCTCATGAGAGCACACTACAACTGCCAACTGTGTATTGATTCATATTACTGTATGATGACTGGCAAGTGTTGTGGAGTGCTGTGCCTTTTTTCCTTTAGTTCCTTCTCTTTAATGTTCTGTCTGTCCCTCTATTCCAGGTGTGGGCCAGGCTGCACACATCCATTCTGACTGTATGGTAATTAATGAGCATCTAGGCATCTAGACATGCTGTATGATTCTATATGTGAAGATGCTTCTGCTGTACTAATTGCAGTAATAAAGATAATTTTTTAATCATTTTCAATCAGAGCAATCCAATTGTTCAATATTATATCAATGATGTGTTTTCAAATTATTATCATACTCTGTTAGTTAGCAGATTCTATTGGAATATCCCCTACTACCAAACTTTTATTAACTTTTTATTTCTGTATTTTGTTTTTGCTACAAAATACTAGTTTCAGAAATTCATTTCCACTCACCAGATATTCTATACTGTAAATACAAGTGACTCGCATCTAAAGTCATAGAAATAATTTTTAATAAGAAGTCCATCTTAATTGCAATTTCCTAGTACAATGTTTCTGCCAGCACAGTCCAATTATTTTTATTTTCCTATTTATATCTTAATACCTGTTTAATTAGTCCCCAATGATTCCATTTTGTTGCACGTGAGCTTTTCGAACGATCATGTTCTTTCTACACTGAAGGAGAAGTAACAGAAGCCTTCTAATACTTTTCTAATCATCTTTGTGTTCCTTGAGCAAGCAGAAACGGCACAAGAATGTAGCTGAAGGGTCCCCTTTCTTTAACTCCATATGGCTCTCATGCTGTGATCACAGCCACAGAGTGACCTGGTGCTCTTTGTGTGTGGGGAAGTGAGGGAGATGGGTATGTCTTTCTCAGGACAGTGATGGCCCAGTACTCTCCATGATGGATGTTTGCCGCTGGTGGCTGGATGTCAAGCAGAGAGCCATCTGGACATGATCATAAGGTCCAAGATCACTGTTCATCACCCAAAGGAAGGTCCACCAGTGGGAGATCTGTAGGGTGGTACCAGAACCTAAGCTGACAGCATCTCAGCCAATCACCAGCTGTAATCTACAGAATTCTGTCCAAGATATTCTTTCTGCAATAGAAGAAATCTTGTGTTCATTAACCAATTGTTATTTTTGCTGTATATTTTGAAATAAGACAGTTTAACACTTTCTTTTGGTCGAAATGTTGAATGTCCAAATATATTCAGAAATAAGCTATAGCCAAGACAACCGTAGTTTTCCCACCTGTCTACCTTGTGGCCAGACCAGGGAAACAAACTGTGTACAAACTTTGTTTTTAAAGACTGAAGTTTAGCAAGACGTGGTTATCCACAGGTGAAGCCAGCTTCCTGTCTGACCGTGTTTCCACAGCAAACGGCCTGACTGGTAGAACTAGCCAACTCCACAGCGCCCCCGCTGCTTGGAAAATTGACCTTGGTGTGAGTGTGTGAGTGTCTGTCTGCCCCATAGCCTCACTGTCAAAATGATTTAAATGAGAAATAGAATAAATACATTTCCTTGAATACTGTGACTGTGTTTTACAGTAGCAAACTAGCCAGCAGCCATATCACTCTGCAACTCACAACTGGCAGCCCCATTAAAACTAAGCAGGTGTGAGCCTGGTCAGTACCTGGATGAGAGACCTCCTGGGAAAACTAAGGTTGCTGCTGGAAGAGGTGTTAGTGGGGCCAGCAGGGGGCACTCACTCTACAGTCTGTGTGGGTCCTAATGCCCCAGTATAGTGACCGGGACACATACTGTATACAGGCTCCGTCCTGCAGATGAGATGTAAAACCGAGGTCCTGACTCTCTGTGGTCATTAAAAATCCTAGGGTGTTTCTCGAAAATAGTAGGGGTGTAACTCTGGTGTCCTGGCCAAATTTCCCATTGGCCCTTACCAATCATGGCCTCCTAATAATCCCCCTCTATGAATTGGCTTCATTACCCTGCTCTCCTCCCCACTAATAGCTGATGTGTGGTGAGCATTCTGGCGCACTCTGGCTGCTGTTGCATCATCTAGGTAGATGCTGCACATTGGTGGTGGTGGAGGGGATCCCCATTACCTGTAAAGTGCTTTGAGTGGAGTGTCCAGAAATGCGCTATATAAGTGTAAGCAATTATTATTATTAAAATAAACTTTGAAGTGCACCTGCGGTAGGTCCCAGCTGCAGCAGTGCAGTTGCTGTGCAGTCCTGCTGAGGGAGGTTTTTGTACGGCTGTGTAACACTGTGTGAACACATAACCACTGTGGTAACTCTGACAGTAATAATCTGCTGCATCTTCAGCCTGGACTCCTGAGATTGTCAGAGTGAAGTCAGTCCCAGATCCACTGCCACTGAAACGCTCTGGGATCCCAGTCTGACGGGTAGTTGCATCATAGATCAATTGTTTAGGAGCTTCTCCAGCTTTCTGTTGGTACCAGGCTAAGTAGTGCTTAGAGTTATAAACATACACTACAGGACTGGTCTTACAGCTCACAGTGACTGTCTGTCCAGAGAGAACAGATGTCACTGATGGAGTCTGAGTAACAGTAACCTGTCCACTGGATTCTGTAAGACAAAACACAGGGAAATTTAATTTCTTTCAGCTATTTGTACTCTTTTCTGTAAAGCTGATTTACATAATATGCTAACAGCTATATACTCCACAAATCATACAATGTATTAAATACCTAGCCAATAATTAATTATAATACACACTTTTTGCAAATTTGTAAATATATTTGCCTCTGAAAACACATTTGCTACACTTCTATTGAAGTTATTTAAATTTTAGATTTATTCTAAATGTATTCAAAAACTTTAACTTTTAAAGGTTAATGTTGTGAAATTAGTGTTAATAAATAAAATATAATAAAATTAGATGAGTATTTTCTTTAATCCTCACCTTGAGCAAAGAGCCCCAGTGTCCCCAGCAGTAGAATCAGTTTCATCATTGTCCTGTGTGTGTCAGTGACTCTGAAAGGGCTGAACAGTGACTGATCCGCACTGTGAGTCTTAAAGTGTTTGGAGCAGTGAGGCGGCACAGGTATGCAAAGCTCCTTCCTGTATACAAATCCTGTCACAGACAGAAAAGGCCTGAGCTGAGAGAACAGCCTTCACTCCAGTGATTATCATTGTAAAGGCTGTTACAGACTCACCACCAGTGAATCAATCAGGAAACCCAGACAGATGAGCTGTATGCAATATGGATTCTACTCTAGTCCATAGAGCCTGTAGGTATGCGATATGTTTAGTTACAATCTAGGTCCTGGAAATCGGTAGTAGGAGCTGTCAGGTTGGAACGCAGGTGCAGGAGTTTCCCAGGGTGTCAGCAAGCCGAGTGTAGTGAGCTCCAGCTGAGAGATGTGGAAGACAGGCTGATACTGTGCTGAAAACTGATAGTTGAGGGCAATGGCAGGTGGCAGAGCAGTGACACTCTCGGGTAAGACAGGCAATGGAGCCGCTGAGCAGGAGCTGTCTGGTTGCTCAGTGAATAAGAATGGAAACAGCAGTAGGAAGCGGAGCAGCTGAATGAGAAGCTGTGCAAATACTGTCTGAAGAGAAAAAAAAAGTCTGTGCTAGATCAATGCTATTATTACTATTCTGAAATACCCTATTGATATTTGGTGCAGCCTAGCTCCCCTACGTTTGCTATTGCCCTTCTGCCTAAGACATTCAGACACCCTCAGCATGATCATTCACTGATGGACCTGATAACATCCTAATCAGTCCTCAGCTGTAATTTTGTACCTAATGGTCTAACCCCATTACCCCCATTTTGATTAAAATCGAAAACGCGTGTTTAATTAAATGCCTTTATTGATTCACAATCTGACAATGCAATGTAGACTTTATCAGTGAAAAGACCACAGGCACTTTTGCTCCCCCCTACATTCTCAGAGTAGAATAGGCGGACCATCCAATTAAAGACAATCCCCCTTCCCCCCACGGACAGACATACAAATATTTTCATGGCCTATTATTTGACTACCTATTCAGAGGGAAAGGTGGTGACGTCACCACGCTGGCAAGCATGCTCTTTAGATACGCGATTCCATATTATATTCCCTGTTAATCAAATTCTAAAAGAATGCTTTTTTATGTCAATAATGAGCGAATTTGCAGAAAAGGTTAAAACATTATCACTTTTCACAAAGTATATAAACAATATGGTCAGAGGGAGCACGTAAAAACATTTCCAAATTAAATTCTGAAAAGTATGAGTTTCTTTTAAAGTGATAACAAGCGCAAGTATTCATGGAAAATGGTAATCGCTTAACTTTGAATGTTTTGTGATATTTAGAAAGACCAACAAATTCAATATAGTGTTGATAATATTTATTGTCAGTAATAATATCAGAGCAGTTTGAAATTATTCGTTGTTATTAATAAATGACTTAGCTTCAAACATGTTGTCATATTTAGTAATATAAAAAATGTCAATATAGTGTCCATAATATTTGCTATTTTAGTTTTTCAAAGAAATGTTTATTTGTTTAAAGAAAATTCATGGTGATAGCTGGATTTAAACACCCAACTTCAGGCTTATAAAGCACAAGCTTAAGCCATCATGCCACAGACGCAGTTAGGTGAACAACACTGAAACAGCCATTCACATGTCAATAGAAAGTCTTATACTACTGTTTGTGCTACAGTACATTAATATAATTATATCGTTATTAATTTCTTTAGATACACGATTCCATATTATATTCCCTATTAATCAAATTCTAAAAGTATGCTTTTGTTTACTCCGATAATGTGCATATTCGCAGAAAAGGTTAAAACTATCACTTTTCTCACAAAGTATATAAACGTAATATGGTCAGAAGGGGCACGTAAAAATGTTTCCAAAATAAACCACATGTAAGACTTTGATGCTTAAAATGTTTAGGGAGAAATGGAATACTGGTGTGTATTTTTTCATTAAACTACCAATACCAGCCATATACAGTACAGTTTATATAATATGTTTATGTTCCTAAATTAATATCGTTTATGAGCATGTGAAAGGTATGGTGAATCGGAGAATCAGTGGACCAGAGTAATACTCTGAGTTTACAGCTTGTCCAGGGTCATTCATTATTAGTACTATTAGTAATATCTTCAGTAAAGACTTTGATGCTTAAAATATTTCTGCATAATTAAAATATTTATGATAAAGGTGGTAGGTTGTATACTTTTGTCCAACTGAGCAATCTTGCTTTCATAAAATATACCAACTTTTTAATGTATAATGATTAACATGCTGTAATACACAGTTTAAATTTAAAAGTCTAAAGAGTATACAACTTAAATTCTTAATTGAATAAAGATTGTCCTTCAGCAGTGATCGGGAATCGAAATGTGGTGTTTTCTGGTGACAGCTCAAATGCTGTACAGTACATGAGAGGTTAAGCTTCATTAGCTCCATCTGGCGGTTTTACAGGGTGATTCCGGATACTATTAACATAATCTAATTTTCATGCAGTAAAATGTATGACGCGAAACGACGTGTTTTGATGTGACACGCGCACAGCGTTGTACCGCAGCGTACCCAGCTCATTTTGAATGGCTGCATATGTAGCATACAATAAGATAAGATCACTTTATTGGCCATACAGTACACAATTTCTTACATTAGGAAATTGTCTTTTTGCATACCCCAGCTTGCTCTCCATGAGACACACAGGCAGGGAGAAAGAAGGCTGGGGTCAGAGTGCAGGGTTAGCCATTTATACAGCACCTTTGGAGGAGTTGTGGTTAAGGGTCTTGCTCAGGGGCCAAACAGAGTAGGATTTCTCTGCTAGCTGTGGGATTTGAGCCAGGCACCTTCCAGCCACGGATGGAGATCCTTAGCCACACTACCACTGCTCCACCTCTATAAACATCACATTATATAAACATAATGTTTTCTTTGTGTGTCTGAATTTCCCAAAGTTCTTATCATGAAAAGGGTATCTATTTTGAAGGACTTGATGTAATATTGTAGTTAAGAATCTTCCAGGATGTTCTTCTTGTTTTTTATGATGCAGACCAGAAGCTTGGGGACAACATTTCAGGTGGCTTTCAATAGGACTTTAGGGATATGACTGTGTAGCGGCAATGCTTATTAATAAGACAGAATTAAGTGTTGCTGTGCTTTCCCAAATGAGGCCCCATCTCTCTCTTCATCTCTGTGGTGCAGCCACAGAGAAGCTATTCATGCAGGCTGATTTAAAGATGTTTTCTTTTGATAAGGGACAGCCCCCTAATGGGGATGCACTTAGCTAAGCCTGGCTATCATGATCAATGGTCATCCATTGGCACATATCTGTCTAGGGAGTGCCAGATGGACATCTGGAATGCATTCCTAAGTGTCAGGAGTAAGTGACTCATATCTTACCTTGATCAACCAATCAGGGACTGGTAGGGCCGAGTAACCCACCTGGGTCTCTGATGCCCATAAAACGTTCAGCCAATGAATGAGCTGAAGTTCCTCCAGATAAAACAGGCAACACAGAGAGCCTGAGGAAACTATTGTAAAGAGAATTCTAAGGAGAATTCCAGGGGTGCGAGACAATTCCAGGCCAGGACGGCCCAGGAGCAGAGAGGCTCCCAAGGGCAGGACATTCTCGCAGTGCACCTCCTGACCATCCTGAGACTCAGCCCGGACCACCACGGAACGGCCAGGGTGTCCGAGTGCCAGAACTTTGCTTTGTTCTAAGATTCGAGAGCGGAGGTTGCCAGAGAGTAACCAGAGGATCCACCCGAGGTTAGCATCAGCAGCAAGCCTCGTGAACAGGTCGGAACTGTGGACAGCTGAATCACTATTCAGAACTAGCGCTTCATCAGGAACGAACCGGTCCTCTTCCTGACCTGCTGGGACCCACAGTCATCTTTTCTCCTGTGCACAAACTTTGCTAGTTAAAGCCAACACTAACTAGCCGGACAGTGAGCATCAGCAACACACCGTCGCAAGCCGCACAGCACAGCCTGGCACAGAGCCAGAGAGCCCCAAGAGATTGGATGAGTATTCAACTTCACTGCATTACAGCTCGAGAATTCAATTGTTATCCCAACCAGTTGATATCAATTTAATTCCTATGAGTTATGTACTTGTTTTGAGTATCTAATGTAGAAGTTGTAACCAAGTTCAATTACGAAACGGTCTAAATGAATGATATACCGAAGGTATGTCCTCTTGATACAGTATGTATAACTCTTCGTAACTGAATGAATATATATCTTTTGTATTCTGATAACCCTCACGATAAGATCTGTTAGGTTTATATGCATATTCTATGTATTAATAAATGTATCCTCGTGTATTAGTACCTGTGTGTGTGTGTTTGAGTTATATTGCATGGTTGGATTCTAAGACCATTAAAAGAATCATTTTGTGATTTACGGCTACAATTAATAATTGTCTCCGTAAATGCCCAAACCCTACAGAACTGGTGCCTCATGAGAGCACACTACAACTGCCAACTGTGTTGATTCATAGGACTATTACTGTATGATGACTGGCAAGTGTTGTGGAGTGCTGTGCCTTTTTTCCTTTAGTTCCTTCTCTTTAATGTTCTGTCTGTCCCTCTATTCCAGGTGTGGGCCAGCCTGCACACATCCATTCTGACTGTATGGTAATTAATGAGCATCTAGGCATCTAGACACGCTGTATGATTCTATATGTGAAGATGCTTCTGCTGTACTAATTGCAGTAATAAAGATAATTTTTAAATCATTTTCAATCAGAGCAATCCAATTGTTCAATATTATATCAATGATGTGTTTTCAAATTATTATCATACTATGTTAATTAGCAGATTCTATTGGAATATCCCCTACTACCAGACTTTTCTTAATTTTTTTTCTGTATTTTGTTTTTGCTACAAAATACTAGTTTCTGAAACCCATTTCCACTCACCAGATATTCTATACTGTAAATACAAGTGACTCGCATCTAAAGTCTCCTCTAAGATGTTTCTGACAGCACAGTCAAATGATTTTTATTTTCCTATTTATATCTTAATACCTGTTTAATTAGTCCCCAATGATTCCATTTTGTTGCACATGAGCTTTTCGAACGATCATGTTCTTTCTACACTGAAGGAGAAGTAACAGAAGCATTCTAATACTTTTCTAATCATCTTTGTGTTCCTTGAGCAAGCAGAAACGGCACAAGAATGTAGCTGAAGGGTCCCCTTTCTTTAACTCCATATGGCTCTCATGCTGTGATCACAGCCACAGAGTGACCTGGTGCTCTTTGTGTGTGGGGAAGTGAGGGAGATGGGTATGTCTTTCTCAGGACAGTGATGGCCCAGTACTCTCCATGATGGATGTTTGCCGCTGGTGGCTGGATGTCAAGCAGAGAGCCATCTGGACATGATCATAAGGTCCAAGATCACTGTTCATCACCCAAAGGAAGGTCCACCAGTGGGAGATCTGTAGGGTGGTACCAGAACCTAAGCTGACAGCATCTCAGCCAATCACCAGCTGTGATCTACAGAATTCTGTCCAAGATATTCTTTCTGCAATAGAAGAAATCTTGTGTTCATTAACCAATTGTTATTTTTGCTGTATATTTTGAAATAAGACAGTTTAACACTTTCTTTTGGTCGACATGTTGAATGTCCAAATATATTCAGAAATAAGCTATAGGCAGGACAACCGTAGTTTTCCCACCTGTCTACCTTGTGGCCAGACCCAGGGAAACAAACTGTGTACAAACTTTGTTTTTAAAGACTGAAGTTTAGCAAGACGTGGTTATCCACAGGTGAAGCCAGCTTCCTGTCTGACTGTGTTTCCACAGCAAACGGCCTGACTGGTAGAACTAGCCAACTCCACAGCGCCCCCGCTGCTGGGAAAATTGACCTTGGTGTGAATGTGTGAGTGTCTGTCTGCCCCATAGCCTCACTGTCAAAATGATTTAAATGAGAAATAGAATAAATACATTTCCTTGAATACTGTGACTGTGTTTTACAGTAGCAAATTAGCCAGCAGCCATATCACTCTGCAACTCACAACTGGCAGCCCCATTGAAACTAAGCAGGTGTGAGCCTGGTCAGTACCTGGATGAGAGACCTCCTGGGAAAAACTAAGGTTGCTGCTGGAAGAGGTGTTAGTGGGGCCAGCAGGGGGCACTCACTCTACAGTCTGTGTGGGTCCTAATGCCCCAGTATAGTGACCGGGACACATACTGTAAACAGGCTCCGTCCTGCAGATGAAATGTAAAACCGAGGTCCTGACTCTCTGTGGTCATTAAAAAATCCCAGGGTGTTTCTCGAAAAGAGTAGGGGTGTAATCCTGTTGTCCTGGCCAAATTTCCCGTTGGCCCTTACCAGTCATGGCCTCCTAATAATCCCCATCTATGAATTGGCTTCATTACCCTGCTCTCCTCTCCACTAATAGCTGATGTGTGGTGAGTACTGGCGCACTATAGCTGCTGTTGCATCATCTAGGTAGATGCTGCCCATTGGTGGTGGTGGAGGGGATCCCCATTACCTGTAAAGCACTTTGAGTGGAGTGTCCAGAAATGCTCTATATAAGTATAAGCAATTATTATTATTAAAATAAACTTGTAAGTGCACCTGCAGTAGGTCCCAGCTGCAGCAGTGCAGTCGCTGTGCAGTCCTGCTGAGGGAGGTTTTTGTACGGCTGTGTAACACTGTGTGAATACAGGGCCACTGTGGAAACTCTGACAGTAATAATCTGCTGCATCTTCAGCCTGGACTCCTGTGATGGTCAGAGTGAAGTCAGTCCCAGATCCACTGCCACTGAAACGCTCTGGGATCCCAGTCTGACGGGTAGTTGCAATATAGATCAGGAGTTTAGGAGCTTCTCCAGCTTTCTGTTGGTACCAGGCTAAGTAGTGCTTAGAGTTATAAACATACACTGCAGGACTGGTCTTACAGCTCACAGTGACTGTCTGTCCAGAGAGAACAGATGTCACTGATGGAGTCTGAGTAACAGTAACCTGTCCACTGGATTCTGTAAGACAAAACACAGGGAAATTTAATTTCTTTCAGCTATTTGTACTCTTTTCTGTAAAGCTGATTTACATAATATGCTAACAGCTATATACTCCACAAATCATACAATGTATTAAATACCTAGCCAATAATTAATTATAATACACACTTTTTGCAAATTTGTAAATCTATTTGCCTCTGAAAACACATTTGCTACACTTCTATTGAAGTTATTTAAATTTTAGATTTATTCTAAATGTATTCAAAAACGTTAACTTTTAAAGGTTAATGTTGTGAAATTAGTGTTAATAAATAAAATATAATAAAATTAGATGAGTATTTTCTTTAATCCTCACCTTGAGCAAAGAGCCCCAGTGTCCCCAGCAGTAGAATCAGTTTCATCATTGTCCTGTGTGTGTCAGTGACTCTGAAAGGGCTGAACAGTGACTGATCCGCACTGTGAGTCTTAAAGTGTTTGGAGCAGTGAGGCGGCACAGGTATGCAAAGCTCCTTCCTGTATACAAATCCTGTCACAGACAGAAAAGGCCCGAGCTGAGAGAACAGCCTTCACTCCAGTGATTATCATTGTTAAGGCTGTTACAGACTCACCACCAGTGAATCAATCAGGAAACCCAGACCGATGAGCTGTATGCAATATGGATTCTACTCTAGTCCGTAGAGTCATCTACCCAATTCACACTATCTGACCCTAACCACACTTGATAGTCTTTTTTTAAAATGCTTTCTTCTGTTTCTCTCATTTAATCTTAATTCTGAATCTTTATACACATGTGCCTCTTTTTTAATGAGTCAGCATCTCTGCAGGATATAGTGGAATCCAGTCTTCACACAGTAATAATCTTCTACATTTTCAGCCTGGACTCCAGTGACTGTCAGTGTAAAGGCTGTTCCAGACCCACTGCCATTGAATTGCATCAGGAACCCCAGATTTATGGGTTGTAAGCAATATGGATTCTACTCTAGTCCGTAGAGCCTGTAGGTATTCGATATGTTTAGTTACAATCTAGGTCCTGGAAATCGGTAGTAGTCAGGTTGGAACGCAGGTGCAGGAGTTTCCCAGGGTGTCAGCAAGCCAAGTGTAGTGAGCTCCAGCTGAGAGATGTGGAAGACAGGCTGATACTGTGCTGAAAGCTGATAGTTGAGGGCAATGGCAGGTGGCAGAGCAGTGACACTCTCGGGTAAGACAGGCAATGGAGCCGCTGAGCAGGAGCTGTCTGGTTGCTCAGTGAATAAGAATGGAAACAGCAGTAGGAAGCGGAGCAGCTGAATGAGAAGCTGTGCAAATACTGCCTGAAGAGAAAAAAAAAGTCTGTGCTAGATCAATGCTATTATTACTATTCTGAAATACCCCATTGATATTTGGTGCAGCCTAGCTCCCCTAAGTTTGCTATTGCCCTTTTGCCCAAGACATTCAGACACCCTCAGCATGATCATTCACTGATGGACCTGATAACATCCTAATCAGTCCTCAGCTGTAATTTTGTACCTAATGGTCTAACCCCATTACCCCCATTTTGATTAAAATCGAAAACGCGTGTTTAATTAAATGCCTTTATTGATTCATAATCTGACAATGCAATGTAAACTTTATCAGTGAAAAGACCACAGGCACTTTTGCTACCCCCTACATTCTCAGAGTAGAATAGGCAGACCATCCAATTAAAAGACAATCCCCCTTCCCCCTACGGACAGACATACAAGTATTTTCATGGCCTATTATTTGACTTCCTATTCAGAGGGAAAGGTGGTGACGTCACCGCGCTGGCAAGCATGCTCTTTAGATACGCGATTCCATATTATATTCCCTGTTAATCAAATTCTAAAAGAATGCTTTTTTTATGCCAATAATGAGCGAATTTGCAGAAAAGGTTAAAACATTATCACTTTTCACAAAGTATATAAACAATATGGTCAGAGGGAGCACGTAAAAACATTTCCAAAATAATAATTAAATTCTGAAAAGTCTGAGTTTCTTTTACTGTGATAACAAGCGCAAGTATTCATGGAAAATGGTAATCACTTAACTTTGAATGTTTTGTGATATTTAGAAAGACCAACAAATTCAATACAGTGTTGAGAATATTTATTGTCAGTAATAATATCAGAGCAGTTTGAAATTATTCATTGTTATTAATAAATGACTTAGCTTCAAACATGTTGTCATATTTAGTAATATAAAAAATGTCAATATAGTGTCCATAATATTTGCTATTTTAGTTTTTCAAAGAAATGTTTATTTGTTTAAAGAAAAATCATGGTGATAGCTGGATTTAAACACCCAACTTCAGGCTTATAAAGCACTAGCTTAAGCCATCATGCCACAGACGCAGTTAGGTAAACAACACTGAAACAGCCATTCACATGTCAATAGAAAGTCTTATACTACTGTTTGTGCTACAGTACATTAATATAATTATATTGTTATTAATTTCTTTAGATATGCGATTCCATATTATATTCCCTATTAATCAAATTCTAAAGGTATGCTTTTGTTTACTCTGATAACGAGCGTATTCGCAGAAAAGGTTAAAACTATCACTTTTCTCACAAAGTATATAAACGTAATATGGTCAGAAGGAGCACGTAAAAATGTTTCCAAAATAAACCACATGTAAGACTTTGATGCTTAAAATGTTTAGGGAGAAATGGAATACTGGTGTGTATTTTTTCATTAAACTACCAATACCAGCCATATACAGTACAGTTTATATAATATGTTTATGTTCCTAAATTAATATCGTTTATGAGCATGTGAAAGGCATGGTGAATCGGAGATTCAGTGGACCAGAGTAATACTCTGAGTTTACAGCTTGTCCAGGGTCATTCATTATTAATACTATTAGTAATATCTTCAGCAAAGACTTTGATGCTTAAAATATTTCTGCATAATTAAAATATTTATGAGAAAGGTGGTAGGTTGTATACTTTTGTCCAACTGAGCAATCTTGCTTTCATAAAATATACCAACTTTTTAATGTATAATGATTAACATGCTGTAATACACAGTTTAAATTTAAAAGTCTAAAGAGTATACAACTTAAATTCTTAATTGAATAAAGATTGTCCTTCAGCAGTGATCAGGAATCGAAATGGGGTGTTTTCTGGTGACAGCTCAAATGCTGTACAGTACATGAGAGGTTAAGCTTCATTAGCTCCATCTGGCGGTTTTACAGGGTGATTCCGGATACTATTAACATAATCTAATTTTAATGCGGTAAAATGTATGACGCGAAACGACGTGTTTTGATGTGACACGCGCACCGCGTTGTACCGCAGCGTACCCAGCTCGTTTTGAATGGCTGCATCTGTAGCATACAATAAGATAAGATTTTTTTATTGGCCATACAGTACACAATTTCTTACATTAGGAGATTGTCTTTTTGCATACCCCAGCTTGCTCTCCATGAGACACACAGGCAGGGAGAAAGAAGGCTGGGGTCAGAGTGCAGGGTTAGCCATTTATACAGCACCTCTGGAGGAGTTGTGGTTAAGGGTCTTGCTCAGGGGCCCAACAGAGTAGGATATCTCTGCCAGCTGTGGGATTTGAGCCAGCAACCTTCCAGCCACGGACGGAGATCCTTAGCCACACTACCACTGCTCCACCTCTATAAACATCACATTATATAAACATAATGTTTTCTTTGTGTGTCTGAATTTCCCAAAGTTCTTATCATGAAAAGGGTATCTATTTTGAAGGACTTGATGTAATATTGTGGTTAAGAATCTTCCAGGATGTTCTTCTTGTTTTTTATGATGCAGACCAGAAGCTTGGGGACAACATTTCAGGTGGCTTTCAATAGGACTTTAGGGATATGACTGTGTAGCGGCAATGCTTATTAATAAGACAGAATTAAGTGTTGCTGTGCTTTCCCAAATGAGGCCCCATCTCTCTCTTCATCTCTGTGGTGCAGCCACAGAGAAGCTATTCATGCAGGCTGATTTAAAGATGTTTTCTTTTGATAAGGGACAGCCCCCTAATGGGGATGCACTTAGCTAAGCCTGGCTATCATGATCAATGGTCATCCATTGGCGCCTATCTGTCTAGGGAGTGCCAGATGGACATCTGGAATGCATTCCTAAGTGTCAGGAGTAAGTGACTCATATCTTACCTTGATCAACCAATCAGGGACTGGTAGGGCCGAGTAACCCACCTGGGTCTCTGATGCCCATAAAACGTTCAGACAATGAATGAGCTGAAGTTCCTCCAGATAAAACAGGCAACACAGAGAGCCTGAGGAAACTATTGTAAAGAGAATTCTAAGGAGAATTCCAGGGGTGCGAGACAATTCCAGGCAAGGACGGCCCAGGAGCAGAGAGGCTCCCAAGGGCAGGACATTCTCGCAGTGCACCTCCTGACCATCCTGAGACTCAGCCCGGACCACGACGGAACGGCCAGGGTGTCCGAGTGCCAGAACTTTGCTTTGTTCTAAAAGTCGAGAGCGGAGGTTGCCAGAGAGTAACCAGAGGATCCACCCGAGGTTAGCATCAGCAGCAAGCCTCGTGAACAGGTTGGAACTGGATCACTATTCAGAACTACCGCTTCATCAGGAACAAACCGGTCCTCTTCCTGACCTGCTGGGACCCACAGTCATCTTTTCTCCTGTGCACAAACTTTGCTAGTTAAAGCCAACACTAACTAGCCGGACAGTGAGCATCAGCAGCACACGTCGCAAGCCGCACAGCAAAGCCTGGCACGGAGCCAGAGAGCCCCCAGAGATTGGATGAGTATTCATCTTCACTGCATTACAGTTCGATAATTCAATTGTTATCCCAACCAGTTGATATCAATTTAATTCCTATGAGTTATGTACTTGTTTTGAGTATCTAATGTAGAAGTTGTAACCAAGTTCAATTACGAAACGGTCTAAATGAATGATATACCGAAGGTATGTCCTCTTGATACAGTATGTATAACTCTTCGTAACTGAATGAATATATATCTTTTGTATTCTGATAACCCTCACGATAAGATCTGTTAGGTTTATATGCATATTCTATGTATTAATAAATGTATCCTCGTGTATTAGTACCTGTGTGTGTGCGTTGTTTGAGTTATATTGCATGGTTGGATTCTAAGACCATTAAAATAATAATTTTGTGATTTACGGCTACAATTAATAATTGTCCCCCTAAAATGCCCAAGCCCTACAGAACTGGTGCCTCATGAGAGCACACTACAACTGCCAACTGTGTATTGATTCATATTACTGTATGATGACTGGCAAGTGTTGTGGAGTGCTGTGCCTTTTTTCCTTTAGTTCCTTCTCTTTAATGTTCTGTCTGTCCCTCTATTCCAGGTGTGGGCCAGCCTGCACACATCCATTCTGACTGTATGGTAATTAATGAGCATCTAGGCATCTAGACACGCTGTATGATTCTATATGTGAAGATGCTTCTGCTGTACTAATTGCAGTAATAAAGATAATTTTTAAATCATTTTCAATCAGAGCAATCCAATTGTTCAATATTATATCAATGATGTGTTTTCAAATTATTATCATACTATGTTAATTAGCAGATTCTATTGGAATATCCCCTACTACCAGTCTTTTATTAACTTTTTTTCTGTATTTTGTTTTTGCTACAAAATACTAGTTTCTGAAACCCATTTCCACTCACCATATATTCTATACTGTAAATACAAGTGACTCGCATCTAAAGTCTCCTCTAAGATGTTTCTGACAGCACAGTCAAATGATTTTTATTTTCCTATTTATATCTTAATACCTGTTTAATTAGTCCCCAATGATTCCATTTTGTTGCACGTGAGCTTTTCGAACGATCATGTTCTTTCTACACTGAAGGAGAAGTAACAGAAGCATTCTAATACTTTTCTAATCATCTTTGTGTTCCTTGAGCAAGCAGAAACGGCACAAAAAAGTAGCTGAAGTGGCCCCTTTCTTTAACTCCATATGGCTCTCATGCTGTGATCACAGCCACAGAGTGACCTGGTGCTCTTTGTGTGTGGGGAAGTGAGGGAGATGGGTATGTCTTTCTCAGGACAGTGATGACCCAGTACTCTCCATGATGGATGTTTGCCGCTGGTGGCTGGATGTCTAGCAGAGAGCCATCTGGACATGATCATAAGGTCCAAGATCACTGTTCATCACCCAAAGGAAGATCCACCAGTGGGAGATCTGTAGGGTGGTACCAGAACCTAAGCTGACAGCATCTCAGCCAATCACCAGCTGTGATCTACAGAATTCTGTCCAAGATATTCTTTCTGCAACAGAAGAAATCTTGTGTTCATTAACCAATTGTTATTTTTGCTGTATATTTCGAAATAAGAGTTTGACACTTTCTTTTGGTCGACGTTGAATGTCCAAATATATTCAGAAATAAGCTATAGCCAGGACAACCGTAGTTTTCCCACCTGTCTACCTTGTGGCCAGACCCAGGGAAACAAACTGTGTACAAACTTTGTTTTTAAAGACTAAAGTTTAGCAAGACGTGGTTATCCACAGGTGAAGCCAGCTTCCTGTCTGACTGTATTTCCACAGCAAACGGCCTGACTGGTAGAACTAGCCAACTCCACAGTGCCCCCGCTGCTCGGAAAATTGACCTTGGTGTCACTGTCAAAATGATTTAAATGAGAAATAGAATAAATACATTTCCTTGAATACTGTGACTGTGTTTTACAGTAGCAAACTAGCCAGCAGCCATATCACTCTGCAACTCACAACTGGCAGCCCCATTGAAACTAAGCAGGTGTGAGCCTGGTCAGTACCTGGATGAGAGACCTCCTGGGAAAAACTAAGGTTGCTGCTGGAAGAGGTGTTAGTGGGGCCAGCAGGAGGCACTCACTCTACGGTCTGTGTGGGTCCTAATGCCCCAGTATAGTGACCGGGACACATACTGTAAACAGGCTCCGTCCTGCAGATGAAATGTAAAACCGACTCTCTGTGGTCATTAAAAATCCCAGGGTGTTTCTTGAGAAGAGTAGGGGTGTAACCCTGTTGTCCTGGCCAAATTTCCCATTGGCGCTTACCAATCATGGCCTCCTAATAATCCCCATCTATGAATTGGCTTCATTACCCTGCTCTCCTCTCCACTAATAGCTGATGTGTGGTGAGTGTTCTGGCGCACTATAGCTGCTGTTGCATCATCTAGGTAGATGCTGCCCATTGGTGGTGGTGGAGGGGATCCCCATTACCTGTAAAGCGCTTTGAGTGGAGTGTCCAGAAATGCTCTATATAAGTGTAAGCAATTATTATTATTAAAATAAACTTGTAAGTGCACCTGCAGTAGGTCCCAGCTGCAGCAGTGCAGTCGCTGTGCAGTCCTGCTGAGGGAGGTTTTTGTACGGCTGTGTAACACTGTGTGAATACAGGGCCACTGTGGAAACTCTGACAGTAATAATCTGCTGCATCTTCAGCCTGGACTCGTGTGATGGTTAGAGTGAAGTCAGTCCCAGATCCACTGCCACTGAAACGCTCTGGGATCCCAGTATAACGGGAAGATGCATCATAGATCAGGAGTTTAGGAGCTTCTCCAGCTTTCTGTTGGTACCAGTGGAGGCAATTGTTATCATACACTGCAGTACTGGTCTTACAGCTCACAGTGACTGTCTGGCCAGAGAGAACAGATTTCACTGTTGGAGTCTGAGTCACAGTAACCTGTCCACTGGATTCTGAAAACAAGACAAAACGAAGCAATTTTAATTTCTTTTAGCTATTTTATACTTTTCTGTAAAGCTTATTAATATAATATGCTAACAGCTTTATACTCCAGATATTAAAAAAAGTATATTTAAGTCAACAACTGTCCAGTAATTCATTATAATACATACTTTATATAACCGTGTAAATATATTTGCCTCAGAAAACACATTTGGTACTCTTCTATTGAAGCTCTTTAAATTTTAGATTCATTCTAAATTTATTCAGTTCTTTACACTTTAACTTTTAAAAGTTAATATTGTGAAATTAATGATAACAAAATAAAAAAAATAGAATTAGAGAAATATTTTCTTTAACCCTCACCTTGAGCAAAGAGCCCCAGTGTCCCCAGCAGTAGAATCAGTAGCATCATTGTGTCAGTGACTCTGAAATGGCTGAACGGTGACTGATCCACACTGTGAGTCTTAAAGTGTTTGGAGCAGTGAGGTGGCACAGGTATGCAAAGCTCCTTCCTGTATACAAATCCTTTCACAGACAGTTAGAAAAGGCCTGAGCTTGGAGAACAGGTACAATCTGCAAGGGCTGGGTCTGTGTCACGATTATAGTCCCCCCTCCTTAAGGGTGCTCCAGCCCTTTCACTTTAGACTTTATTCTGTGCACCTGATCCCTTTTCCCAGCCCACCTTAAAAGCCAGGCGCTGACGCTCATCCAGGTTCTGCATCTGGCTTCCTCACCGTGCGGGTCTGGGACCTGGAAGCGCCTGGTCCCGTTAAGGTTGTAATCTCCGTTCCCGTTCCCTGTCCGCCGATTCCGACCCGGTTCATGGTTTTTATTCCTAGTTTGGATGGATCACCTGGCTATGGACTTATTCTTGTGTTTTGGATTCCCTCTATGGATTACTTTTTGGATTGTTTGCCTCGGCCACACCTCCCCCGTGCACCAGCGCACTTTGGACACGCCCCCCTGTTTTCAGCCCCGTATTCCTGCATGACGTTTTCCTAGTGTTTCCCCACTTCTTCGGATTGTGTCGTCCACATAGGGTCCGGAAAGAACTGTTCGTTACAGTCTGTTGTTATGTGTAAATAATATGTTGTGCATGTACTGCTAGATCAGTACTCTGACATTAGAGCTCTACCACATTTAGGCTGTGCATATATGCCTCTTTAAAACAGCTGCTTTTTCTCAAAACAATCTGAAAGCACTGATCCAGCAGAGACTCGCCTTCCCCTGGTGGTCCTCTTGCCAGCACTTGGGGATCCCAGTCCTCCGCTGGCCTTGCTATTCCTCTGTCTGTTTATTCCCAGTGAACTCTTCCCAGTGACCCTGCTGTCTACTTTCCACACAGCTCCTCTCACGCTGGTCTCCCCACCTTCTCCACAGACAGGTCCCAGTCTGCAGACTGCAGCCTTCACTCGCCCCCAGCCCAGTCAGCCCACACATCTCTTGCTCTCTGCTTCCTGCTCACTGTCTCACCTCCATCTCATCTCTCTGATCTCCCAAAGATCCCTGCAGTCCTGCGCTTGGGGCTCAACCTGTCATTTCACTGCAGGGCTTAATAGCAGCTGCAGCATAACATACATGGTGTACAACCTATTGATACAACACCAGAACATGCATAATAAACTATCAGTCTTAATAGAATATATTTGTGAAATGATCAGCAGTGATAGGGAAAATTGATCATTCCCTCAGGGATTACCAAGAGAAGACTTAATAACATCAGAGTTAATATATATCACATACATTAACTCTAATTATATCATAACTCATAATATACAGTATATCAGCTATAAAGTGTTGTTGTCAACCTTGTAGGTTGTATGTCAGTCTCAAGCACTTAAATCATATTTTTCTGACATGCAAGTAAATATTCTTTCACTATCATGAACTATCAAGCGTGTCAAGATAATTTTTGGCATTCATATGACTTTTGTTTACATCTGAACTCCCCGAGGTTCTTATTTGGAAAGGTAATCTATTTTGTAGGACTTTGGAAAGATGTAATATAGTGGTTGGGAATCTTCCAGGATGTTCCTTTTGTTATTTAAGATGAAGACCAGAAGCTTGGGGACCACATTTCAGGTGGGTTTTAATAGGGCTTTAGGGATATGACTGCTAATTGTGTGGTGTTTCATAGGACTATTACTACAGTATATGATGATTGGCAAGTGTTGTGGAGTGCTGTCTCATTTTTCCTTTAGTTCCTTCTCTTTAGTGTTCTGTCTGTCCCTCTGTTCCAGGTGTGGGCCAGACTGCACTCATCCATTCTGACTGTGTGGTAATTGATGAGCATCCAGGCACACTGAGTGATTCTTTATGTGAAGAAGCTTCTGCTGTGCTAATTGTACTAATAGAGATAATTTTTTAAATCATTCTCAATCAGAGCAATCCAATTGTTCATTATGATATCAATGATGTGTTTTCAAATTATTATCAGACTATGTTAATTAGCAGATTCTATTGGAATATGTCTTACTACCAAACTTTTATTAACTTTTTATTTTTGTATTTTGATTTTGCTACAAAATACTAGTTTCTGAATACCCTTCCACTCATCAGATATTCTAGAAATACCAGTGTCTCGCATCTGAAGTCATAGAAATTATTTTTAATAAAAGGTCCATCTTACTTTGTAATCTCCTCATACAATGTTTATGACAGCACAGTCTGATGATTTTAATTTTTTAATTTCTATCATGATACCTATTTAATTTGTCTCCTATTGATTCCATTTTTTGTGAGCTTTTCGAACGATCGTGTTCTTTTTACATTGAAAGAGAAGTACCAGAAGCATTCTAATACTTTTCTAATCATCTTTGTGATGATTGAGAAAGCAGAAAGGGCACAAGAATGTAGCTGAAGAGGCCCCTGTCTTTAGCTCCATATGGCTCTCATGCTGTGATCTCAGCCACAGAGTGACCTGGTGCTCTTTGTGTGTGGGGAAGTGAGGGAGATGAGTTTGTCTTTCTCAGGACAGTGATGGCCCAGTACTCTCCATGATGGATGTTTGCTGCTGGTGGCTGGATGTTTAGCAGAGAGCAATCTGGTCAGGATCATAAGGTCCAAGATCACTGTTCATCACCCAAAGGAAGATCCACTAATGGGAGATCTGTAGGGTGGTACCAGAACTTAACCTGACAGCATCTCAGCCAATCACCAGCTCTTATGTACAGAATTCATGAACCAACTGTTATTTTTGCTATGTTTGCTGTCTAAGACAGTTGGACTCTTTCTTTTGTCGACATGTTGGATGTCCGAATATATTCAAAAATAAGTTGTAGCTGGGATAAACCAAGTTCTCTCACCTGTCTACCTTGGGCCAGAACCAGGAAATAAAACAGTGTACAAACTTTGTTTTTAAAGACTAACGTTCAGCAAGACGTGGTTATTCACAGGTGAGCTCAGCTGCCTGTCTGACTGCGTTTCCACAGCAACCGGCCAGACTGGTAAAACTAGCCAACTCCACAGCGCCCCCGCTGTTGGGAATATGGACCTCGGTGTGAGTGTGTGAGTGTTTGTGTTTGTGTATCTGTCTGCCCCATAGCCTCACTGTCAAAATGATTTAAATGAGAAATAGAATAATCACAGTTCCTTGAATAATGTGACTGTGTAAAATGATCTCTTACAGTAGTGTAATAAACTTGTAAGTGCACCTGCAGGAGGTCCCAGCTGCAGCAGTGCAGTCGCTGTACAGTCCTGCTGAGGGAGGTTTTTGTACGGCTGTGTAACACTGTGTGAACACACCACCACTGTGGTAACTCTGACAGTAATAATCTCCTGCATCTTCAGGCTGGACTCCTGTGATGGTCAGAGTAAAGTCAGTCCCAGATCCACTGCCACTGAAACGCTCTGGGATCCCAGTATAACGGGAAGATGCATCATAGATCAATAGTTTAGGAGCTTCTCCATCTTTCTGTTGGTACCAGGCTAGGTAGTGCTTAGAGTTATAAACATACACTGCAGGACTGGTCTTACAGCTCACGGTGACTGTCTGTCCAGAGAGAACAGATTTCACTGTTGGAGTCTGAGTCACAGTAACCTGTCCACTGGATTCTGTAAACAAGACAAAACACAGGGAATTTAATTTCTTTTAGCTATTTTATTCTTTTCTGTGCAGCTTGTTTACATAATATGCTAACAGCTATATACTCCACAAATCATAATATATATTAAAGTCAACACCTAGCCAATAATTAATTATAATACACACTTTTTACAAATTTGTAAATATATTTGCCTCTTCATTTGTAACACTTCTATTGAAGTTCTTTAAATTTTAGATTTATTCTAAATTTATTCAGTTCTTTAAACTTTAACTTTTAAAGGTTAATGTTGTGACATTAATGTTAATAAAATAAATATAATAAAATTAGAGAAGTATTTTTTTAAATCCTCACCTTGAGCAAAGAGCCCCAGTGTCCCCAGTAGTATAATCAGAGGCATCATTGTCCTGTGTGTGTGTCAGTGGCTCTGAAAGGGCTGAACAGTGACTGATCCACACTTCAGTCTTAAACTCTTAAAGTGTCTTAAAGTGTTTGGAGCAGTGAGGCGGCACAGGTATGCAAAGTTCCTTCCTGTATGCAAAGCGTGTCACAGACAGAAAAGGCCTGAGCTGAGAGAACAGCCTGGACTCCACTGATTATCAGTGTAAAGGCTGTTCGAGACTCACCATCAGTGAATCAATCAGGAAACCCTGACAGATGGGCTGTATGCAATATGGATTCTACTGTAGTCCGTAGAGATATCTACACAATTCACACTATCTGAACCTAACCACACTTTATACCCAATCTTTTTTTTAAAATGCTTTCTTCTGTTTCTCTTATTTAATCTTAATTCTGAATCTTTATACACACGTGCCTCTTTTTTAATGAGTCAGCATCTCTGCAGGATAGAGTAGAATCCAATCTTCCCACAGTAAACATCTTCTACATTTTCAGCCTGGACTCAGTTATTGTCAGTGTAAAGGCTGTTCCAGAGCCACTGCCATTGAATCGCATCAAGAACCCCAGATTTATGGGTTGTAAGCAATATGGATTCTACTCAAGTCCATAGAGCCTGTAGGTATGCAATATGTTTAGTTACAACCTAGGTCCTGGAGATTGGTAGCAGGATGAGCCGTCAGGTGGGAATGCAGGTGCAGGAGTTTCCCAGGGTGTCAGCAAGGTAAGTGTAGGGAGCTCCAGCTGAGAGATGTGGAAAACCGGATGATACTGTGCAGAAAGCAGGCTGATAGTTGAGGGGAAGGGCAGGTGGCAGAGCAGAGACACTCTGGGGTAAGACAGACAATGGAGCTGCTGAGCAGGAACTGTCTGGTTGCTCAGTGAATAAGAATGGAAACTGCAGTAGGAAGAACAGCAGCTGAACAAGAAGCTGTGCACATACTGCCTGTGGAGAAAAAAAAAGTCTCCGCTAGTTCAATGCTATTATTACTATTCATTCTGAAATACCCTATGATATTTGGTGCAGCCTGGCTCCCCTCAGTTTGCTATTGCCCTTCTGCCCAAGACATTCAGACAACCTCAGCGTGATCATTCACTGATGGACCTGATAACATCCTAATCAGTCCTCAGCTGTGATTTCGTACCTTAAAATATAGCCACCAACTCATTTCATTGGTAAACTCACTGGCTACACTTCTATCTCTGACTAACTTGGCAAATTGGACTTTACCAAGCACGTGACTGCAACAGTCCAGATCAGACATACTGTAAGACCCAGACAGTGAGTCACTAAAGTAAAGAATTCTGCCTGAGATATTCTTCCTACAACACATGAAATCTTACAGTATATTTCGCAAACCAATTGTTAATTTTTGATTGATGAAACTGAGGCAGTTGGACTCTTTTTGTCAGCATTCTGAATATCCAGACAAACCTTTATTCAGTTAAGGGTTATAGCTGGGACAAATCAAGTTTATCCCACCTATCTTCCTTGAGGCTGTATCCAAATGGTTAACTGTGACCAGCATGTTTTAAGTGGGTTCTTTAAGGTATGCCTATAAGGAGCAGAGGATGAGACACAATCAGCTGAGCCCTTATTCCACTCAACATAGCTGGAATGGAGTGGAGTGTGGTGAGTTTGGTTAAAGCAGCATATGGCTCTGTGTGTTCAGACATACTGTACTGTAGCAGGACTGTAGGATTAAAGCTTAAAATGTAAGTTGCTATTATAAGACATCAGTTAACTTCTTCTTAATGTTCAGTGACACTGATGATTAACTCCCTCCTCAATTCCTGCACTTTGTACAGTATGTTGGGCTGGAGAGCAGCACATTGAACAGAACATCTCTGACTTCAGGAATTGACTCTGGGAGAGTTTGCCCTCTGGTTGCACCAAAGTGATTTTACTTTTCTGTGAAAAGAAATTGCGAAAACTGTGAAACAGTACACTGAATGTACAGTACTTTTCTAAACCAATATAATTTTCCATCTCCAGAACTCACTGACCTTGTGCAAAACCTGAAAACTGTCAGAGAGCCAAACATTCCCTTGTAGCACCAGTTGTGTTTCCTGCTTTTAAAGAGGTTATTTTTCCAAACACTACAATCCCCCTGAAGCACCTCAAATCCAGTACAGAACAGGCTCTTTGTGGGTCCTGGCAGGAAAATAGAGTATCATCCTGGTTTCTTACTAAATACAATCATATTAAAAATGATACATACTGGAGATCATCGAATTTGTAATAGGTTTCAGATCTGTACATGTTTTGGAGTTTCACTCTGATGCCTGAAATGCAACCAATTGGATCTGTAGAAGGAAAAACCTCTCTGGGTGTGTCTGATACCTTGTCTGTCTCCAAAGTGGTTCATAACGTGTCACTCCCACTGTGGGCATGTCTGATACCACATCACTCCCACCTAACTATTCATCTTCAATTAATCAACTAGTAGGAGCTGTTCAATCAGAATAAAAAGCTGACAAATTAAAAACAGGTCGTGTAAAGATCTGTGTGCTGACGCTGCACAACTGAAGTGTAAACAAGCAAGAATATCAATGAAGTTATGAAAATGCAATGGAGGAGCAGAGCTCAGCTGGAATGAAAACCAGCAGACTGTGTTCCTGCAGCCCCAGGGCTGGGAGCCACTGCTCTGGATTTATTTTCACATCCAGGGAAATGTGAGAATGACTCTCAGTGAGACTCTGATCTCTGGAGGGACTCTGCCTGGGTGTAGAGACCTCCAGCCTATAGAGATCACTGTGCTTTGGAAAGAAGAGCCCAGAGGCCCTGCAGATTTTTTTAAAGCTCCATCTTAATACATGGAACAGCTTCGGCAGATGCTCTGTTGTTCACATGCCGGGCCGCCCTCACAGCAGACTTCCTGGACATCTAGATCCCTGCGTGGAGCAGGGCGGTGTGTTCCCCCACTAAGCAGACTCTCTGAAAGGGCATGAGCAGGTGATAATCCATCAGTTGGAAGGGTGTGAAGAGCACAAAGGCACCCAGGCTGAACTCATCCAGGCTCCACTACTTCACCAGCCTGCCTTCTTACAGAGAGCAGACGCCCTCGTTGTGGATGGCGGCCAGGTCCCTCAGCGCCAGCTCCTGGCAGGACTCGTCGTTCCTCCCCAGGAAGAACAGGGATTCGTGCGACCAGGTGTGAGACACCAGACCAACCCGACCCCGCTCTCGAGTGCTTTGCTCACGTAGTAGATAAAGATCGACAGGCGATCCGTGATGGATGTGCCCCCTCGGATCCCTTCCTTCTCCCAGAACCGCTCCTTGAAGACCAGGAAGAGTTTAGTCCAGCTCTCGTAGTGGATGCTCCGCAGGGTCTCTTCCTTGTGCAGGGAGAGAGGGGGGTTAAATCTGATTTATATGAGGGTCCATAACTATGACATGGAATCCAGGCACAGAGAACAAGACCCAAGGGTGCAATGAGGCTGTTAAAGATGGAACTGTAACAGTGGTCTGTAGGTCACATGAACCCTAGAGCTGGAACAGGTCAGCTGGTGAGCAGCAGGCAGGAGCAGCAAACAGGCAAAGCACAGTCCAGAACTGAAGTCAGGAAACAATCACAGCTCGGAGCTGGAGAGACACAGCAAAGGAACAAGGAAATATCTGAATGTCAAGGTCTAGAGAAGCAGTCCAGGTACATAGCAAAGTTAAACTCAAGGAAAGTGTAAAGATCAAATTGAGACAAATTTGGTCAATAGTCCAAGGAGAAACTCAGATACAGCCAGGAACAAGGCAGTGGCTCAGAGATGAAGCTCTATACTGGAACCCAGAGCAGAACTCACTCAGACCTTAAACAGCCTGCTTCACTAGGAGACAGGGAGGACGTGGTGATCCACAGGTGAAGCCTGCTTCCTGTCTGACTGCATTACTATGGCAACCAGCTGACTGGTAGAACTGCCAGCTCCACAGCGCCCCCGCGAGGTCGGCAGGGACAACTGGTACATTGTACTAACAACCAGACCCAGACACCACAGTGTTCCTGAGCTGATAAAACTGC
This sequence comes from Lepisosteus oculatus, assembly GCF_040954835.1. Taxonomy (NCBI): domain Eukaryota; kingdom Metazoa; phylum Chordata; class Actinopteri; order Semionotiformes; family Lepisosteidae; genus Lepisosteus; species Lepisosteus oculatus. Next base: position 9,586,918 of record NC_090713.1, read on the forward strand.
AGATTTCTTTAGTTTCTTCTAAAGTTTAAGAAATAAAAAGTATCCCAATCCAACTAACTCTAAAATAGACTAGTGGTGTTTCATTAGTACCAGGAGATATAATCTTACACTTACAATGTATCTTTGAAGTATTCAACTGTAAACGGAAGAGGATAAAGACTTTATAGAAATATAAAAATTAAGGTTTTTCAAAACATTTTTTTCCCAAAAAAGCATTACAGTCTGGTATTGAGCTCACGTGTCATTCTGTGAGCAGTGTGATTAAAACTACCGTTTGTAGGAATGATTTCTTAGAGTTATGGCATTGCTGCCTGGTTGCGCTGGGGCCCTGGATTCAATTCCCTGGGTGCTAACTGTGTGGAGTTTGCATGTTCTCCCTGTGTTTCGTAGGTTTCGTCTAGGTGCACTGGTCTCCTCCCACAGCCCGAGTTTCTGGCTACTGAGGAAATTGGCCCCATTGTAAGTGTGTGTGTTTGTGTCTGTCTGCCCTGCAATGGACTGGCTTCACATCCAGAGTGTATCCTGCCTTGTACCCTTTGCAATTAATGCAAGTAGTGAAGCATCATATTGTGTTCTGGATATATGTGTTACTTATGTTTTTCTTTCTCTTCCTGTGTCAATGTTTTTTTCTATCTTTATTATTTCAAACACAACAGGTGCAGGAAAATAAAACCCCTTGAATATCAGAGATGGCAGATGTCATCAATATCTCTCTCTCCTGCCGCACAGTCAAAATGATTCAAATGAGAAAAAAATTAATCACAGTTCTTTGAATACTTTAACTTTGTGAAAAGGTCTCTTCTAGTACTAAAATAAACATGTAAGTGCACCTGCAGTACTGTAGGTCTCAGCTGCAGCAGTGCAGTCACTGTACAGTGCTGCTGAGGGAGGTTTATGTATGGTTGTGTAACACTGTGTGAACACATAGGTACTGCTTGGATAGTGGAAACTCTGACAGTAATAATCTGCTGCATCTTCAGCCTGGACTCCTGTGATGGTCAGAGTGAAGTCAGTCCCAGATCCACTGCCACTGAAACGGTCTGGGATCCCAGTATAACGGGAAGATGCATAATAGATCAGGAGTTTAGGAGCTTCTCCATCTATCTGTTGGTACCAGGCTAGGTGGTTATTACCATATACTGCAGGACTGGTCTTACAGCTCACAGTGACTGTCTGTCCAGAGAGAACAGATTTCACTGCTGGAGTCTGAGTCACAGTAATCTGTCCACTGGATTCTGAAAACAAGACAAAACACAGGAAATGCAGGAATTCAAGAACTAGAATGCTTTAAGTTATTTTAGCTATTTTTACATTTCTATAAAGCTTGTACATAATACGCTAACAGCCACATCTTCCATCACAAATTAAAAATATATTTAAGACAACAACTAGCCAAGTATTAAATTGTACCCTGAACAAAGATGAGGAGAGTCCAGATGAAGATGGTGATGAAAGTCATTGTTGCTGTAGGTTCTGTTGCCATGAAGGGCAGCTCTCAGTCATGAAGTCTTTAACTCACAGGGCTATAAACACTCCCAGAGCACTGAAGCATGTGCTGCCAATGCAAAGTGTATCTTCTATGCAAATTGCCTTCCTGGCTTCAGCAGCACTTGTAGCCAGTCAGTGCTGGAAACACAGGCTTGGTGCTGTGTGTCATGACAGAGCAAGATGAGCAGTTTAGCATGAACGCTCCCAGGACAGCAGGACTGGACAGAGAGCAGCTTTATAAGGAGGAGAGGATGAGACACAAACAGCTCAGCCCTTATTCCACTCAACACAGCTGGAATGGAGTGGAGTGTGGAGAGTCTGGTTAAAGCAGCACTTGGCTCTGTGTGTTCAGACACAGCAGGGCTGAAGGATTGAAGTTCAGAACGTAAGTTGCCATTTTAAGACATAGTTTTTTTCTTAATGTTCAGTGACACAGGTGATTAAGTCCCTTCTCAATTCCAGCTCTTTGTGTGTGGGGCTGGAGAGCGAGATATTAACAGGACATCTCTGACTTCAGGGAAAGACCCTGAGGGACTGTGCCCTCTGGTGGCATGAAAGTGATTTGGTTTTCAATTAAAATACATTTATTGGAACCTCTCCACTACGAATACATACTTGTCTTTTCACCTGAAAATGCAACCTGAAAAGTCATTCCTATCCATTGTGTTTCAAAATGAAGTTTATGCCCCTCTTGAATCCTTAGATTTAATGATCATCTTAGCACCAGTTGAGTTCCTGTTTTATTTTTTTTTCCATGATGTTCCCCTTGAAGCAGCTCTAGGAGATAAACATGCTCTACGATTGTCCTGACATTAAAATAAATTATCACTCTGATTTCAGGCAAGATATAATCATATTAAAATAGAAAAAAAGAGACATACCGTAGCTCCTCCAATCTCTATAAATGACTGCTACAGCATTTGAGAATTCAATTGCCTAGTAATGTCTTCGGCCCCTCTCTATAATATTTGCAGATTTCCATGAACATATCTACATTGTCACACCTGAAGAAGGCTCCAGGATCAGAATCGTTTTTATTTGCCAGTACGTATCAGGTACAGGAATTTGCCTTAGCACATTTGGAACCTGCTCACACCAAAATCACACAGGAGCATTAACATTACCGAAATATTTACACTGGACAATATACAAGAGATGGGGAGACACAGAAACACAATCACAGTATGTGCTCATATTACAGTACAGATGTGCAGAAATATGTAGACATTACAGTTATATATATGACACAGTGCATTTCACATTTTGCAGTACAGTGCTGCTGTAACAGAAGGAATAAGGTTAATGATCCCGAGATGAAGTAAAACAGATGAGTTTATTGCATGCAAGGAACAATAAAGCCGAAGTCTTGTTTCCCGCAAGAAACAACAAAACCGAAGTATTGTTCGATGTGCCGGTACAAACTTTTAGGTTATATAGTCCTTGCTTGCTGCTTCAGACGTCATTCGATGTTATGGTAAGAGGGGAGAGGGGGTCATGGTATTTGGCCAAATGGTCAGTTTAAGATTATGCCCCCAGTGGGTTCCTTGATCGCATCTGAAATCCTTATCAGTTAACCCCCTTTCCTGCCATAAACCCCTGTTGCTTAGAAGTCTAATTTTCAGGCAAAACTGACTTAAGTTATTAACCCTTATAACATCTTGTCTCTTACTTCAGTGCTAATGTACAAAAACAATACACATTATAGTATAAACAATTTCAGACCATATACTGTACAAGAGTACAATCTGAGGTGTAAGGTGCAACTGTGTAAACATATTGGAAGACACACCAGTTCTTAGGTGCAAAATGTGCAAGATGTATGAACCAAGTTGTCAATAATTATAGTTCAAGTTTTCCAGCTGGAGTGGGGGATTTACATGAGCAATGGCTTCATCAACTGCTTTGTCATTCACGTGCCGGACCACCCTCACGGCGGACTTCCTGCACGTCTCGTTCCACACATGGTGTTACAACCCCAGGTGTCTAGGGGTAAAAGGGTGTAACATTTAGGATAGTTTTTGGATGCAGATGGGTTCTGGTAAGTGACTTAGGAAGCGTGACAACAAGTGGGTGCAAAAGTGATTTATTTTAAGGTGAATAAGTGACTGGTACTGTACATAATAGGACACAATAACACACAGGGAGAGGGAACTAGAGCGGTGCCAAAGGAAAGAAAATAACAAACAAAATGGAGTTGGCTAAGAAAGTGAGGGAAAGTTGACCTAACTACAAAAGAAAACCCGAAACACTCGGTCTTTGGCATCTTCAAACACCCTAGCTAACCTTCACTGACTACCCAAAACAACCCATATTAAACTAATGTGACTAATACAAAAATCAACTCATGTGTGGAATGTACCCGACAACCCAAACTAACCCTATACACAAAAGTTCACACAAATACACAATTGAACTACGAATGCAAACGAGAGTAGACACAAATAACAGGGTATAAAAGAACACAGAGGTTGATACAATATGTCTGGACAAGGTAATGGCTAAATACAAGATAAACACCCAAACAAACGAAAGTACGAAGAGACGAATACAAACCAACAAAAGCTGAAGCTATACGAAAACAGAGAAACACACGAGGCGAAACGAAACCAAAGCTGAGCCAAGTGGGACCTAGGTCAAACAAAAGGGGCATTCATTCAGAAAACCTCCAAGTTATATACTAAATAAGCTGCACTCTGATTGGCCGAGAAGCTGATTGTTGATGACATCATACGGAAACAATGGTGTAATCATGGACCAATGGAGGAGGGAGAGCAATCAATGTCAGGAAGTGTGGAACATAGCAACAAAACACACATGGAACACACAATGGGACATACCGTAACACATGGGCAGGGCAGTATGTTCCTCCATGAAACAGAGCCTCTGAAAAGCCACGAGCATGTCCTGGTGATATTCCGTCAGCTGGAATGGCATGAAGAGCACAATGACACCCAGGCTGGACTCATCCAGGCTCCACTTCTTTACAAGCCTGCCTTCATACAGAGCGCAGACGCCCTCGCAATGGATGGCGGCCGGGTCGCTCAGCGCCAGCTCCTGGCAGGCCTTGTCGCTCCTCCACAGGAAGAACAGGGATTTGTCTGACCAGCTGTGAGACAGCAGACCAGCCCGACCCCGCATCTCGAATGTTTCCTCACGTAGTAGATAAAGCGCCACGGGCGATCCGTGACAGACTTGCCCCAGCGGATCCCTTCCTTCTCCAAAAACCGCTCCTTAAAGACCAGAAAGAGTTCAGTCCAGCTGTGGTAGTGGACGCTCTGCAGGGCCTCTCTCTTGCGCAGGAGCAGAGGGGGGTTAAATCTGACTTGTATGAGGGTCCCATAACTGTGACATGGAATCCGGGCAAAGAGAAACAAGACTTATGGGTGTAATGAGGCTGTTTAAGGTGGAACTGTAACCGTGGTCCAAACAAACAAATCCGAGGAAGTCCGTAGGGAGAAAACCGGGGCGAAGACCAAATGTCCAAAAGCCGTGAAATCCAGGAGGAGATGAAAACAAAAAAGCCGGAACGGGATCCGGTGCAAGGACAGGAAATAAAAAGGATTAACGGGACCAGGCGCTCCAAGTCCTGGAGTTGGCTGGTTCAGGATGCCGATAGGAGGCCTATACCCTCAAGCCGCGGATGTAGGGCAACTTGGTGGTAGGTGGGCCTCCGGGCTACGTGTTCCAATGCAGAGCCAGGAATGGAGTGAGTGTCTGGCTTTTGTAGGGAAGGGCTGGAACAGGGAGCAGGTTCACAAGATCAACTAAATTGTGAAAGAGCCGGTGCGCCCTTAAGGGGGAGGGATTACAATCGTGACAAGTGGCCTACAGTGGTAAGATGTCTGACTGCGTTTCCACAGCAACCAGAACTAGCCAACTCCACAGCGCCCCCGCGAGGACAGGAGAGACAACTGGTATATTGTACTAACAGCCAGACCCAGACATCACAGTGTTTCTGAGCTGATTAAACTGCAGGAGAATTTCTTAAGTTTCTTCTAAAGTTTAAGAAATAAAACTATCCGAATCCAACTATCTTTAAAACAGACCAGTGGTGTTTCATTAGTACCAAGAGATATAATCTTACACTTACAATGTATCTTTGAAGTATTCAACTGTAAACAGAGGAGGATTAAGACTTTAAAGAAATATAAAAAAATCCCAAAAAAGCGCTACAACCTGGTATTGAGCTCACGTGTCATTCTGTGAGTAGTGTGATTATAAATACAGTTTGTAGGAATGATTTCTTGAGTTCTGGTATTGCTGCCTGGCAGCGCTGGGGCCCTGGATTCAATTCCCTGGATGCTAACTGTGTGGAGTTTGCATGTTCTCCCTGTGTTTTGTGGGTTTCGTCCAGGTGCACTTGTCTCCTCCCACAGTCCAAAGGAAATTGACCCCACTGTGAGTGGGTGTGTTTGTGTCTGTCTGCCCTGCAATGGACTGGCTTCACATCCAGAGTGTATCCTGCCTTTTGCACCCTTTGCGATTAATTCAAGTAGCGTAGCATCATATTGTATTCTGAATATATGTGTTACTTATGTTTTTCTTTCGCTTCCTGTATCTATGTCTTTGTTGTATCTTTATGATTTCAAACATGATACTTCTCAGGTGTAGGAAAATAAACCCCTTGGATATCAGAGATGGCACACATCAAGCCCCTCTCTGTCGCTGTCCAGGAGGTGGTGAAGGGTCACCTGCTACTCGTGCGAGTAGTTCTCGGGAAGAAAACCTTTGTTTTTATTAATGTTTATGCACCCACCGATGGCGGGGAGAGGGTCACCTTCTTCGGGGAGCTTGAGACTGCACTGGCGACCTGCCAGCCTGAAGAGCTGGTCTTCCTGGGGGGTGATTTTAACTGCGCAGAGAGCAGCACACTGGACACGAATCACGCAGAGCCACATGGCCCGTCGGCCAGGGAGCTGCGCAGGAAACTCGTCCAGTCTGACCTCATTGACATCTGGAGGAGATGTCATGGGGACACGAGGCAGTACACCTGGGCCAAGGTTAGGGGGAATACCCTCTCTCTGGCCAGGCTAGACCGATTCTACTGCCGTAAACATCATTACAGCATCGTCAAGCAGTGCTCCATCTGTCCAGTGGGCCTGTCGGACCACTGTCTCATTGTCTGCACAGTTGTTGTGCCATCAGCGAGGTCCTGCAGTGCCTACTGGCACTTTAATATCCAACTGCTTGACGATGCTCACTTCTGTGACTGCCTCGTGTTCTTCTGGCAGCAGTGGAGAAGTCAGAAAGCCCACTTTGTCTCCCTGAGGCAGTGGTGGGATATTGGCAAGGTGCAGATTCGCCAGTTCTGCCAGCAGTACACTGGAAGTGTCACGAGAGGTATCCTTGAGTCCATGAAGGCTCTGGAGAGAGACATTCTGGGGCTCCATCAGGCTCTGGAGTGTTGTACAGACAGGAGACTAATTGATGACCTCCACACCCAAAAAGAATCACTCATTGGCCTTCCGGACACAAAAGTACAAGGAGCTCTAATAAATTCTAGGGTTCAGAGTGCATCACAGGTAGACGCCCTGTAGAGATAGAGAAGAAACCAGGCCAGAGGCGGCAAATCCACTGCCTGCGCTCGGAGACAGAACAGGAGCTGCAAGAGGCCCGGCAGATCCAGGAGAGGACCATGCAGTTCTACAAAGAGCTCTTCTCCAGAGAGGCTAGTGAGGACTCGGTCCGCACACACAGGTTCCTTGAAGACATTCCACAGGTCCCCGAAGAGGAGAGGGCAGGGCTGGAGAGGCCTCTCTCCCTGGAGGAGCTCTCCACTGCACTCAGTGGCTTGAGCAATGGCAAGACCCCTGGCCTCGATGGCCTGCCGGCCGAATTCTATCGTACCTTCTGGGCTGTGCTGGGACCTGACCTGCTCGATGTATATGTGGAAAGTCTGGAGCAGGGGGACCTGCCACTGAGCTGCAGGAGAGCTGTTGTCACCCTGCTACCTAAGAAAGGGGACCTGTGTGACATTAAGAACTGGAGACCTGTTGCCCTGCTGTGTGTGGATCATAAAATCCTGCCCAAGGCTCTGGCCAACAGGCTGAGAGTGGTGCTGGGGTCCGTGGTGCACTCCGACCAATCGTACTGCGTGCCCGGAAGGTCAATCTTTGATAACATATTTCTGATTCGAGATGTTTTGGCCACCTCCAGACTATTGGGTTTAGATACTGGTCTCATTTCGTTAGACCAGGAAAAGGCCTTTGATATGGTTGAACATCAGTATTTGTGGAGGACCATGAGGTCCTTCGGGTTCAGCCCCGTCTTTGTTGCCATGATTCAGGTGCTGTACAGTGACATCTTCAGTGTGCTTAAGGTCAACGGAGGGCTGAGTGCTCCATTTCCAGTGCGGAGGGGAGTCAGGCAGGGCTGTGCACTCTCAGGAATGCTTTACTCCCTTGCCATTGAGCCTCTGCTACATCAGCTGCGCCGGGTCATCAGGGGCCTGTCCATCCCGGGCTGACATCATGGTCATGGTTGGAGGAGAACAGGATGTCAGGGCGCTACAGACAACTTTGAGTGATTTCCAGCAGCTATCATCAGCCAAAGTAAACTGGGCCAAGAGTAGCGCCCTACTCCTGGGGGAGTGGAGTGAGATGGGTCTCCCAGTCTTGCCAGAGAGGCTCAGCTGGACCAGAGGGGGACTCAAATACCTGGGGGTGCACCTGGGAGATGAGGCCAGCGTGAAAAAGAACTGGGAGGGGCTCCTCGAAAAAGTGAAAGGTCGTCTGGACCGCTGGCGCTAGCTGCTCCCCCAGATATCCTACAGAGGCTGGGTTCTGATTGTCAACACCCTGGTGGCTTCGATGTTGTGGCATCGCCTGGTGTGCCTGGAGCCACCAGCCGGACTGGTCGAGGAGCTACAGGCCACACTCCTCGACTTCTTCTGGGACGGACTGCACTGGCTGCGGAGGGGGCGTCCTCTATCTGCCCAGAGAGGACGGAGGACAAGGACTCATTGACATCCGGAGCCGGGTGGACGCCTTTTGCTTGCAGGCAGTGCAGAAGCTGCTGTTCGGCCCGGCCTCGCTGTCCTGGAGGGAGCTGACCTTCACCCTGCTGCGTCGAGCAGGACACCTCGGGCTCGACTGTGTGCTCTTCCTGATGGACACCAGCAGGGTTGACCTGTCTCCACTGCCGCCTTTCCAGTGCAGTCTCCTGGAGGCCTGGCGGCATCTGCGCGTACAGAGAGAAGAGGAGCGGCCTAGTCTATACTGGACACTCAGAGAACCGTTAATACACAAACCACGAATGGACATAGAACCGGGCCGCTCCTTGGACATTACCAGCAGACTGGTCCGCGCCAACATCACACAGCTCCACCACCTACTGGACGTGGATCAGGGCTGCTGGCGCAGCGTGGAGTGGGTGTGTGACGTGCTGGAACTACACTCGCGGCGGTGTGTAGACAGGTTTCTTAGTCAGCTTCGCTCTGCTCTGCCTCTCGAGGAGATGCTGCTGGTCCAGGGTCTGTTTGAGGACCATTGCCTTCCAACCACACAGCCTCCTTTCCCTGGTCTGCTAGTGTCTCCTGCGCTCAGTCCCGGACCGACGGGATCTCTCCTTGAGCCCCTTGCTTCAGAGGAGAGGTCTCTAGCTGGTGTTGGGGGGAAATGTCTGTACAGACTAGTCGTAACATCTAGACACCAGGCCCAGCTGTCCACGCTCCCTGACACTCCCTGGAGGGCTCGTCTGGGAGTGCCGGATGACAGCCGGCCTGCCTGGGGTAGCCTCTACAGATTTCCCCTCAATAAGAGGGCTGGTGATCTGCAATGGAGGGTCCTGCACACCATCCTGGGGATCAACTCATTTGTGTCAGTTCTGGACCCGGCGGTGTCTGACGCCTGTTCCTTCTGTGCTCAGAGGGAGACGGTGTTCCACTGATACAGCGCCTGCCCCCGTCTGTCGCCCATGTTTGCCATACTGATCTGGCTCTAAACCCACCTTGGCCTTGCCTTCAACGACGTTATTTTCGTGTCTGGGGTGGGTCGTACAAAAAATATCGTTAGAATTTTTGTTTTATAAATCTCATAATGACCTCGGAACGTTTGAAAAGCTTTGGTGTTTTGGAAATGTCCTGTGCAGGACTGTAAATAATGAAAGAGTATTATTCCAATTATGATTTTATTTTCTTAATTCTTAAAATGGGGTTTTAAGACTCTTGATTAATACTTTTGTTTCTTTTTTCTGTCAATAAAGTTTGATTGAACTCTCTCTCTCTCCTCTCTCTCTTTTCCACTCTCTTCTTCCTCTCTCACACTCTTCCTCTCCTCTCTCTTTTCCACTCTATTCTATCTCTCTCATACTCTTCCTCTCCTCTCTTTTCCTCTCTATTCTTCTTCTCTCACACTCTTACTCTCCTCTCTCTTTTCCACTCCATTCTTACGTAGTGTGGTGCAGGTTCTTGTTCCATCTTACTCTTGGTCCAGGCTGGAGGGTTGCACCAATTCTGAGTCTTGTCAGCTGGTATGGATGGGTTTGGGGGTGTTGATACCAGAGTGGTCCAGGAGGGGGGTGCAGGTGTCTCGGGGGCATTCTTGTTTTTCTATGAGTTCAGGTTGGTTCTGAGTGTCTTGGTTACATCCGTTTGTGTGTGTATAGATGAAAAAGCTATTGAAAAGCAATTGAAAAAGTTGGTTTGAACATCATGGGAGCTGTTTTTAATAAGTAAAGAATATTTGAATCTTCCTGCTGTCAGTAGTATTGTCAATATAGTTGACCCTTACCTGAATGAAAACAGGACGTAAGGGAAGGGTTTCAGAAATCAAACAAAGCTTTATTCCCGTGCTTACAGTCTGGGTAATTGGAGACTGCGCTGTTCTGCCTCCTATGGTCATATATGGGTTTTTCGCACGAAGCCGTATTGAACAGTATTTCTCACGTTGTGAACATGTGTACACAGCGGTCCCCCGGGTTCCAGTTAGTGCGTAATTATGCATAAAAAAAGATAATTATCTCACTGATAGTTTGATGTAGAGGCTGTGGAAATATCTTGGTCTTTAAAATGCATTTGGTTTGAAGGCGTTCTGTGCTTCCATTGTGAAGATATGGACAAAAGAATATTCGTGCTTGGTCAAAAAAAAGTCATAAAAACAAAAAAGTGAAGGCTCAGAAAGCATTCACAATGTATTTTATAGACAAATCAAGTGTTCTCGGAACTCTAAGAGGTTTCGTGAAAACGCTACAGGCGTGCTAAAATCGTTTTTGAACTTCAAGCTAACTTTACCCCGGTGCCGCCCGTTCCCTCAGTGACTTCACTCTGTTTCCGTGTTCAACACCATGTGAAACATGACTCACCTTCCAGGGGGAAACGCCTCGGAGACAGACGTTCGCATTGAAGGCGCCTCTCTGAGCAGCGCGCTCCAGTCCAGGAGCGCTGTGCCCGCGGCTGAGCCAATCGCCCAGGCTCATGCGCGCTCTTGGTCACAGAGGGACTGTGATTTTCTCGAGGGGGCAGAACGCGTTTTGTGGTCACTGACCCGAGTGATAGCAGCTGGGATTTATCTCTGGGAACGTGTGAAACCGGTCCTCGTCATCATTGGCGTCCTGCCTGCGGCTGCTCCTTCCTTGCTAGTATGAAACAGACTCGTCCATCCAACTGCCTGACACCACACGCAGGGTTCTGTCCTGCGAGAGACGACCTGAGCCAGCGGGACTTTCCGAACCAGCCGAACTCACAGCCTGACTGATGTACTATCGATTGCCTTTATTTAAACATCCCATTGAATATCCGTCATTTAGTGGTTTCTGTGAAGTTTATTATTAAAGTAACTGTGAAATTGTTATTTTTTTAATCAAAGTCAATCATTGTCAATACCAAAAAATTCCCAGCACAGATCCCATGGAAATTCTGTGTGTCCTGGTTTCTCTTCAGTCTGAATCGCCGTTTGAGATTTCTAACAGGCATCATCCCTGTACAAGCTCTGTGTTTTGGAACTTTAATTACAGGCCCACTGATGCCCAATTCTCTGTCAGTTATGTTTTATTCAAATGGATTGAATTCCACCTATTTCAGTACACTATAAACTGATTCTGTTTAACGAGACACCTTTATTTACACCATTTCTCCTCAAAAGGCCAACAGCTCCCTGAGCTCTTAAAGCAGGGGCCTCACACTCAGTTCCTGAAGGGCACAGTGTCTTCTGGATTTTATTCCAACCTGAATAGTTGACTGAGACATATTTCTGTTATTTTATTAGGCATCAACAGGAGTTTTCTCACAGTCACATCATAAAAGGGACAGTCACCAAGTGAATGCCTCAATATCTGCAAATATATTACAGGTGGTGCAATTTATAGTGCAATTGAGGTGGCGCTGAGCGCTGGTTTTAGAGGTTGTGCTACAAGAAACGAGGGTGGAGAAAGGTGAATGGGAATTCCATGAACTGCTCAAAGAACAACTCCACAAAACATGGCAGTAAAATGCTAAAGGACATATTTCCAACTCCACAATGAAACTGTTCTTATTTAAGCTCAGGCTTGTGGTGTGTGAGAGCCTTCAGCGACCCTGGGGTGTTGTGTGCCCAGGTCAGAGTTACAGAATGGGATCGCTCTTTGGTGGGTGTGTCAAATTGCAATGAATGCTGTACTGGTCTAACACATGTGAAATGTAATTGAAAGTCTGGTGTGCCTTCTCTTTTGTCGAGTCTGTCAGACCACGCTTTACCAGTGTTAAACAACTGTGGTTGATACAATGACATTCAAACCCACTGTGTTTGGTCTCCAGAACACGATATACATCAGGACACGTCATTCCTCACGCATTTTAACACAGACGATTGAAGATGTTGGGGATAACACTTGAAAACTGACGTATTTTACAGCTTCTTGGTTTTTCAAATCTGATCGTTTAGCTATGGCCCCTAGTTGCACGCCTTAGTTCAGAAGTATTCGTGTAGAGCAGACTAAAGGACAATCCTTGTGAGGGAGTAAGCGGGACTCTTTTGAATCCAGGGGCAGGCCAAGACAGCGAGAGGAAGAGAGGAATGAAATGCGTCACCCGCGCCAGTGGGAGCACATTCTACAAGCTTTCGTTTTCTCGGAAAACTCAAAGGTACACAGTAATTATGGAGAGAAAGGGGAATTACACCCGGGAGAGTACGAAACACAGAATACCTTCAGTAACAAAGTCCTCAACAATTGTGTTCGATTACATCAATATTTATTTAAGATTTCAACTTTCCAAGTGCTAGAAACGGAGTAAATGTATACAACAAACCTTCTTCATCACCACCTGAAACAGAATCATAGTACAGTAAGTGATCCCAAATCCCTCCGGAAAAAAAATCAGAAGAATATGTCTTTTCAACTACAAATGCGCACAAAATTCCTCAATAAAGAAAAAGAAACTAAAAAGCAGTGAGCTTCCCGTTAATAAAAAATACTAAAGATTGTACAAATAATCTACGAAGAACATACGAAAAAGACAGTCAATTTCAAATGAATTGAACTGAAAAACAATGATCGCTGCTCGGGTCCTCGGTTCGAGAGCGAATCGAGTGCTTTGGTTTTTAAACTTTTCGGAAAGCAAGTGCAAATACTCAATTAGCGAGAAGCGCAGGCAGAAGTAGCTGCCCGTTCCCTCTGTGGCTTCACTCTGTTCCCATGTTCAAAACTTTGAGCAACATGACTCACTTTCCAGGGGGACCCGCCTCGCAGACAGTCGTTCACATTGAAGGCGCCTCTCTGAGCAGCGCGCTCCACTCCAGGGGCGCCGTGCCCGCGGCTGAGCCAATCGCCCAGGGCTCATGCGCGTTCTTGGTCACAGAGGGGCTGTGATTTTCTCGGGGAGGCGGAACGCGTTTTGTGGTCTCTGATCCGAGTGATAGCGGCTGGGATTCATCTCTGGCAACGTGTGAAACCGGTCCTCGTCATCATTGGTGTCCTGCCTGCGCCTGCTCCTCCCTTGCCAGTATGAAACGGAGTCATCCATTCAGCTGCCCGACACCACGCAGGATTCTGTCCTGCGAGAGACGGCCTGAGCCAGGGGGACTTTCCGAACCGGCCGAACTCACAGCCTGACTGATCTACCATCGATTGCCTTTACTTAAACATCCCATTGAATATCCGTCATTTAGTGGTTTCTGTGATGTTTATTATTAAAGTAACTGTGAAATTGTTCTTTTTTTATCGATGTCAATAATTTTCAATACCAAGAATCCCCAGCACAGATCCCAGGGAACTTCTGTGTCTCCTTGTTTCTCTTCAGTCTGAATCACTGTTTGAGATTTCTAATGGGCATCATCCCTGTACAAGCTCTGAGTTTCGGAACTTTAATTACAAGCCCGCTGATGCCCAATTCTCTGTCAGTTATGTTTTTATTCAAATGGATTGAATTCCACGTATTTCAGTACACTATAAACTGATTCTGTTTAGTGAGACACCTTTATTTACACCATTTCTCCTCAAAAGGCCAACAGCTCCCTGAGTTCTTAAAGTAGGGGCCTCACACTCAGTTTCTGAAGGGCACAGTGTCTTCTGGATTTTAATCCAACCTAAATAGTTGACTAAGACATATTTCTGTTATTCTATGAGGCATCAACAGGAGTTTTCTCACAGTCACGTCCTAGAAGGGACAGTCACCACCTGAATGCCTCAAAGTCTGAAATTATATCACAGGTGGTGCAATTTATAGTGCAATTGAGGTGTCACTGAGCGCTGGTTTTAGAGGTTGTGCTACAAGAAAGGAGGGTGGAGAAAGGTGAATGGGAATTCCATGAACTGCTCCAAGAACGACTCCACGAAACATTGCAGTAAAATACTAAAGGACATATTTCCAACTGCACAATGAAACCGTTCTTATTTAAGCTCAGGCTTGTGGTGTGTGAGAGCCTTCAGCAACCCTGGGGTGTTGTGTGCCCAGGTTAGAGTTTCAGAATGGGATTGCTCTTCGGTGGGTGTGTGAAATCGCAATGAATGGTGGACTGGTCTAACACATGTGAAATGTAATTGAAAGTCTGGTGCGCCTTCTCTTTTGTTGAGTCTGTCAGATCACGCTTTACCAGTGTTAAATAACTGTGGTGGATACAATGACATTGAAACCCACTGTGTTTGGGCTCCAGAACACGATATACATCAGGACACGTCATTCCTCACGCATTTTAACACAGTCGATTGAAGATGTTGGGGATAACACTTGAAAACTGACATATTTTACAGCTTCTTGGTTTTTCAAATCTGATCGTTTAACTATGGCCCCTAGTGGCACGGCTTAGTTCAGAAGTATTCTTGTAGAACAGACTAAAGGACAATCCTACTGAGGGAGTAAGCGGGACTCTTTTGAATCCAGAGACAGGCCAAGACAGCGAGAGGAAGAGAGGAATGAAATGCGTCACCCGCGCCAGTGGGAGCACATTCTACAAGCTTTCATTTTCTCTGAAAACTCAAAGATACACACTAATTATGGAGAGAAAGAGGAATTACACCCGGGAGAGTAGGAAACACACAATACCTTCAGTAACAAAGTCCTCAACACTTGTGTTCGATTACATCAATATTTATTTGAGATTTCAACTTTCCAAGTAAATGTATACAACAAACCTTCTTCATCACCATCTGAAACAGAATCATAGTACAGTAAGTGATCCCAAATCCCTCCGGAAAAAAAAATCAGAAGAATATGTCTTTTCAACTACAAATGCGGACAAAATTCCTCCATAAAGAAAAAAAAACTAAAAAGCAGTGAGCTTCCCGTTAATAAAAAATACTAAAGATTGTAACATCTACGAAGAAAATACGAAAAAGACACCAAATTCCAAACGAATTGAACTGAAAAACAGTGATCGCTGCTCGGGTCCTCAGTTCGAGAGCGAATCGAGTGCGGTGGTTTTTAAACTTTTTGGAAAGCGAGTGCAAATACTCAATTAGCGAGAAGCGCAGACACCAGTAGCCGCCTGTCCCCTATGTGACTTCACTCTGTTTCTGTGTTTAACACCATGAGCAACATGACTCACTTTCCAGGGGGAACCGCCTCGGAGACAGCCGTTCGCATTGAAGGCGCCTCTCTGAGCAGCGCGCTCCAATCCAGGGGCGCCGTGCCCACGGCTGAGCCAGTCGCCCAGGCTCATGGGTGCTCTTGGTCACAGAGGGGCTGTGATTTTCTCGAGGGGGCAGAAGGCGTTTTGTGGTCTCTGATCCGAGTGATAGCGGCTGGGATTTATCTCTGGCAATTATTGAAACTGGTCTTCGTCATCATTGGTGTCCTGCCTGACGCTGCTTCTTCCTTGCCGGTATGAAACAGACTCATCCATCCAGCTGCCCAACACCACGCAGGGTTCTGTCATGTGAGAAACGACCGAGCCAGCGGGACTTTCCGAACTGGCCGAACTCACAGCCTGACTGATGTACCATTGGTTGCCTTTACATAAACATCTAATTGAATATCCGTCATTTAGTGGTTTCTGTGAAGTTTATTATTCAAGTTCAAGTTTATTGTCCTTATACTCATATACAGGTATATGGTATAACGAAATGCTATTTAGCTAGCTCTCGGACATAAGTAGTACAAAGAAAAAAACAAAAACAACAACTACAACAACAACAACAACAACAATACAATTGTATAACAAAAGAAAGACAGAGACAACAGGCAGTGTGCAAAAAACAACAACAGGCAATGTGCAAAAAGGTAACAGTTTATATGCAAAAATATGCATCAACAGAATGAAATAAAGGGATAGAAATTATGGGGAGTGAGCTTTTGACATGCATGGTAGAGGTAGATTTACAATGTATGTTTGGGTTTTTGGTAAGAGAGAAGTGTCATAAATGTCCTGTATAGATGGGAGGGCAACCCCAGTGATGGACTGGGCAGTTTTCACCACCCGCTGTAGGGTTTTGCGGTCAGCAGTACTGCAGTTGCCATACCACACTGTGATGCAGCCTGTCAGTGTGCTTTCTGTAGTGCATCTGTAAAAGTTAGTGAGGATCTGGGGACATATCTTAGCCTTCTTCAACTGTCTTAGGAAGTGCAGGCGCTGTTGAGCTTTTTTGATCAGACAGGTGGAGTTGAGAGACCATGTGAGGTCCTCCGTGATATGGACGCCAAAGAATTTAAAGTTACTGACCCTTTCCACTTCAGTCCCGTTGATGTGGATAGAGGCATGTCCTTTTTGCAGTTTCCTGAAATCAACGATCAGCTCCTTGGTTTTGCTGACGTTGAGGGTGAGGTTGTTGTCATTACAGCACATTGTAAGGAGATTGACCTCCTCCCTGTAGTCCCTCTCATCACTGTCTGTGATCAGACCTACAACTGTGGTGTCATCGGCGAACTTGACGATGGAGTTGGTGTTGTGTTTGGCCTTACAGTCGTGGGTATAGAGGGAGTAGAGCAATGGACTAAGCACACACCCCTGGGGGACCTTAGTGTTCAGAGTTAGTGTGCCAGAGGTGTAGTTTCCAAGCAAAAAAATTGTTATTGATTTTATTATATTTATTATCTATAATGTAAATTAACATTATTTTATTAGTAATTTTCACTTTCATAGCCTATTAAGCTTAATACCTAAATACATCTAAACATTATTTCTGTGTATTTATTACACAACGTTTATAAATGATGTACAAACCCTGCTCTGTTCAGTGTGATTGTAGCAGTTCTGCAGCTGTTCTCAGCCTCAGTCCTCAGTGGTTCCTGTTGATGAGCCAGAGCAGCTCCTGTAGAGCTGAGTGAGGTTTTTGTACAGACTTGTATCACAGTGTGAATGGCTAATTATAGCCACTCTGACCACTGTAATAATCTCCTGCATCTTCAGCCTAGACTCCAGTGATTGTCAGTGTAAAGGCTGTTCCAGAACCACTGCCTGTGAATCGATCAGGAACCCCAGACTGTCGGTTTGTTGAAACATAAACCAGGAGCTGTGGAGCCTGACCAGGTTTCTGCATGTACAAGTGCAGGTAGTTGCTAATAGACTGACTGGCTGTACAGCTGATGGAGACAGAGCTTCCAGGGAGAACAGACTGAGCTGGAGACTGAGTCAGAACAATCTGCCCACTGGACACTGGAAGTGAAATAGCAACAAGAATTATTAATACATGCTTTTTATAAATATATAAATATATACGCCAGCAGCCATATCAGCCTGCAACTCACAACTGGCAACCCACTGAAGCTAAGCAGGTGTGAGGCTGGTCAGTACCTGGATAGGAGACCTCCTGGGAAAAACTAAGGTTGCTTCTGGAAGAGGTGTTAGTGGGGCCAGCAGGGGGCACTCACCCTGTGGTCCATGTGGGTCCTAATGCCCCAGTATAGTGATGGGGACACTATACTGTAAACTGGCGCCGTCCTATGGATGAGATGTAAAACTGAGGTCCTGACTCTCTGTGGTCATTAAAAATCCCAGGGCGTTTCTCGAAGAGTAGGGGTCCTGGCTAAATTTCCCATTGGCCCTTACCAATCATGGCTTCCTAATAATCCCCGAATTGGCTAAATTTACTCTGCTCTCCTCCCCACTAATAGCTGATGTGTGGTAAGTGTTCTGGCTCACTATGGCCGCCGTCGCGTCATCCAGGTGCGGCTGCACACTGGTGGTGGTGGAGGGGAGTCCCCATTACCTGTAAAGCGCTTTGAGTGGAGTGTCCAGAAAAGTGCTACATAAGTGTAAGCAATTATTATTATTATATACACATTGGTTACATTTCTATTGAAGTTCTTTAAATTGTAGATTTATTCTAAATTTATTCTTTCACACTTTTGTTAATATTGTAAAATTAATGTTAATAAAATAAAAATAGAGAACCAATACTTTTTACAAACATTTGTATTATATATATTTGCCCTAGAAAATACATTTGCTACATTTCTATTGATGTTCTTTAAATTTGAGGTTTGTTCTAATTTTATTCTAAGATCTTTAAAACTGAGGTTAATATTAGGTTAATATTGGGAAATTAATGTTAAAAATGTTGTTAATATTTTTTACTTATTCTAAATTTATTCAATCTTTAAACTTTAACTTTTAAAGGTAAATTAATGTTACTAAAATAAATATAATAAAATTAGAGAAGTATTTTCTTTAATCCTGACCTTGAGCAAAGAGCCCCAGTGTCCCCAGCACTAGAATCAGTGGCATCATTGTCCTGTGTGTGTCAGTGACTCTGAAAGGGCTGAACAGTGACTGATCCACACTGTGAGTCTTAAAGTGTTTGGAGCAGTGAGGCGGCACAGGTATGCAAAGCTCCTTCCTGTAAGCAAATCCTATCACAGACAGTTAGAAAAGCTGATATGGGAGAACAGGTGTAATCTGCAAGGGTTGGGTCTGTTGTTATGTGTATATAATATGTAGTGCATATACCGCTAGATCAGTACTCTGACATTAGAGCTCTATTACATCCTGGCTCCCCTCAGTTTGCTATTGCCCTTCTGCCCAAGACACCCTCAGCATGATCATTCAGTGATGGACCTGATAACATCCTAATCAATCCTCAGCTGTGATTTTGTATCTTAACAGTTAGCACCCAGCTCATTTCATTGGTAAACTCACTTGCTCCTCTTCTCTCTCCAACTAAATTGACTTTACCCACCAGGTGACTGCAAGCAGTCCAAATCAGGGTTTACCTTTTTTCCAACATGCCAGACCCAAGGAGTGAGTCGGTGAAGAACTGAATTCTGCCCAATAAATTCTTACTGCAACAAACGAAATCTTCTTTTTCATGAACCAATTGTTAATTTTAACTGATCATTGGGACTGTGAAAGTTGGACTCTGAATAAAGTTGCATTCAGAATATCTAAACACATTCAGTTAAGCACTGTACCTGGGGCAAACCAAGTTTATCCCACCTGTCTTCCTTGTGGCTGTACCCAGACAGACAACTGTGACCAGAATGTTCTAAGTGGGGTATTTAAGGCAGGCCTATCTCTAATTAAAAACAAGCTTTTTCTCTAAACATTCTGAAAGCACTGATCCAGTGACTCACCTTCCCCTGGAGGTCCTCTTGCCAGCACTTGGGGATCCCAGTCCTCCACTGGCCTTGCTACAGAACCTGCTATTCCTCTGTCTGTTTATTCTCGCCAATCTCTCCCCAGTGACCCTGCTGTCTACTTTCCACACAGCTCCTCTTGCACTGGTCTCTCCACCTTCTGCACAGACAGTTTCCAGTCTGCAGACTGCAGCCTTCACTCGCTCCCAGCCCAGTCAGCCCACTCATCTCTTGCTCTCTGCTTCCTGCTCTCTGCCTCACCTCCGTCTCATCTCTCTGATCTCCCAAAGATCCCTGCAGTCCTGCGCGTGGGGCTCAACCTGTCATTTCACTGCAGGGCTTAATAGTGGCTGCAGCATAACATACATGGTGTACAACTTATTGATGCAACACCAAAAACATGTATAATAAACTATCAGTCTTAATAGAATATATTTGTGAAATGATCTGCTGATAGAAAAGTTTGATCATTCACTCAGGACTACCAAGATAAGACGTAGTAACATCAGAGTTAATATATATCACATACATTTACTCTAATTATATCATATCTCATAATATATATATCAGCTATAAAGTGTTTTTGTCAACCTTGTCGATTATGTCAGTCTCAAGCAGTTAAATAATATTTTTCTGACAGTTAATTAGCAGATTCTATTGGAAAATCCCTTACTACCAAACTTTTATTAACTTTTTATTTTTGTTTTTGTTTTTGCTACAAAATACTACTTTCTGAATACCCTTCCACTCACCAGATATTCTATAAATACCAGTGTCTCGCATCTGAAGTCATAGTAATTATTTTTAATAAAAGGTCCATCTTACTTTGTAATCTCCTCAAACAATGTTTCTGACAGCACAGTCTGATGATTTTAATATTTTAATTTTTATCATAATACCTGTTTAATTTGTCTCCTGTTGATCATCATGTTCTTTTTACATTGAAAGAGGAGTACCAGAAGCATTCTAACACTTTTCTTATAATCTTTGTGTGCCTTGAGCAAGCAGAAAGGGCACAAGAATGTACCTGAAGAGGCCCCTGTCTTTAGCTCCATATGGCTCTCATGCTGTGATCTCAGCCACAGAGTGACCTGGTGCTCTTTGTGTGTGGGGAAGTGAAGGAGATGGGTTTGTCTTTCACAGGACAGTGATGACCCAGTACTCTCCATGACGGATGTTTGCCAAAGGTGGCTGGATGTCTAGCAGAGAGTCATCTAGACATGATCATAAGGTCCAAGGTCACTGTTCATCACCTAGAGGAAGATCCATCAATGGGAGAACTCTAGGGTGGTACCAGAACCTAACCTGACAGCATCTCAGCCAATCACCAGCTGTGATGTACAGAATTGTGTCCAAGATATTCTTTCTGCAACAGAAGAAATCTTGTGTTCATGAACCAACTGTGTTATGTTTGCTATCTATGTTTGCTGTCTAAGACAGTTGGGCTCTTTCTTTTGTCGACATGTTGGATGTCTGAATATATTCAAAAATAAGTTGTAGCTGGGACAAACCAAGTTCTCTCACCTCTCTACCTTGGGCCTGAACCAGGAAATCAAGCAGTGTACAAACTTTGTTTTTAAAGACTGAAGTTCAGCAAGATGTGGTTATTCACAGGTGAACCCAGCTGCCTGTCTGACTGTGTTTCCATAGCAACCAGCCGGACTGGTAGAACTAGCCAACTCCACAGTGCCCCCGCTGCTGGGAATATGGGCCTTGGTGTGAGTGTGTGAGTGTTTGTGTTTGTGTATCTGTCTGCCCCACAGCCTCACTCTTAAATTGATTTAAATGAGAAATAGAATAATCACAGTTCCTTGAATAATGTGTCTGTGTTAAATGATCTCTTACAGTAAACTTGTAAGTGCAGCTACAGGAGGTCCCAGCTGCAGCAGTGCAGTCGCTGTGCAGTCCTGCTGAGGGAGGTTTTTGTACGGCTGTGTAACACTGTGTGAACACAGGGCCACTGTGTAAACTCTGACAGTAATAATCTGCTGCATCTTCAGGCTGGACTCCTGTGATGGTCAGAGTAAAGTCAGTCCCAGATCCACTGCCACTGAAACGCTCTGGGATCCCAGTCTGACGGGTAGTTGCATAATAGATCAGGAGTTTAGGAGCTTCCCCAGGTTTCTGTTGGTACCAGGCTAGACAGTTATTACTGTACACTGCAGGACTGGTCTTACAGCTCACAGTGACTGTCTGTCCAGAGAGAACAGATTTCACTGTTGGAATCTGAGTCACAGTAACCTGTCCACTGGATTCTGTAAACAACACAAGACACGGGGAATTTAATTTCTTTCAGCTATTTTACTCTTTTTTGTAAAGCTTGTTTACATAATATGCTAACAGCTATATAGTCCACAAGTCATAAAATATATTAAAGTCAACACCAAGCCAATAATTAATTATAATACACACTTTTTTTTACAAATTTGTAAATATATTTGCCTCTGAAAACACATGTGCTACACTTCTATTGAAGTTCTTTAAAGTTTAGATTTATTCTAAATTTATTCAGTTCTTTAAACTTTAACTTTTAAAGGTAAATGTTGTAAAATTAATGTTAATAAAATAAATATAATAAAATTAGAGTAGTATTTTCTTTAATCCTCACCTTGAGCAAAGAGCCCCAGTGTCCCCAGCAGTAGAATCAGTGGCATCATTGTCCTGTGTGTGTCAGTGACTCTGAAAGGGCTGAACAGTGACTGATCCACACTGTGAGTCTTAAAGTGTTTGGAGCAGTGAGGCGGCCCAGGTATGCAAAGCTCCTTCCTGTATACAAATCCCGTCACAGACAGAAAAGGCCTGAGCTGAGAGAACTGCCTGGACTCCAGTGATTATCAGTGTAAAGCCTGTTCCAGACTCACCACCAGTGAATCAATCAGGAAACCCTGACAGATGAGCTGTATGCAATATGGATCTACTCTAATCTGTAGAGTCATCTACCCAATTCACACTACCTGACCTTAACCACACTTGATACCTAATCTTTTTATAAAATGCTTTCTTCTGTTTCTGTCATTTAATCTTAATTCTGAATCTTTATACACACTCTTTTTAAATGAGTCAGCATCTCTGCAGGATAGAGTATAATCCAGTCTTGCCACAGTAATAATCTCCTGCATCTTCAGCCTGGACTCCAGTGATTTTCAGTGTAAAGGCTGTTCCAGACCCCCTGCCATTGAATCACATGAAGAACCCCAGATTTATGGGTTGTAAGTAAAATGGATTCTACTCTAGTCCGTAGAGCCTGTAGGTATGCAATATGTTAAATTGCAATCTCGGTCCTGGTATCACAATTGTAATCCCTCCCCCTTAAGGGCGCTCCGGCTCGTTCACATTTTAGTTGATTTTATGCACCTGCTTCCCGTTCCAGCCTCCCTGCAAAAGCCAGGCGCTCACTCGGTTTCGGGCTCTGCTCTAGAAGACATACCCCCGGAGGCTTACCGACCACCAACTCGCCCTACATCCGCAGCTCAGGTGACATTCGCCCCCTAGGTGTCCCGAACCAGCCGAGTCTGGGATCTGGAGTGCCTGGTCCTGTTCCCCCTTATTCCCCCTGACCCTTCGCCGGATCCCGCTCTGGTTTTAACTTTGTCTCGTTCGTCTTGGATTGATCACCCGGCTCTGGGCTTTTGCCTGCACTGGACTTCACTTTGGACTCCCTTTTTGGACAGTTCGCCTGGACCACACCCCCTGGAGCATCTTCTTCACGCCCCCCCTGTTGATCTACCAGCCCAGTTCCTCGTCTCCTCCCCGTGTCTGTTCACTCCCTTCCGGATTGTGTTGTCTGCATAGGGTCCTGAAAGACGCTTTGTAACACCTGGAAATCGGTAGCAGGAGCTGTTAGGTGGGAACGCAGGTGAGAGATGTGAAAGACAGGCTGATACTGTGCTGAAAGCAGGCTGATAGTTGAGGGGAAGGGCAGGTGGCATAGCAGTGACACTCTGGGGTAAGACAGACAATGGAGCTGCTGAGCAGGAGCTGTCTGGTTGCTCAGTGAATAAGAATGGAAACTGCAATAGGAAGCGGAGCAGCTGAATGAGAAGCTGTGCCAATACTGCCTGAAGAGAAAAAAAAGTATCCGCTAGATCAATACTATTATTACCATTCTGAAGTACCCTATTGATATTTGGTGCAACCTGGCTCCCCTCAGTTTGCTATTGCCCTTCTGCCAAAGACATTCAGACACCCTCAGCATGATCATTCACTGATGGACCTGATAACATCCTAATCAATCCTCAGCTGTGATTTCGTACCTTAAAATATAGCCACCAACTCATTTCATTGGTAAACTCACTGGCTTCACTTCTATCTCCGACTAACTTGGCAAATTGGACTTTACCAAGCACGTGACTGCAACAGCCCAGATGAGGACTTCATTTTTCTCCAAGATGTACTGTAAGACCCAGGCAGTGAGTCACTAAAGTAAAGAATTCTGCCTGAGATATTCTTCCTACAACTGAATATATCTTACAGTATATTTTGCAAACCAATTGTTAATTTTTAATTGATGAAACTAAATTGATGAAAGGGAGTTGGACTCTTTTTGTAAGCATTCTGAATATCCAGACAAACCTGTATTCAGTTAAGGGTTGTAGCTGGGACAAATCAAGTTTATCCCACCTATCTTCCTTGAGGCTGTATCCAAACAGACAACTGTGACCAGCATGTTTTAAGTGGGTTCTTTAAGGTATGCCTATAAGGAGCAGAGGATGAGACACAATGAGCTGAGCCCTTATTCCACTCAACACAACTGGAACGGAGTGGAGTGTGGAGAGTCTGGTTAAAGTAGCACATGGCTCTGTGTGTTCCGACATACTGTAGATGGACTGTAGGATTAAAGCTTAAAATGTAAGTTGCCATTATAAGACATCAGTTAACTTCTTCTTAATGTTCAGTGACACAGATGATTAAGTCCCTCCTCAATTCCTGCACTTTGTCCAGTATGTTGGGCTGGGGAGCAGCACATTGAACAGAACATCTCTGACTTCAGGGATCGACTCTGGGGGAGTTTGCCCTCTGGTGGCACCAAAGTGATTTTACTTTTCTGTGAAAAAGAAATTGCGAAAACTATGAAAGAGAAAAGTACATTGAATGTACAGTACTTTTCTAAGCCAATATAATTTTCCATCTCCAGAACTCACTGACCTTGTGCAAAACCTGAAAACCGTCAGAGAGCCAAACATTCCCTTGTAGCACCAGTTGTGTTTCCTGCTTTTAAAGAGGTTATTTTTCCAAACACTACAATCCCCCTGAAGCTCTTCAAATCCAGTACAGAACAGGCTCTTTGTGGGTCCTGGCAGCAAAATAGAGTATCATCCTGGTTTCTTACTAAATACAATCATATTAAAAATTAACAAGTAATAGGTGTATTCCACGCTGAAAAAAAGAAGAAAGAGAACACAACGTTTCAGCCACGGAGTCTTCTTCAGGTGTCACACTTGAAGAAGGCTCCACGGCCGAAATGTTGTGTTCTCTTTCTTCTTTTTTTCAGCATGGAATAAACCTATTACTTGTTCCTTTGTAGCCTACGCATCCTGACGCAGCTACCCACCTGAACTACATATTAAAAATTATACATACTGGAGATCATCGGATTTGTAATTGGTTTCAGATCTGTACATGTAAGAACAGTAGGAACTGTTCAATCAGAATGAAAAGCTGACAAAAACAGGTGTGTAAAGATCCATGCGCAGATGCTGCACAACTGAAGTGTGATAAAAGTGTAAACAAGCAAGAATATCAATGAAGTTATGAAAATGCATTGGAGGAGCAGAACTCAGCTGGAATGAAAACCAGCAGTGTTTCTGCAGCCGCAGGGCTGGGAGCCACTGCTCTGATTTATTTTCATGCCCAGGGAAATGTGAGAATGACTCTCAGTGAGACTCTGACCTCTGGAGGGGCTCTGTCTGGGCATAGAGACCTCCAGCCTTTAGAGATCACTGTGCTTTTGAAAGAGCCCAGAGGCCCTGCAGGTTTTTTTAAAGCTCCGTCTTTATAAATGGAACGGCTTCAGCAGATGCTTTGTCATTCACATGCCGGGCTGCCCTCACAGCAGACTTCCTGGACATCTCGATCCCCGCATGGAGCAGGGCGGTGTGTTCCCCCAATAAGCAGACTCTCTGAAAGGGCACGAGCAGGTCCTGGTGATAATCCATCAGTTGGAAGGCTGTGAAGAGCACAAAGGCAGCCAGGCTGGACTCATCTAGGCTCCAATTCTTCACCAGCCCGCCTTCGTACAGAGCGTGGACACCCTTGCTGTGGATGGCGGCCAGGTCACTCAGCACCAGCTCCTGGCAGGCCTCGTCGCTCCTCCCCAGGAAGAACAGGGACTCGTCCAACCAGACCAGCTCGACCCCGCTCTCAAGTGCTTCGCTCACGTAGTAAATAAAGCGCGACGACGGTCTGTGATGGACTACCCCCACGGATCCCTTCCTTCTCCCAGAACCGCTCCTTGAAGAGCAGGAAGAGTTCAGTCCAGCTGTCATAGTGGACACTCCGCAGGGTCTCTTCCTTGTGCAGGGAGAGAGGGGGGTTAAATCTGATTTATATGAGGGTCCCATAACTATGACATGGAATCCAGGCACAGAGAAACAAGACCCACGGGTGCAATGAGGCTGTTAAAGATGGAACTGTAACAGTGGTCTGTAGGTCATAAGATGAACCGTAGAGCTGGAACAGGTCAGCTGGTGAGCAGCAGGCAGGAGCAGCAAACAGGCAAAGCACAGTCCAGAACTGAAGTCAGGAAACAATCGCAGCTCGTAGCTGGAGAGACACAGCAAAGGAACAAGGAAATATCTGAAAGTCAAGGTCTATAAAAGCAGTCCAGGTACACAGCAAAGTGAAACTCAAGGAAATTGCAAAGCTAAAATTGAGACAAATCAATAGTCCAAGAAGAAACTCAGATACAGCCAGGAACAAGGCAGTGGCTCAGAGATGAAGCTTTATACCATGGCCCAGAGCAGAGCTCACTCAGACCTTAAACAGCCTGCTTCACCAGGAGACAGGGAGGGGAGGATGGGGTGATCCACAGGTGAAGCCTGCTTCCTGTCTGACTGCATTACTATGGCAACCAGCTGACTGCTAGAACTGCCAGCTCCACAGCGCCCCCGCAAGTTCGGCAGAGACAACTGGTACATTGTACTAACAGCCAGACCCAGACACCACAGTGTTCCTGAGCTGATAAAACTGCAGATTTCTTTAGTTTCTTCTAAAGTTTAAGAAATAAAAACTATCCCAATCCAACTAACTCTAAAACAGACCAGTGGTGTTTTATTACTACCAGGAGATATAATCTTACACTTACAATGTATCTTTGAAGTATTCAACTGTAAACAGAGGAGGATAAAGACTTTATAGAAATATAACAATTAGGACTTTTCAAAATGTTTTTTTCCAAAAAAAACACTACAGTCTAGTATTGAGCTCACGTGTCATTCTGTGAGCAGCGTGATTAAAAAAGCAGTTCGTAGGAATGATTTATTGAGTTTGGCATTGCTGCCTGTCAGTGCTTGGGCCCTGGATTCAATTCCCTGGATGCTAACTGTGTGGAGTTTGCATGTTCTCCCTGTGTTTTGTGGGTTTCGTCCAGGTGCACTTGTCTCCTCCCACAGTCCAAAGGCATGCTGGTAGAATTACTGGCTACTGAGGAAATTGACCCCACTGTGAGTGGGTGTGTTTGTGTCTGTCTGCCCTGCAATGGACTGGCTTCACATCCAGAGTGTATCCTGCCTTTTGCACCCTTTGCGATTAATTCAAGTAGCGAAGCATCATATTGTATTCTGGATATATGTGTTACTTATGTTTTTCTTTCTCTTCCTGTATCTATGTCTTTGTTGTATCTTAATGATTTCAAACATGATACTTCTCAGGTGTAGGAAAATAAACACCTTGGATATCAGAGATGGCACATGTAATCAATATCTCTCTCCCCTGCCTCACAGTCAAAATGATTCAAATGATAAAAATTTAATCACAGTTCTTTGAATACTGTAACCATGTCAAAAGGTCTCTTATAGTACTGAAATAAACATGTAAGTGCACCTGCAGTACTGTAGGTCTCAGCTGCAGCAGTGCAGTTGCTGTGCAGTCCTGCTGAGGGAGGTTTTTGTACAGCTGTGTAACACTGTGTGAACACACCACCACTGTGGTAACTCTGACAGTAATAATCTGCTGAATCTTCAGCCTGGACTCCTGTGATGGTCAGAGTGAAGTCAGTCCCAGATCCACTGCCACTGAAACGCTCTGGGATCCCAGTATAACGGGAAGATGCATAATAGATCAGGAGTTTAGGAGCTTCTCCAGCTTTCTGTTGGTACCAGGCTAGGTGGTTATTATCATACACTGCAGGACTGGTCTTACAGCTCACAGTGACTGTCTGTCCAGAGAGAACAGATTTTACTTCTGGTGTCTGAGTCACAGTAACCTGTCCACTGGATTCTGAAAACAAGACAAAACACAGGAAATGCAGGAATTCAAGAACTAGAATGCTTTAATTTATTTGAGCTATTTTTACATTTCTGTAAAGCTTGTACATAATATGCTAATTGCCACATCTTCCATCACAAATTAAAATATGTTTAAGACAACAACTAGCCAAGTATTAAATTATACCCTGAACAAAGATGAGGAGAGTCCAGATGAAGATGGTGATGAAAGTCATTGTTGCTGTGGGTTCTGTTGCCATGAAGTGTTAAACTCACAGGGCTATAAACACTCCCAGAGCACTGAAGCATGTGGTGCCAATGCAAAGTGTCTCTTCTATGTAAATTGGTTTCCTGGGTCAGTAAACCATAGACTGTTATTATAGCAGTTGCTTAGAGCAAGGAGTTTTTTTCTGAAGTATGAAAACAACCTTCTTTTATACATATCTATATGACAAAAAGAATTATGATCTGCTTGCAGAGTGAAAGTTCAGTCTGCACCACAGATTTCCTTTCACTTATTGCAGATAAAAACAGTTGACACAGTAGCTTCTATCGCTGCCTCACAGCACTTGAGCACTGGGTTGAATTCCTGTAGTGCTCTCTGCATGGTGTTTATATGATTTTACCTGGTTCTAGTGGGTTTTCTCCTGGTGCTTTAGTTTCAGCCCACAGTCTAAAGGACATACCAAGCTTATTGGCTTCCGGGAAAGTGGTTTGACAATGACCATGTTTGTTTCAGTGTCTGCTGTGTGGTGGACTGCTGTCACGTAGTGTACAGGGTGTATCCTGCCCTGTGCTGTTTGCTGGATGGGATAGACTCTGGCTCTCTCGTGACCATGACTAGAAAATGGATGGATGGAATATCAATAAAGTCCAACACCGAAACGTGTTTTCAAATGACATAGAATGATAATCGTTAATCATCATGAGGTAATAACTCTGTTTTTCTGTGGTTATTGTGATAATTTATTTGTATTTTCTTCCCTCAGCCCTAGAAAAAAACATTGAGTGACTCAGTGCTGTCTTTATTCTCTGCAGTGTGGGACAGGGTGTAGTCAAAGGATTTTTACAGGTGTAGCGGCGAGGCTTAATAATAAGGCAGAATTAAGTGTTTCTGAGCTTTCCCAAATTAGGCCTCATTTCTCTGTTCATCTCTGTGGTGCAGCCACAGAGAAACCATTCATGCAAGGTGATTTAAGGTCCAAGGACAGCTCCCAAAGGGGGATGCACTTAGCTAAGCCTGGCTATCATGATCAATGGTCATCCATTGGTGCCTATCTGTCTAGGGAGTGCGAGTTGGACATCTGGATTGCATTCCTAAGTGTCAGGACTAAGTAACTCATATCTCACCTTGATCAACCAATCAGGGACTGGTAGGGCCGAGTAACCCACGTGGGACTCTGATGCCCATGGAACTTTCAGCCAATCAATGAGCTGAAGTTCCTCCAGGTAAAAACAGGCAACACAGAGAGCCTGGGAGATTCAGATTCGACAAGATTCAGACAAGATTCAGAAGGAATTCAAAGGAGAATCCCAAGGGCAGGACATTCTCGCAGCGCGCCTCCTGACCATCCTGAGAATCAGCCCGGACAACCACGGAACGGCCAGTGTGTCCGAGTGCCAGAACTTTCCTTTGTTCTAAGAGTCTAGAGTGGAGGTTGCCAGAGAGTAACCAGCAGCAGGCCTCGTGAACAGGTTGGAACTGTGGAAAGCTGAATCACTATTCAGAACTAGCTCTTCATCAGGAACGAACCGGTCCTCTTCCTGACTTGCTGGGACCCACAGTCATCTTTTCTCCTGTGCACAAACTTTGCTAGTTAAAGCCAACAATGAGCATCAGCAGCGCACCGTCGCAAGCCGCACAGCACAGCCTGGCACCGAGCCAGAGAGCGTGGATTGGACAGCAACAGCCTGCAACTGTTCCTTTGTGCCCGCAGGAGATCTGAATCCCCAAAGATTGGATGAGTATTCAACTTCAATGCATTACAGCTCGAGAATTCAATTGTTATCCCAACCAGTTGATATCAATTTAATTCCTAAGAGTTATGTACTTGTTTGAGTATCTAATGTAGAAGTTGTAACCAAGTCCACTTTACGAAACGGTCTTAATGAATGATATACTGAACGTATGTCCTCTTGATGTGTAACTCTTTGTAACTGATTGAATATATATATTTTGTATTCTGATAACCCTCTCGCTAAGATCTGTTAGGTTTATATGCATATTCTACGTATTAATAAATGTATCCTCGTGTATTAGTACCTGTGTGTGCACGTTGTTTGAGTTATGTCGCATGGTTGGATTCTAAAGCCATCAAAAGAATCAACTTTGTGATTTACTGCTACAATTAATAATTGTCTCAGTAAATGCCCAAACCCTACAAAACTGGTGCCTTCAGAGAGCCACTATGATTACATATTTGGCGTCCCTGAACCGGCATACTCTACATTTATTTGGCGTCCCTGGGTGGGCGTGGCAAGACTGAAATGAGTCAACCAAGCGGAATAATTCAATATAAAACGCCGCGGGTTTCATACACGACAATACAGTGTGCTGAAAGCCGAAAGAAAAAGTTCCCCTTGCTCTTTAAGCAGTGCTTGATTGTTTTGTGATCTTTTGCGATCTACCGGGTTGATTGCATACTTGATCTTGTGGTTTTCTGTGGTAAAACTGTGATTTCGTACTTAAAAGTAATACTCTTTAAGTTTAACGATGGTTGCTAAAAGGTCTGAATTCGAGTCGCTATTAAGCACTCTCTCTAGCAGCGACAGGTCTGACCACGATCTCTTCCACATCTCCGTCAGCGGAGAAGCTAGGAGAATAAATCTCTATTCTCTGAGAGAGCTAGCGAAGGACATAGAGAGATTTGACCCCGCAGTGTCAGAGAATAATATCGAGAGTTATATTCAAGACCTCAGGTATAACCTGCAGTACCTGCCAAACGCCACAGAACAGGAGAAAGTGTTTCTGGTTAGAAAAACTACCAGCAGAGCTGTACATGAGTGGATGGCTAGGCAGATGAAAGAAGTCTGTAATGACTTTGAGCAGCTATGTCAAGCACTTATCGAAGAATACAGTGCGTTTATTGACCCGATTGCTGCGATAGCCGCCGCCCTTAACATTAAGCACGAGAGAGCAGAGTCCCCTCGCGAATATTACGAGAGACTTAGACGAACTTATTTTGCAGGGCGAAATGATGAGGGTTGCGAAGAGAACACACATTTCAAGGGTTTATTCATTGCGAATCTCCACCCGTCAGTCAGAAAGATGATCTTAATGCATACAGATGCACAGACCATGAAAATGACTGATATCAAGAGATTCGTGCAGAAAGCCTGGGAGTATGATGTCCAAAGTCGCTCTGAGCAAAAAGCTGTTAAAGCGACTGTGTTCGCCGTCAGAGCCAGGAGGGTTAATTCCCCCCTGCTCGAAGGAGCACAGGCTCCTGAGCTGGCTAAGCCCCGTTCCAAAGCAGGCACACTGGACCGCACCCAGCGTCCTAAGTGCCATGAGAACACCAGGGGAGGGAAAGGGCTAGAAAAAACTGAACAAAAGGATTCAGTAGCCGCCCGCCTGGCCAGGCTTGAACAAGCTTTATTTGGACAGGGACAACCGTTCCCCAAGGCTGCCGGAAGCGTGAATGAGCTGATACTCTCCACTGGAGGAGGCGGAGACCCGCCCCCTCTCCCTCCCTCAGTCTATCTGATTGAGCGGAAGAGTTCCTGCCTGGATGAGGTCAGCCACTCCCAAGCGAGTGCTGACTCCACCCCTGAAGTCACAGAGCAGGCAGCAAACCACAGAGGAAAAGCAAGAAGCTTTTACCTCAAGGCTGCCATGGGAGATGTCTTACACAGTGAGACACTGATTGACACTGAGGTTGAAAGGTGTTTGATGTCACACGGCAAGCTCAAACGGGTAGAAAAAGAAAAGGGCATGCGACTCAGAGAGGAACCTTTGGTGGATCACCAGAAAGGCAAGGTGTGGAAACAGGTCAAGGCTCCTAAGCCTTCTGTACAGAAGGAAAGGGGGGCCAAGAGGCAGACTGTGCTCACACAGTGCCCACCGAACACAGAAGCCTTTGTGAAGATTCCTTCTGTTCCCTCTGGACAAGAAATAAAAATATTTCCTTGTTCCCCAGATATACAGGGAAGTCGTGTCCCGGCTGAGGTCACAACAGCCTCCCTGCCACAGGAGCGGTGCTCCGAGCAGCCGCCTGATCCACCAGGTAAAGCACACCCCTTTTACATCCCTAAAGAGGAGCAGATCTCCCCACCTGGCGATGAGAAGGAGCTTTCCCTGTGCACCCTGGCACCCAAGAGGGTTCAGGAACACCACCCCGCAGTGGTGGAAGGGATCCAGATGGCAGGAGAGCAGGTTGGTGATGTAGCCCTCACCCTTAGCGCTGAGAGGTCCTCTATTAGTGAGGATCTGCTTGAGCAGCTGTCACAGGGCCACCGCCAGGTGCCCCTAGTGCAACATTCACAGGTTAGACAGGAGGTCCAGCTGGACGCTGAGACTACTGCACTGTGGACACACCTGATCCCAGATGCCGATTCCCTCTGCTGTGACCCAGGGAACCTGCAGTCAGGTAACATTATTTCTCACAACTACCAGGTAGTGAGTGAGACTGACCTGATTGTTCCTGCCTCAACATCAGGGTTGCCTACACACCCAGTCCCCCAGAAGGGACAGGGAATGAAAGCCGAGCCGGTTTTCTTACAGCCACCAGCTCAGTCTGTCAGTCTGAGTCTGACCAACAGTGGTTCAGCCAGACTGGAGCTGGATGGTAAAGTCACCCGCCTGCCAGTGCAGGACATCGCAAAGAGAGGTGTCAGAATCCCCGCCTGCACTGACATGGGCCTGGTGAGTGATAGTAAGTTCAAAGACAGTGAACTAGCTATCCCACTGCTGGGGCAGCTCCCTGAACCCTTAGCGAGGGAAGGGGGGAGCGAGCAGGTGTCCTACACCCACGCCCAGCGAACGATTGTAAACATGCTGATAGAGGGATTCCTCAATCGGGAAGTGTGCAGGGTGGACCTGAACAGTGAGAATAGGGTAACAATCCCAGATCACTCAGACACTCCAGATGACCACTCAGCCGAGGGTCAGGCATGCTCCACCGCTGCACCGCCCCCTGCAGGGTTCCTAGAGCACAGGCATGAAAAAATCGAAAGAGCAGATGCCCTGGAAAAGGAGGAACAGCATCAGCAGCTGCGTCAGATCTCCACAGATTTCCAGGATGTTGGTGCCCAAGATGCCACATGGCATACTGAGAAAGACACCATGTACACGCTGCGCCAGCTTAGAAAGGCAACAGTCACTCAGAAGGAGATGACTGGGATCAGCCACCCGAAAAGACTTTTGGGAGGACTGATTGCTGCCACCACTGTTGTGCATTTGCTATTTCTGGTAGGTTTGTGTGCTACTGGCACTCTCACCCTGACTGCCCCAAGAAGGCAGGTGTCAGAGATGCCAGAGGGTAGTGACAGACTGTATCGACAGCAGCAAAAGTTGGAAAGCTTAGGGAAAACCCTACAGGCAATTTCCTATGCAACAGGGTTAAATCTTATTCCCCAACCAGTGGACATGATTGTTGGTGTTATACAGTGGGTATATGCTTGTGTGCAACAGGCCAGAATGTTGACACAAGACCTGTTAAGGGAGTTTAGTGCCACTGTAGCCAGTCTAACCACGGCACAAATCCCAACCCACTTGATTCCACTCTTCTCAGTAGAGGAGTGTGTGACATTAACCCCATCGCTCATAGCTCACCCAGAAGGCAATCCAAGATTGAATTCGGTTCCAAATCTTGAGATGGGTATGGCTACCAAAGCTATCCATTGGCTGTGTCTAAACGATTCACCAATGAAGGGTGTAAAGCTATTAACGAGCAGAGGGAGGTTAATGAACCCCATGAAGAGCAGGTGGGAAGTAAATGGCTGGTCAGCACACCACATTTAACTGACACTATGACTTGTGACGGGCATGATACAGCTACCACAATGCAGCTACCTAATCAAACAGTTTTCCTGTAAGTTCCCGAGGAGGCCATAGTACAGCATGGTAACTTAACACTGTACGGTCTGGAACCAGACAATATAAGACCAAACTTGAGGTCATGGATGACTTCAGGTGCCACACTAAGGAATTGGATAGAAATCCAAGAAACAGTAAGCCCTGAAGAGGTACAGGTAGTTAGTTTGCTTTAATGGAACAAACCTCCAAATCACCCTAGCAGATACTCAACACAGGTGTTGTGGTTTATCGGGGGGCTGGGAACAGGAACTGTTGTTATTGTAACACTACTGCCAGGTAGCTGGATCATGACTGACAGTGTACTCTGAATGATGTACTCTCACATCAAGATGTACTCTGGGTAGCATGAATGAGTCAAAGGTAGCATGTCAAAAGAAAGGAAGTGACTTCTCCCCAAATATCTACCACAGAGGTATCAGATATTGACAGTGAACTTCCTCATGTGTAATTCCTAGACTGAGATAATGTCTCCTACCGTGTTTATACATACTCCAGATGTTATTCATCCTGTTTGTATCCAATGCTGGTTCCGGTATGAATTCTCGAGGAGTAATGTAGACATTTAAGATTAATGTTCTAATGGCAAGGGACATCACTTAACTCTGTTTTGTTTTGAAGGCAACAACGCCTCAGGACCTCGTGACCTTCAAAAAGGGGGGATATGTAGCGGCGAGGCTTAATAATAAGGCAGAATTAAGTGTTTCTGAGCTTTCCCAAATTAGGCCTCATTTCTCTGTTCATCTCTGTGGTGCAGCCACAGAGAAACCATTCATGCAAGGTGATTTAAGGTCCAAGGACAGCTCCCAAAGGGGGATGCACTTAGCTAAGCCTGGCTATCATGATCAATGGTCATCCATTGGTGCCTATCTGTCTAGGGAGTGCGAGTTGGACATCTGGATTGCATTCCTAAGTGTCAGGACTAAGTAACTCATATCTCACCTTGATCAACCAATCAGGGACTGGTAGGGCCGAGTAACCCACGTGGGACTCTGATGCCCATGGAACTTTCAGCCAATCAATGAGCTGAAGTTCCTCCAGGTAAAAACAGGCAACACAGAGAGCCTGGGAGATTCAGATTCGACAAGATTCAGACAAGATTCAGAAGGAATTCAAAGGAGAATCCCAAGGGCAGGACATTCTCGCAGCGCGCCTCCTGACCATCCTGAGAATCAGCCCGGACAACCACGGAACGGCCAGTGTGTCCGAGTGCCAGAACTTTCCTTTGTTCTAAGAGTCTAGAGTGGAGGTTGCCAGAGAGTAACCAGCAGCAGGCCTCGTGAACAGGTTGGAACTGTGGAAAGCTGAATCACTATTCAGAACTAGCTCTTCATCAGGAACGAACCGGTCCTCTTCCTGACTTGCTGGGACCCACAGTCATCTTTTCTCCTGTGCACAAACTTTGCTAGTTAAAGCCAACAATGAGCATCAGCAGCGCACCGTCGCAAGCCGCACAGCACAGCCTGGCACCGAGCCAGAGAGCGTGGATTGGACAGCAACAGCCTGCAACTGTTCCTTTGTGCCCGCAGGAGATCTGAATCCCCAAAGATTGGATGAGTATTCAACTTCAATGCATTACAGCTCGAGAATTCAATTGTTATCCCAACCAGTTGATATCAATTTAATTCCTAAGAGTTATGTACTTGTTTGAGTATCTAATGTAGAAGTTGTAACCAAGTCCACTTTACGAAACGGTCTTAATGAATGATATACTGAACGTATGTCCTCTTGATGTGTAACTCTTTGTAACTGATTGAATATATATATTTTGTATTCTGATAACCCTCTCGCTAAGATCTGTTAGGTTTATATGCATATTCTACGTATTAATAAATGTATCCTCGTGTATTAGTACCTGTGTGTGCGCGTTGTTTGAGTTATGTCGCATGGTTGGATTCTAAAGCCATCAAAAGAATCAACTTTGTGATTTACTGCTACAATTAATAATTGTCTCAGTAAATGCCCAAACCCTACAAAACTGGTGCCTTCAGAGAGCCACTATGATTACATATTTGGCGTCCCTGAACCGGCATACTCTACACAGGTGTTACAATCCTTCCTCCTACCCCTGTGTGATCAAAGAGATCCCGGAGAGGAGGAGCACTCTAACATAACAAGTGTAGCTGCTACTGGACTGGTGAGATGAGTGAGTCACAAGTTGTGGGCACACTGGAACAGCAGACATACAAAAGACTTTGAAGACAAGGGAGGACCCACTCCAGATCTCCAGCACTGTCCTTCTGCCGTCTCTGTATTAAAATATTTCCTGAAGAAATAAAGTTTAAATCTGATTTTAAAAAAGGGATGAATTTATTTTTTTTAGTTTTGAATGTTTCAAAAAAGCATTTAGAAGATGCAAAAAGAGAGAGGACACACTCTGAGTCCTTCCACAGGTGGGATTCAAACAAAAAAAAAATCCATTAACAGTCAAAGATATCCAAGTGACCTTCAATAAATTTAGTTTCCATACATCCTAAATTCATTGTAGTTCTGTCTTGATCTTCTTCTGACCACCTAAATGTTCTCATATTATGCCAATACAGATGCAATATTAATAATTCTATTGCTTCTCATTGTAATGCATTTCTAATTGCATTGTCACTGTGCAACGTGTCATTTGACAAGTATATAGACTTTGAGCATACAGTATATAATATAATAATTTTCAAAAGAAATCAGGGATGTAAAAGTGTCCCATTTCTTCATTCACGAGTACAGGTAAAGATAGCCACAGTTAAGCTTTTCATTACTCCCCTATAATGTTGTGTGAAAAGTGGGTAGTTTTGAAAAGTACAAGTATAAAAAGATAAAATACGCCCAGTGTAAGAGGGGACAGGAGACAAGGAGATGAGCCTGATAGAGCTGGAGAGGAGAGGAAGAAGACTGATAGGCTGGAACCCACTCAGGCCATGAAGAAACAGAAATGTAGCAGCCCTGTGGTATTGATACTGTATATTGATGTTGTTAATGAGAGCCCTTGGGCATTGCAAGAGCTTTTTGAGTGTAAAAAATAGTGTGAT
This sequence comes from Lepisosteus oculatus, assembly GCF_040954835.1. Taxonomy (NCBI): domain Eukaryota; kingdom Metazoa; phylum Chordata; class Actinopteri; order Semionotiformes; family Lepisosteidae; genus Lepisosteus; species Lepisosteus oculatus. Next base: position 9,623,803 of record NC_090713.1, read on the forward strand.
GGGCTGGAGCCACAGGTGTTGGTGCAGACAGCATGATGAGTGAGGAAACAGGCCTTCATTGATTAAAGATTATAACATCTCTCACTGCTGAGATATTCAGAAACACTGTTAAGTTAATAAGAATAATTTAAAATAAAGGTGGGTAGCTAGATCTGTCACACTGTTAGAGTTTTTACAAAACACACAAACAAATCTCTGTTGTAACTGAACCTCAGCAGGTTTCTGTTTTCACTCCCAACATTTTACCTGAGTGTTTAACCGTAATTGTGTGTATCTCTGTGTGAACCTGTGAAGGTATCTATCTGCACAGGTTTTAAGCAAAGTCGGTGTCTGATTCACTAACACTGCAATGAGGTGGGATCAGTGGTAGATTAAGGTGATCAGAGGCCCCTAGACTACACGTTGTGTAGCCCCCCCCATCCCAGAAGAAAGTGAGAGAAAATACTGTAATAATTCAGTGATGCGTTCGGAGTATGAGCTGCTACCGGCTATTCAAACGGACTGTAAGGCGGCACACATGTACGCAGGGAGCCCAAATACACACACACTACAAAAGCCTGTAATGTAAGTACAGCAATGCAACCAATAAATCAGATTCACAGCCAGTCTGCGAGCTGACAACAGAAATCATGCGCATGCTTACTTTGAAACCGACGATACACAACAACAAGATCAGCACAGCAGAGACCAATGACCACTCTGTTTGAGCGCATTATTTCAAGAACAGCAGGGCACTCCCAACTCGTGCAAGTCCATTGCAGCCAATAGATTCAAATCAGTCAATACACTGCATCGACGATTAGAAATGTTTCTATATGCGCTTTCAAGAAGGGATCAAACTCACTGATAACTTCGAGGACACCCATGAAGTTCCCGTTGTCGGGGCGCCCGAAGGTTTTGCTGCATCCCCTAAAAGACAGCCCTCGCTCTGCTAAACACTTCACCACTGCAACCACGCTTTTCAAGACGTTAGTCCAATACTCATATTCATTGTCAAACTGTCTTTTTAGTTCTGAATCTAATTTGACCATTATCAGCACAGCGCATAACGTATGCAACCATAGCCTTTTTATGGCTCTCCGACAGTTGTTCAGCCAAGCGTGCGGCGGCATTTTTCCAGTCGCTATAGCCTACAGTCAGTCTGGACTGATTATCGCCGTCCTCAAATAATTTACATTCGAAAACTGCGCCTTTCGAAGGGGAATACAGCAGCCATTCTCTTGACACATACTCGCCATTTCCGAGTTTTCTTTTGAAGAGGGTTTTAGAGAAATACCTCTTTTGGTGTTTATGTTGTCTTTCTGATGCTGCAACATCCATGTCTTGGTTTTGACATGATTTCGGGCCCAACCTAACCCAGTATGCTATGCCCTCATCTGTTCATCTATTTTACCCCAGCATGCTGGGTCTGACCTATACGAGCTGTTACTGTAGCTCCATGGCAGCAGGTGCAACAGCCATGGCAGCAGCTCGTTGATGATATGGAGATGGTGGTGGCGTTTCAGATGGCTCTGCCTCTGACTCATGTTCCCGTGATTCCGTTGCGGGAGCTGGCTTGTCCTCATGATCGGCGTTGATGTAGACTGAGCCCAGGCTAGAGCTCGCTGCAGCTAACTTTTCAACCGCGGTTGCTGTAGCACTGGCTGTAACGTTAGCCGTAAACTCAGGATCAGGGTCTGGCTCAGCAAACTTGAAATAACCAGTCAATCTGAGGATCTTTCTAAGTAGACCCTGCTCACACGTGCTTTTCGCCTTTGCACCCCACTATCATATTTTCTATCACACATTTTGAGGCTAGTGAAGTACAAGTAAAGATGGGGGTTAAATTAAGTCCTTTCTGCTTGAAGACTAGACTTCTAAGCAACAGGAGTTTATAGCAGGAAAGGGAGAACTGATAAGGATTCCAGATGCGAGCTAGGAGAGCTAGGGAACTCCCTGGGGACTCCCTGACCATTTGGCCAAAAAGCTGTAAACTGGCCAAACACCATAATAACGAGTGACGTCAGAAGCGGAAAGGAAAGGATATATAAACCTAACGTTTGTACCAGCACTTGGAACAATATTTCGGTTTTGTTGTTTAACTTCATCTTGGGATCCAGAACCCTATTCTTTCTGTTACAACACTAACTACCGTAAACTTGTTCTAGAGGTCAACTGATGAATCTGACAAAATGAATTTGAACTGTGAAACCATTGCATCTAACCAATCATTGGTTCAAAAATTATTCAACACTTTTATGGACCAATGGGGGCCCACAGGTCCATTTAAAAAAATACTCTGGCCAGTCGGGGGCCCCTGATCAATCCAGGGCCCTTAGGCTACAGCCTATGCTAGCCTGTTCTTTAATCCACCCCTGCTTATCTTGCTGTTACTGGCATCTCTGTTCATTCTAAAGGAAATGTCCACCTCTCCCACTGAGCCCCTGTGTGTCACTTGTCTCCAACATGAACCTGAAGGGAACTTATACAGGGAGGGTCAGAGCTGCTGTCCAGGAAGGCAGTCTCCTGCCCCACTACAGTCAATAACACTCGACCATTGTTACACTACCATCAACGATACCTATCACTCTACTCCTCGTCCGCTTTTCAGTCAATCAGATCAGCCGTCTGTGCTCCTATTTCATGTTCTCAGGCAGAAACAGAACCTGGGAGTGAGAACGATACAAAGCTGTTTTGGATAACCTTTAGATCATTGATTTTAATACAATCTCCCCCTTAGATCTTATACACTCACTGTCCAGAGCAACTGTGAGTGTCACGCCTTCATCCCACCACATTCTCACATGGAAGCCCGCTCATGCTAATCACACTCCAGCCCCGAGCACATCCGCTAAAAGACACTGCTCCTGCCAATCAGCCAACCACGACACTCCATCAATCAGCGCACCTTCTCCCTCGCACAATTTGCTCAGCGGGTCATTCGTGACAGTGAGGGTCTTCTCAGACAACATCTTACACCAAGTGTTCATTTAGGGAGCTGGTGTCCCCCAGGTGCAGCCAATCGTCCTAATTTCCTTGGGCTACTGTGAGACTTTACATTCCACAGTTCCTCTCTCACACTCTTCCTCTCCTCTCTTTTCCACTCTATTCTTCCTCTCTCACACTCCTCCTCTCCTCTCTCTATTCTACTCTACTCTTCCTCTCTCACACTCTTCCTCTCCTATCTCTCTCTTTTCCACTCTATTCTTCCTCTCCTATCTCTCTCTTTTTCACTCTCTTCTTCCTCTCTCACACTCCTCCTCTCCTCTCTATTCCACTCTATTCTTCCTCTCTCACACTCCTCCTCTCCTCTCTATTCCACTCTATTCTTCCTCTCTCACACTCTTCCTTTCCTCTCTCTTTTCCACTCTGTTCTTCCTCTCACACTCATCCTCTCTATTCCACTCTATTCTTCCTCTCTCACACTCTTCCTCTCCTCTCTCTTTTCCACTCTCCTCTTCCTCTCACACTCTTCCTCTCCTCTCTTTACCACTCTCTTCTTCCTCTCACACTCTGCCTCTCCTCTCTCTCTTTTCCACTCTCTTCTTCCTCTCTCACACTCTTCCTCTCCTCTCTCTCTTTTCCACTCTCTTCTTCCTCTCTCACACTCTTCCTCTCCTCTCTCTCTTTTCCACTCTCTTCTTCCTCTCACACTCTTCCTCTCCTCTCCTCTCTCTCTTTTCCACTCTCTTCTTCCTCTCACACTCTTCCTCTCCTCTCCTCTCTCTCTTTTCCACTCTCTTCTTCCTCTCACACTTTTTCTCTCCTCTCTCTCTTTTCCACTCTATGCTTCCTCTCTCACACTCCTCCTCTCCTATCTCAATCTTTTCCACTCTCTTCTTCCTCTCACACTCTTCCTCTACTCTCTCCTCTCCTCTTTTCCACTCTATTCTTCCACTCTCCTCTTCCTCTCTCACACTCTTCCTCTCCTCTCTCTCTTTTCCACTCTCTTCTTTCTCTGTATTCACCCCTCTCTCTCTGTGTGTTTCTCGCGAGACTGAGTGAGAGAGTGGGCGGAGCTTCGGTGTGTTTGAATCGTGTGGTGGTGTTTCTTCACTGGTTTTGTGTTTTTCTGTTTTTCTGTCTTTTTGGGGGAAAAGCGGGGTTTATTTTCTCATCATGGCTGGTTCTGGAGGCTTTGATCCTCCAGACCTCTCCTTTGAGAAATTAACTCGACGCCATGGTGTGAAAATCTCCCCTGCAGAGTTCTGTCCGCTGGAGAGGTGCGCTCTTGCGGTCGGGGAGGTCGTGGGCTGCAGGAACATCAGGTCCGCTTCCAGCATGAGTGGAGGGATAGTCGTTTTCCTGCAATCTACCAATCTGGCAAACACCCTGGTGGAGAAGGGGGTCGTCCTGGACGGCACCTTCACCCCGGTACTGCCATTCGCGGCGCCGGCTCGAAAGATCACCCTCTCCAACGTGTCTTCATTCATGAGGAATGAGCTGCTGGGGAGGGAGCTGTCCCGGTACGGACAGGTGGTCTCTCCGATCAGGAGGGTCCCCCTGGGCTGCAGGGGACCGCAGCTGAAGCACGTCGTCTCTTTCCGGAGACAAGTCTGTCATCTTAAAACCCCACGGAAGAGATCAATGTGGCCCTTAAATTTTGGATTGACAGCTGTGATTATGTTGTATTCGTGACTTCGGAATAGGGTCCACAGGGTGAGCACCCCCTGCTGGCCCCACTAACACCTCTTCCAGCAGCAGCCTCAGCTTTCCCAGGAGCCTCCCATCCAGGTACTGACCAGACTCACACCTGCTGAGCTCCAGTAGGGCTGCCAGTGGTGAGCTGCAGAGTGATATGGCTGCTGGCAAGCATGTGACATGTGGTGAAGAACTGCCCGGAGGCAGAGGACGAGACGGGCAGGGAGCCTCAGCCCCAGGGCGCACAGGAGGCCAGCAGACAGCATCAGGCAGCGGAGAGACAGAGCCCACGGCTGGGGTGCAGGAGAGGAAATCGCTGGAGGGAGCAGGTGAGCCCGAGCCGGTGGTGTCCCAAGCAGGAGAACAGACAGCAAAGAGTGGACCACCGCAGCCCTCAGAAGAGCAGGGAGCCCCCCACACCGGAGAGCACGATACGAGCACTGGAGGAGCAGTTGGCACTTTAATACCCAACTGCTTGACGATGCACGATGCCAGGCAGATCCAGGAGAGGACTGTGCAGTTCTACAAAGCGCTCTTCTCCAGCGAGGCTAGGGAGGACTCGGTCCGCACACGCAGGTTCCTTAAAGACCTTCCACAGGTCCCCGAAGAGGAGAGAGCAGGGCTGAAGAGGCCTCTCTCCCTTGAGCAATGGCAAGACCCCTGGCCTCGATGGCCTGCCGGCCGAATTCTATCGTGCCTTCTGGACTGTGCTGGGACCTGACCTGCTGGATGTATATTTGGAAAGTCTGGAGCAGGGGGACCTGCCACTGAGCTGCAGGAGAGCTGTCACCCTGCTGCCTAAGAAAGGGGACCTGTGTGACATTAAGAACTGGAGACCTGTTGCCCTGCTGTGTGTGGATTATAAAATCCTGTCCAAGGCTCTGGCCAACAGGCTGAGAGTGGTGCTGGGGTCCGTGGTGCACTCCGACCAAGCGTACTGCATGCCCGGAAGGTCAATCTTTGATAACATATTTCTGATTTGAGATGTTTTGGCCACCTCCAGACTATTGGGTTTAGATACTGGTCTCATTTCGTTAGACCAGGAAAAGGCCTTTGATAGGGTTGAACATCAGTATTTGTGGAGGACCATGAGGTCCTTCTGGTTCAGCCCCATCTTTGTTGCCATGATTCAGGTGCTGTACAGTGACATCTTCAGTGTGCTTAAGGTCAACGGAGGGCTGAGTCCTCCGTTTCCAGTGCGGAGGGGAGTCAGGCAGGGCTGTGCACTCTCAGGAATGCTCTACTCCCTTGCCATTGAGCCTCTGCTACATCAGCTGCGCTGGGTCATCAGGGGCCTGTCCATCTCGGGCTGACATCATGGTCGTGGTTGGAGGAGAACAGGATGTCAGGGCGCTACAGACAACTTTGAGTGATTTCCAGCAGCTATCATCAGCCAAAATAAACTGGGCCAAGAGTAGCGCCCTACTCCTGGGGGAGTGGAGCGAGATGGGTCCCCCAGTCTTGCCAGAGAGGCTCAGCTGGAACAGAGGGGGACTCAAATACCTGGGGGTGCACCTGGGAGACGAGGCCAGCGTGAAAAAGAACTGGGAGGGGCTCCTCGAAAAAGTGAAAGGTCGTCTGGACCGCTGGCGCTGGCTGCTCCCCCAGATCTCCTACAGAGTATGGGTTCTGATTGTCAACACCCTGGTGGCTTCGATGTTGTGGCATCGCCTGGTGTGCCTGGAGCCACCAGCCGGACTGGTCGAGGAGCTGCAGGCCACGCTCCTCGACTTCTTCTGGGACGGACTGCACTGGCTGCGGAGGGGGCGTCCTCTATCTGCCCAGAGAGGACGGAGGACAAGGACTCATTGACATCCGGAGCTTGCAGGCAGTGCAGAAGCTGCTGTTCGGCCCGGCCTCGCTGTCCTGGAGGGAGCTGACCTTCACCCTGCTGCGTCGAGCAGGACACCTCGGGCTCTACTGTGTGCTCTTCCTGATGGACACCAGCAGGGTTGACCTGTCTCCACTGCCGCCTTTCCAGCCCAGTCTCCTGGAGGCCTGGTGGCATCTGTGCGTACAGAGAGAAGAGGCGTGGCCTAGTCTATACTGGGCACTCAGAGAACCGTTAATACACAATCCACGAATGGACATAGAACCGGGCCGCTCCTTGGACATTACCAGCAGACTGGTCCGCGCCAACATCACACAGCTCCACCACCTACTGGACGTGGATCAGGGCTGCTGGCGCAGCGTGGAGTGGGTGTGTGATGTGCTGGAGGGTTGGAGGGTTGCACCGATTCTGAGTCTTGTTAGCTGGTATGGATGGGTTTGGGGGTGTTGATACCAGAGTGGTCCAGGAGGGGGGTGCAGGTGTCTCGGGGGCATTCTTGTTTTTCTATGAGTTCAGGTTGGTTCTGAGTGTCTTGGTTACATCCGTTTGTGTGTATAGATGAAAAAGCTATTGAAAAGCACCCCCTCCCCCCACCCCCCACCCATCTCGGTGGAAGTTGCCATGTTAAAAAAATCCTAAAAAGAGAATTAAAATTTCACACAACAAAGCATGACTGTGAAAGGTCAGGAGGCCTGCCTAGTGAGCACAACACTTGATTACCGTAAAAAATTCATAAAAAATAAAGAAATGTTCCACAACTCAAAGCAAGGTTGTATAAGGTTAGGGGAGCTGTCTGGTGTGTAAAACACCTGGTTGCAGCACTGTGGCTGTTGTGCTTGAAGAGCTATTGACTCGTGAATAGCACCCCCCCATCCCCATGTACCGCCTGTCTAATGGTGCCATATTGAAAAAATCATAAAAAAATAAAGAAAGGGGCCACAGTCACAGCAAGATTATATAAGGTTAGGGGGGCTGTCTGGTGTGTAAAACACTTGGTTTCAGCAATGTGGCTAATGTACTTGAAATGCTGTTGAGCCATGAAGAAGACCCACCTATCCCAGTGTATTACCTGTAGTGTTATCTTCAAAAAATCATAAAAAAATAAAGAAAGAGGCCACAGCCACAGCCACAGCAAGGTTGTATAAGGTTAGGGGGGCTGTCTGGTGTGTAAAACAATTGGTTTCAGCACTGTGGCTGTTGTGCTTAAAAAGCTATTGAGTCATGAAGAAGACCCACCTATCCCAGTGTATTGCATGTCTAATGGTGCCGTATTGAAAAAATCATTAAAAAATAAAAGAGGTTTCACAATCCAAAGCAAGGCTTGGAAAGGTCAGAGGACCTGCTTAGTGTGCAAAACACTTACTTGCAGCATTGTAGGTGCTGTGGTTTAAATGCTATTGGTTTGTGAACAGAATACCCCTATCCCAGTGCATTGTGCCAAAAGCACGAGAAAAAGAGATTCAGAACGCAAAGCTGTGTCAGTGTTCTGTGTAAAAAGTTGGTTTGAACATCATGGGAGCTGTTTTTAATAAGCTGCTGAGTAAAGAATATTTGAATCTTCCTGCTGTCAGTAGTATTGTCAATATAGTTGACCCTTACCTGAATGAAAACAGGACGTAAGGGAAGGGTTTCAGAAATCAAACAAAGCTTTATTCCCGTGCTTACAGTCTGGGTAGAGACTGCGCTGTGCTGCTTCCTATGGTCATATACGGGTTTTTGCACGAAGCCGTATTGAACAGTATTTCTCACGTTGTGAACATGTGTACACAGCGGTCCCCTGGGTTCCAGTTAGTGCGTAATAATGCATCGACGAAAAACCGGAGGTTTAAAAAAAGATAATTATCTCACTGATAGTTTGATGTAGAGGCTGTGGAAATATCTTGGTCTTTAAAATGCATTTGGTTTGAAGGCGTTCTGTGCTTCCATTGTGAAGATATGGACAAAATAATATTCGTGCTTGGTCAAAAAAAAGTCATAAAAACAAAAAAGTGAAGGCTCAGAATGCATTCACAATATATTTTATAGACAAAGCAAGTGTTCTCGTAACTCTAAGAGGTTTCGTGAAAACGCTACAAGCGTGCTAAAATCCAGTCCAGGAGCGCCGTGCCCGCGGCTGAGCCAATCGCCCAGGCTCATGCGCGCTCTTGGTCACAGAGAGGCTGTGATTTTCTTGAGGGGGCAGAACGCGTTTTGTGGTCTCTGACCGGAGTGATAGCGGCTGGGGTTCATCTCTGGCAAAGTGTGAAACCGGTCTTCCTCATCATTGGTGTCCTGCCTGCGGCTGCTCCTTCCTTGCTAGTATGAAACAGACTCGTCCATCCAGCTGCCTGACACCACACGCAGGGTTCTGTTCTGCGAGAGACGACCAGAGCCAGCGGGACTTTCCAAACCGGCCGAACTCCCAGCCTGACTGATGTACCATTGATTGCCTTTACTTAAACATCCCATTGAATATCCGTCATTTAGTGGTTTCTGTGAAGTTTATTATTAAAGTAACTGTGAAATTGTTCTTTTTTTATCAAAGTCAATAATTGTCAATACCAAAAAATTCCCAGCACAGATCCCATGGAAATTCTGTGTCTCCTGGTTTCTCTTCAGTCTGAATCGCCGTTTGAGATTTCTAACGGGCATCATCCCTGTACAAGCTCTGAGTTTCGGAACTTTAATTACAGGCCTGCTGATGCCCAATTCTCTGTCAGTTATGTTTTTATTCAAATGGATTGAATTCCACGTATTTCAGTACACTATAAAGTGATTCTGTTTAGCGAGACCTTTATTTACACCATTTCTCCTCAAAAGGCCAACAGCTCCCTGAGCTCTTAAAGCAGGGGCCTCACACTCAGTTCCTGAAGGGCACAGTGTCTTCTGGATTTTATTCCAACCTGAATAGTTGACTGAGACATATTTCTGTTATTTTATTAGGCATCAACAGGAGTTTTCTCACAGTCACATCATAAAAGGGACAGTCACCAAGTGAATGCCTCAATATCTGCAAATATATTACAGGTGGTGCAATTTATAGTGCAATTGAGGTGTCACTGAGCGCTGGTTTTAGAGGTTGTGCTACAAGAAACGAGGGTGGAGAAAGGTGAATGGGAATTCCATGAACTGCTCAAAGAACGACTCCACCAAACATGGCAGTAAAATGCTAAAGGACATATTTCTAACTGCACAATGAAACTGTTCTTATTTAAGCTCAGGCTTGTGTTGTGTGAGAGCCTTCAGCGACCCTGGGGTGTCGTGTGCCCAGGTTAGAGTTTCAGAATGGGATTGCTCTTCGGTGGGTGTGTGAAATCGCAATGAATGCTGGACTGGTCTAACACATGTGAAATGTAATTGAAAGTCTGGTGCGCCTTCTCTTTTGTTTAGTCTGTCAGACCACGCTTTACCAGTGTTAAATAACTGTGGTGGATACAATGACATTGAAACCCACTGTGTTTGGGCTCCAGAACACGATATACATCAGGACAGGTCATTCCTCACGCATTTTAACACAGTCGATTGAAGATGTTGGGGATAACACTTGAAATTGACATATTTTACAGCCTCTTGGTTTTTCAAATCTGATCGTTTAGCTATGGCCCCTAGTTGCACGCCTTAGTTCAGAAGTATTCGTGTAGATCAGACTAAAGGACAATCCTACTGAGGGAGTAAGCGGGACCCTTTTGAATCCAGGAGCAGGCCAAGACAGCGAGAGGAAGAGAGGAATGAAATGCGTCACCCGCGCCAGTGGGAGCACATTCTACAAGCTTTCGTTTTCTCGGAAAACTCAAAGATACACTGTAATTATGGAGAGAAAGGGGAATTACACCCGGGAGAGTAGGAAACACAGAATACCTTCAGTAACAAAGTCATCAACACTTGTGTTCAATTACATCAATATTTATTTGAGATTTCAACTTTCCAAGTGCGAGAAACGGAGTAAATGAACACAACAAACCTTCTTCATCACCACCTGAAACAGAATCATTGTACAGTAAGTGATCCCAAATCCCTCCGGAAAAAAAAAATCAGAGGAATATGTCTTTTCAACTACAAATGCGCACAAAATTCCTCCATAAAGAAAAAAAATAAATAAAAAACAATGAGCATCCCGTTAATAAAAAAATACTAAAGATTGTACCATTAATCTACGAAGAACATACGAAAAAGATACTTAATTCCAAACGAATTGAACTGAAAAACAATGATCGCTGCTCGGGTCCTTGGTTCGAGAGCGAATCGAGTGCGGTGGTTTCTAAACTTTTCCGAAAGCTTTTCCGACTTTACGAAAGCGAGTGCAAATCTCAATTAGCGAGAAGCGCAGAAAGAAGTAGCCGCCCGTTCCCTCTGTGACTTTACTCTGTTTCCGTGTTCAACACTATGAGCAACGACTCACTTTCCTGGGGGAACCGCCTCGGAGACATTGGTGTCCTGCCTGTGGCTGCTCCTTCCTTGTCAGTTTAAAACAGACTCGTCCATCCAGCTGCCCGACACCACGCAGGGTTCTGTCCTGCGAGAAACGACCTGAGCCAGCGGGACTTTCCGAACCTGCCGAGCTCACAGCCTGACTGATGTACCATCGATTGCCTTTAAATAAACGTTCCATTGAATATCCGGCATTTAGTGGTTTCTGTGAAGTTTATTATTAAAGTAACTGTGACATTGTTCTTTTTTTGATATCACAGATTTTCAATACCAGAGATTCCCAGCGCAGATCCCAGGGAACTTCTGTGTCTCCTGCTTTCTCTTCAATCTTAATCGCTGATTGAGATTTTTAAGGGGCATCACCCCAGTCCCCAGCTCTGAGTTTCAGAGCTTTTATTACCGGACCACTGAAGCCTCCTTCTCTGCCAGTTATGTTTTTATTAAAATGGGTCAAATTCCTACTATTTTAGTACATTATAAACTGATCCTGTTTGTTTAGCGAGACACCTTTATTTACACCATTTCTCCTCAAAAGGCCAACAGCTCCCTGAGCTCTTAAAGCAGGGGCCTCACACTCAGTTCCTGAAGGGCACAGTGTCTCTGGAGCTAATGTAGTGTCAGAAAACAGACCAGAGTCTCCAATGAAGAGGCTGCAGCAACCTGGAGGAGAAACTAAGACTTATTTTTAACCTGTTAATGTTAATTTATTAAATGTTGATACAAGTGAAGTACAAGATATCTTTATTAATGGGTGGGGAAAAGGAAGATCTGCATAAACTCCTGGCCAGTAAAAATATGGTTGAGCCCAAGGAACATTTTTTGGTAGTGCCTGGCTCCCCACTACAGCACCCCAACAATGGTCCTGGTACCAGCAGTGCTCTCGATTTCTGTGGGATTATTTGCTATTTCTTTTTTCCTTCTTTTGTATATCTTTGTGATTGTGATATCTTCGGTACGTTTATAACCCTCACAATAAGACCTGCCATCTGTATCCAGGCAGACTGTTATATATTTTACATGCACAGTTCTATGTATTAATAAATATATTTTCTGTATTTGAACCTGTGTGTGTGTATCACTGATTATTCTGATGATTGATTCCTTATAGCCAAAAGAACCACAATGTAATTTACTATTACAATTAATAAATTGTCCCAGTAAATTCACAAAACTCCTACATGTCTTAACAAAGACGTCCTGTGTATCCTAAGATGATATGATATGAGTAACGGTTCATACTGTATATTCCTAGTGCTTTTTTCCCCAAGACCATTCAATTAATATTTCTTTATTATGTATGTAACTTAGGTGTGCATAATGTGTGAAAGAATAATTTTGAGAAGAAATGCATTTACCATAGAAATGTGTGTATTGTAGCGCCACGCAGGGCGTTTTAGGCAGGCTTAGACCAGCACCTGGGGGCGGGACTATAGGACTGTATATAGTGGGAAGGAGGCTGGAAGACAGTCTCTTCCCTTTGTGTGTGTGTGTTAGTGTAGCTGCAGCGCTGTAACCCCTGTCCCTGTGTGTGTACCTTTCTCCGGTTCTGCTTGATAAATGTGTTGTTCAACCCCATTCCCAGAGTCCTATGCCTGCTCCTTTCTGTACCGAAGCCTGCGGTCGTTACAGTATGATTAAAGTGAATTATCACCAATCTGAACATGATTTGTTAGGTGTCTGAGCAAATGGATGCATTTGAATAAAGTGGTAAAAAGCAACAAAAAACAATTGCTTGTAAGAGAAAAAGGAAGGAGACATATTCTATAAGTGGCTCAAAATCACGATGTGTAGATATCTGTGACCTTCCATGCTTGTTGTCACTTTGCAGAAGTATTACTGTGCTATCTCATGCTTTTGCAAAATAAATGTTTGTGAACAATAAAATAACACAGCTACATATAATTTCATAATATCACAAGTGTGTGAATGTAAGCATTCCAGATGTCATAGAGACCTAGATTATCCATAATTCCAGTCTCTGTAACCCGACAACACTATGGAACACCAGTAGGGAGTACAGCAGATGCACACATCATGAAAAGTAACATCCCTGCTCCTCTATGTCATGGCCAGCAGTGTGTTGGTTGGTGCGCATGCACGAGTGTATGTGAAAATAATATTCATAATATTCAGGCTTGTTCCTAACCCTTGTCTGGTTTCAGCTCATTGTCCTATTCTTTTTCCTTTCATACGGTAGTTTTCTCCTGGTGCCTCTGTGTTTACATTTCAATACCTTTTCTCCTATTTGTCCCTCAGATTGCCTTCCTGGTTTCTGAATTTGGCCTGTCATTGGACTTTGTCTGTGCGTTCAGTATAGTCTTCTGGTTATTACTCTAGTTCCTAGTCTGTTGGTACTTGTACCTGCACAAGGTCTAGGCAGTTCTTACGACGCCCAGGGCAGCTGAATCCCAAGGACATCTTAAATGACATTTCAAACCCTTTTGTAAAGTCCTACAGTAAATGACGAAAGTCTCAGAATTTGTGATGGTGGTCAGGAATACATACGGTACTGCATGAAGCAGATGTAAATCCGTTCTATACAGTAAAATAATTCAAAGAAAAAATCAAACCTCATTAATTTAAATTACACAGAGAATAAATAATAGCTTTGCATTAATATTGTGGGTTCAGCCTCTGAAAACTTCATCTGTCGGTTCGAATCACACTTGTCTACTTGCACATGAGCATTAACACATTAACTGCTATCCCAGGACAGCAGGACTAGACAGAGAGCAGCTTTATAAGGAGCAGAGGATGAGACAATCAGCTGAGCCCTTATTCCACTCAACACAGCTGGAATGGAGTGGACTGTGGAGAGTCTGGTTAAAGCAGCACTTGGCTCTGGGTGCTCAGACAATAGCAATAAATGTGTTTGAACTTACTCTATGCCCATTTACTTAGTTTCCTGCCAGAGCTCAGAGGAGACAGAACTTCATTAAGTCCTTCTCTTAAGAAGCTGACTGAGATTTGTAATGGGCATCACCCCAGTTCCCAGCTCTGAGTTTCAGAGCTTTTGTAACTGGACCACTGAAACCTCCTTCTCTGCCAATTATCTTTTTCTTAAAATGGATTTAATTCCACCATTTTGTGATTCACCAATTGTGTAATGGTGAGGGAAATATAAACACATGTCTTAAATCTCCTGTGTCCTGAGTCACTTTACACTGAGCCCAGCCAGACCCCTTGATGTAAGGAGAAAATCAGATTAACTTATTCAACTCAACACAGCTGGGATGCAGTGGAGTGTGGAGAGTCTGGTTAAAGCAACACTTACAAAGTCTGAAGCATGCATATATACAGTTATATTTAAAACTCTGCAATACACCATCAATTAATACTTCATCTGTCATTATTACAGATCAGAGAGCTTCATCAGTAGGGCCCTGCTGACCTCACCCAGCTGAGAGAACTGCATACTACTGTCAGCCGTTCATGAGTGATGGGCTCCCTGCGACCCCTAGTGGTTCAGCCCCTGTAACTACCACCTCTCAACAGTTTCCTTGTGCCATCTCGGAACTCATGTCACAAAACACTCATTCCTCCTAACTAGCTGTTGAAAGTAATGAACGAGTTTTGAAAGTGGGCAGCACTGGTCACTTCTAAGGTCCGACTTAGTATTGTCTTATAATTTACACCTCTAAACTGATTACATTAGAAACATTCAATCACACATATTGCTCTCTAGGTTCACTTTAGAAACACTCAAATTGAAATCAAATAACTTTAGATGTATTACTACTCAATTACTCTTTTGCAAAGTAATAACAATTACCAGTCCAACTGAAATATATTAATATTTTTGTTGTTTAATAAGAAATACATTTGGATTTGTATGGTATCCATCTATTGATAAAGATATGGATGCATTAATGCATTATGTCGACAGTGTTTAATATGTTCAAAACATAACTCAAAGCCTATTGGGGTCAAAAAAGGGACAATGGACATGGTTTAGGGTCCATATTAATAAATTCCAATTCAAAGTGCCATTTCCTTGCTGTAAAGGAAGCCAGTATTGTTTAATTGTAATAGACAGATTTCCAGTATGTGTCTATGTAATTCTGGCAGAGCATTGTAATATTGACCCAACCGCATACTGTTTTTCAGGAGAAAAGAATTCCACTATGGGAAATATCCTTTCAAACTAATAGTGACCAGGGAAAACATTGTTTGGTAAACATGATTTAAATTTTCTTTAAAATATTAAGAATTAAGCAGAAGTATCAATCCTGTCCAATGTCAGCCAGGAACATTCTACAGTATATTCATGTTTTTGCTCTAATGTGATCCAGTGTTCCACTTAGTACGCTGCTAAGTACTATTACTGCTCAAACCATGTGAAGAGATGGTTTAATTTAGTCCCTTATTTCAGTAACCCCTAGAGGGCAACAGGTGTTATTTTGGATTTGTTGCAACAAGTTTAGTACTGTGCTGTGGACTAATTTCAGCGGTCAAGTTTGTTGCAATTGGTTTTTAAAGTAGCGCACCCCTTAGCTCGGAGCTGTGTGCTCACCACGGGTTAACCACTATCTTATTTGCACTACTGCTAATTCAACTAGAGCACGTCCATTATTGTCACACCAGAAAGAATAATGTACAATACACAAAGATATACAGTAATTATAGAGAGACAGAGGAATTACACCCGGGAGAGTAGGAATCACACAACACCTTCAGTGGAAACTGGGGAACGCATGGGTTCAATTGCAGCAATATTTATTGGATATTGAAACTTTCAATTGCTAGAAAGGGAGGAAATGAATACACCTCTAACAGGATCACAGTACAGTAACGATCCGAAATCTGAAGAATATGTCTGTAGCGCCCTCATCAGGCAGTGTTGGGCACTGAGCAGACAAGCAGTGGGGCTGGTTATGTCAGCTCTTGGAGAGCATGCTGGGATAGTTGGAACTTGTCTGGGAGAGTTAGAAAATGTCAAGGACATTGCTAACTCCTGTGACTTGAGGGGAAGGACAGGAGTTTGTGTAAATGGTATGTGAGTGCACATGCGTGGAGATCCCATGTTTCCCAATCCGAGTGTGTAACCTCATGTTCCCACCCTGACACTACTGACATCTGTCAGTCATGACCCCTCAGTCACTAGGAAACAGTCTCTAGAATTATTTTGATATTTTTTAACTTTTATGTTTGAGAAGTTGTTTTTTTTTTTTTTACAGGTGCTTGATACTTTGTTCTATGTTTTTCCAGTGAGTTAGAGTTTTTGTTTTCTCTTTGTTCTCTGTGTACGTGTGTTCTAATTCCTCAAGCTCTGGCTTGTGCAAAGCACTTACACTAAAAAAAAAACACTACTACTAGAAATGCTGATGATTATACATTCTATTACTAAAGGCAATCCAACACTCTCTTTGCTGGCTGCTGTTCCTTTTTTGCCATTTTAAAACAGACTAGTCCATCCAGTTGCACTAGAAATCATCGATCAACACTCGAGTCCTCAGTTCGAGAGCGAATCGAATGTTATGGTTTTTAACTTTTCGGAAAGCAAGTGCTGTGATTTTCTCCAGGGGGCAGAACGCGTTTTGTGGTCTCTGATCCGAGTGATAGCAGCTGGGATTTATCTGTGGCAATAATTGAAACCGGTCTTCGTCATCATTGGTGTCCTGCCTGGCGCTGCTCCTTCCTTGCCGGTAGGAAACAGACTCATCTATCCAGCTGCCCGACACCACGAAGGGTTCTGTCCTGTGAGAAATGACCCGAGCCAGCGGGACTTTCCGAACCGGCCGAACTCACAGCCTGACTGATGTACCATTGGTTGCCTTTACATAAACATCTCATTAAAAATCTGTCATTTAGTGGTTTCTGTGAAGTTTATTATTCATGTTCAAGTTCAAGTTTATTGTCATTATACTCATATACAGGTATATGGTATAACAAAATGCTATTTAGCTAGCTCTTGGACATAAGTAGTACAAAGAAAAAAACAAAAAAAACAACAATACAATTGTATAACAAAAGAAAGACAGAGACAACAGGCAGTGTGCAAAAAACAACAACAGGGAATGTGCAAAAACAAAAACAGGCAATGTGTAAAAACAACAACAGGCAATGTGCAAAACAGCAAAAAGGTAACAGGTTATGTGCAAAAATATGCATCAACAGAATGAAATAAAGGGATAGAAATTATGGGGAGTGAGCTTTTGACATGTATGGTAGAGGTAGATTTACCATGTGTGTTTGGGTATTTGGTAAGAAAGAAGGCACTGTGAGGTTCAGATCATAGGTGAGAAGTGAGGTGAGAGTGAGAGAGGCTGGGAGTTTAACAGTTTGATAGTGCAGGGGTAAAAACTGTCTCTGAGTCTGGTAGTCCGGGCCCGAATGCTCCCGTATCGTTTTCCAGATGGTAGCAGATCATAAAGTCTGTAGCTAGGGTGTGTGGGGTCTTTGATGATGCTAAGAGCTTTGCTGTAGGGCTTTGCGGTCAGCAATAAGCAGTTGCCATCCACACTGTGATGCAACCTGTCAGTGTGCTTTCTGTAGTACATCTGTAAAAGTTAGTGAGGATCTGGGGACATATCTTAGCCTTCTTCAACCGTCTTAGGAAGTACAGGCACTGTTGCGCTTTCTTGATCAGACAGGTGGTGTTGAGAGACCATGTGAGGTCCTCGGTGATATGGACGCCAAGGAATTTGAAGTTACTGACCCTTTCCACTTCAGTCCCGTTGATGTGGATAGGGGCATGTCCGGTTTGCAGTTTCCTGAAATCAACGATCAGCTCCTTGGTTTTGCTGACGTTGAGGGTGAGGTTGTTGTCATCACACCACGTTGTAAGGAGATTGACCTCCTCCCTGTAGGCCCTCTCATCATTGTCTGTGATCAGACCTACAGCTGTGGTGTCATCGGTGAACTTGACGATGGAGTTGGTGTTGTGTTTGGCCTTACAGTCGTGGGTATAGAGGGAGTAGAGCAATGGACTAAGCACACACCCCTGGGGGACCTTAGTGTTCAGAGTTAGTGTGCCGGAGGTGTGGTTTCCAAGCAAAACATTTTTTATTGATTTTATTATATTTATTATCTACTGTATAATGTTAATTAACATTATTTTATTTGTAATTTTCACTTTCATAGCCTATTAAGCTTAATACCTAAATACATCTAAACATTATTTCTGTGTATTTATTACACAACGTTTATAAATGATGTACAAACCCAGCTCTGTTCAGTGTGATTGTAGCAGTTCTGCAGCTGTTCTCAGCCTCAGTCCTCAGTAGTTCCTGTTGATGAGCCAGAGCAGCTCCTGTGGAGTTGAGTGAGGTTTTTGTACAGACTTGTATCACAGTGTGAATGGATAACTATAGCCATTCTGACCACTATAATAATCTCCTGCATCTTAAGCCTGGACTCCAGTGATTGTCAGTGTAAAGGCTGTTCCCGAACCACTGCCTGTGAATTGATCAGGAACCCCAGACTGACAGTTTGTTGCAACATAAACCAGGAGCTGTGGAGCCTGACCAGGTTTCTGCAGGTACAAGTGCAGGTAGTTGCTGACTGGCTCTACAGCTGATGGAGACAGAGCTTCTTGGGAGAACAGACTGAGCTGGAGACTGAGTCAGAACAATCTCCCCACTGGACACTGGAAGTGAAATAGCAACAAGAATTATTAATACATGCTTTTTATAAATATATAAATATATACTCCAGCAGCCATAACAGCCTGCAACTCACAACTGGCAACCCACTGAAGCTAAGCAGGTATGAGCCTGGTCAGTACCTGGATAGGAGACCTCCTGGGAAAAACTAAGGTTGCTTCTGGAACCCTGTGGTCCATGTCAATCCTAATGCCCCAGTATAGTGATGTGGACACTATACTGTAAACTGGCACCGTCCTATGGATGAGATTAAAATTCCCAGGGCGTTTCTCGAAAAGAGTAGGGGTCCTGGCTAAATTTCCCATTGGCCCTTACCAATCATGGCTTCCTAATAATCCCCGAATTGGCTGAATTACTCTGCTCTCCTCCCCACTAATAGCTGATGTGTGGTGAGTGTTCTGGCTCACTATGGCTGCCTTCGCATCATCCACACTGGTGGTGGTGGAGGGGAGTCCCCATTACCTGTAAAGTGCTTTGAGTGGAGTGTCCAGAAAAGTGCTACATAAGTGTAAGCAATTATTATTATTATATACACATTGGTTACATTTCTATTGAAGTTCTTTAAATTGTAGATTTATTCTAAATTTATTCTTTCACACTTTTGTTAATATTGTAAAATTAATGTTAATAAAATAAAAATAGAGAACCAATACTTTTTACAAACATTTGTATTATATATATTTGCCCTAGAAAATACATTTGCTACATTTCTATTGATGTTCTTTAAATTTGAGGTTTATTCTAAATGTATTCTAAGATCTTTAAAACATAGGTTAATATTGGGAAATTAATGTTAAAAATGTTGTTAATTTTTTTATTTATTCTAAATTTATTCAGTTCTTTAAACTTTAACTTTTAAAGGTAAATTAATGTTAATAAAATAAATATAATAAAATCAGAGAAGTATTTTCTTTAATCCTCACCTTGAGCAAAGAGCCCCAGTGTCCCCAGCAGTAGAATCAGTGGCATCATTGTCCTGTGTGTCAGTGACTCTGAAAGGCCTGAACAGTGACTGATCGACACTGTGAGTCTTAAAGTGTTTGGAGCAGTGAGGCAGCACAGGTATGCAAAGCTCCTTCCTGTATACAAATCCTGTTACAGACAGTTAGAAAAGCTGATATGGGAGAACAGGTGTAATCTGCAATGGTTGGGTCTGTTGTTATGTGTATATAATATGTAGTGCATGTACCGCTAGATCAGTACTCTGACATTAGAGCTCTATTACATCCTGGCTCCCTCAGTTTGCTATTGCCCTTCTGCCCAAGACACCCTCAGCATGATCATTCAGTGATGGACCTGATAACATCCTAATCAATCCTCAGCTGTGATTTTGTATCTTAACAGTTAGCACCCAGCTCATTTCATTGGTAAACTCACTTGCTCCTCTTCTCTCTCCAACTAACTTGGCAATTCTGACTTTACCCACCAGGTGACTGCAAGCAGTCCAAATCAGGGTTTACCTTTTTTCCAACATGCCAGACCCAAAGAGTGAGTCGGTGAAGAACTGAATTCTGCCCAATAAATTCTTACTGCAACAAACTAAATCTTCTTTTTCATGAACCAATTGTTAATTTTAACTGATCATTGGAACTGTGAAAGTTGGACTCTGAATAAAGTTGCATTCAGAATATCTAAACACATTCAGTTAAGCACTGTACCTGGGGCAAACCAAGTTTATCCCACCTGTCTTCCTTGTGGCTGTACCCAGACAGACAACTGTGACCAGAATGTTCTAAGTGGGGTATTTAAGGCAGGCCTATCTCTAATTAAAAACAAGCTTTTTCTCTAAACATTCTGAAAGCACTGATCCAGCAGAGACTCGCCTTCCCCTAGAGGTCCTCTTGCCAGCACTTGGGGATCCCAGTCCTCCACTGGCCTTGCTACAGAACCTGCTATTCCTCTGTCTGTTTATTCTCGCCAATCTCTCCCCAGTGACCCTGCTGTCTACTTTCCACACAGCTCCTCTTGCACTGATCTCCCCACCTTCTCCACAGACAGTTTCAAGTCTGCAGACTGCAGCCTTCACTCGCTCCCAGCCCAGTCAGCCCACACATCTCTTGCTCTCTGCTTCCTGCTCTCTGCCTCACCTCCATCTCACCCCTCTGATCTCCCAAAGATCCCTGCAGTCCTGCGCTTGGTGCTCAACCTGTCATTTCACTGCAGGGCTTAATAGTGGCTGCAGCATAACATACATGGTGTACAACTTATTGATGCAACACCAAAAACATGTATAATAAACTATCAGTCTTAATAGAATATATTTGTGAAATGATCTGCTGATAGAAAAGTCTGATCATTCACTCAGGACTACCAAGATAAGACGTAATAACATCAGAGTTAATATATATCACATACATTAACTCTAATTATATCATATCTCATAATATATATCAGCTATAAAGTGTTGTTGTCAACCTTGTAGATTATGTCAGTCTCAAGCAGTTAAATAATATTTTTCTGACAGTTAATTAGCAGATTTTATTGGAATATCCCTTACTACCAAACTTTTATTAACTTTTTGTTTTTGTTTTTGCTACAAAATACTAGTTTCTGAATACCCTTCCACTCACCAGATATTCTATAAATACCAGTGTCTCACATCTGAAGTCATAGTAATTATTTTTAATAAAAGGTCCATCTTACTTTGTAATCTCCTCAAACAATGTTTCTGACAGCACAGTCTGATGATTTTAATATTTTAATTTTTATCATAATACCTGTTTAATTTGTCTCCTGTTGATCATCATGTTCTTTCTACATTGAAAGAGGAGTACCAGAAGCATTCTAACACTTTTCTAATAATCTTTGTGTGCCTTGAGCAAGCAGAAAGGGCACAGGAATGTAGCTGAAGTGGCCCCTGTCTTTAGCTCCATATGGCTCTCATGCTGTGATCTCAGCCACACAGTGACCTGGTGCTTTTTGTGTGTGGGGAAGTGAGGGAGATGAGATTGTCTTTCTCAGGACAGTGATGACCCAGTACTCTCCATGACGGATGTTTGCCAAAGGTGGCTGAATGTCTAGCAGAGAGCAATCTGGTCAGGATCGTATGGTCCAAGGTCACTGGTCATCACCCAAAAGAAGATCCACCAGTGGGAGATCAGTAGGGTGGTACCAGAACTTAACCTGACAGCATCTCAGCCAATCATCAGCTGTGATGTACAGAATTGTGTCCAAGATATTCTTTCTGCAACAGAAGAAATCTAGTGTTCATGAACCAACTGTTATTTTTGCTGTCTATGTTTGCTGTCTAAGACAGTTGGACTCTTTCTTATGTCAACATGTTGCATGTCCAAATATATTCAAAAATAAGTTGTAGCTGGGACAAACCAAGTTCTCTCACCTGTCTACCTTGGGCCAGAATCAGGAAATCAAACGGTGTACAAACTTTGTTTTTAAAGACTAAAGTTCAGCATGACGTGGTTATTCACAGATGAACCCAGCTACCTGTCTGACTGCGTTTACACAGCAACCGGCCAGACTGGTAAAACTAGCCAACTCCACAGTGCCCCTGCTGCTGGGAATATGGACCTTGGTGTGAGTGTGTGAGTGTTTGTGTTTGTGTTTGTGTATCTGTCTGCCTCACAGCTTCACTCTTAAAATGATTTAAATGAGAAATAGAATAATTACAGTTCTTTGAATAATGTGACGGTGTTAAATGATCTCTTACAGTAGTGTAATAAACTTGTAAGTGCACCTGCAGGAGGTCCCAGCTGCAGCAGTGCAGTCGCTGTGCAGTCCTGCTGAGGGAGGTTTTTGTACGGCTGTGTAACACTGTGTGAACACACCACCACTGTGAGCACTCTGACAGTAATAATCTCCTGCATCTTCAGCCTGGACTCCTGTGATGGTCAGAGTGAAGTCAGTCCCAGATCCACTGCCACTGAAACGCTCTGGGATCCCAGTCTGACGGGTAGTTGCATAATAGATCAATAGTTTAGGAGTTTCTCCAGCTTTCTGTTGGTACCAGTGTAGGCAGTGCTTAGAGTTATAAACATACACTGCAGGACTGGTCTTACAGCTCACAGTGACTGTCTGTCCAGAGAGAACAGATTTCACTGTTGGAGTCTGAGTCACAGTAACCTGTCCACTGGATTCTGTAAACAAGACAAAACACAGGGATTTAATTTCTTTTAGCTATTTTACTCTTTTCTGTAAAGCTTGTTTACATAATATGCTAACAGCTATATACTCCACAAACCATAAAATATATTAAAGTCAACACCTAGCCAATAATTAATTATAATGCACACTTTTTACAGATTTGTAAATATATTTGCCTCTGAAAATAAATTTGCTACACTTCTGTTGAAGTTCTTTAAATTCTAGATTTATTCTAAATTTATCCAGTTCTTTAAACTTTAACTTTTAAAGGTTAATGTTGTAAAATTAATGTTAATAATATAAATATAATAAAATTAGAGAAGTATTTTCTTTAATCCTCACCTTGAGCAAAGAGCCCCAGTGTCCCCAGTAGTATAATCAGAGGCATCATTATCCTGTGTGTGTCAGTGGCTCTGAAAGGGCTGAACAGTGACTGATCCACACTTCAGTCTTAAGGTCTTAAAGTGTCTTAAAGTGTTTGGAGCAGTGAGGCGGCACAGGTATGCAAAGTTCCTTCCTGTATGCAAATACTGTCACAGAGAGAAAAGGCCTGAGCTGAGAGAACAGCCTGGACTCCAGTGATTATCAGTGTAAAGGCTGTTCCAGACTCACCACCAGTGAATCAATCAGGAAACCCAGACAGATGGGCTGCATGCAATATGGATTCTACTCTAGTCCGTAGAGATATCTACACAATTCACACTATCTGACCCTAACCACACTTTGTCACGCCCTCTGCAGCCAGAGGGCGCTCCTTCTCTGACCTGTCCCTAGTTTCCGGTCTGCTGTCCTTCCTGTCCCTCTCTTTCCCTTGGGCTATATATTTCCGGGTCTTGCACTCTGTCCTTGCTCAGCATTGAAGTTCGGATGTCCTGAGACCCGCCTAGCACCAGGGCGCCCCACGTCCGCTCCCTGAGGGCATAGGTTTCTATACGGCATTCCTGAACTCTTTGCACTATGAGCCCGGGTCTTTTTCCCGTCTCGCCGCTACGCATATGGGTCTTTTTCTGCTCTCCTGCTCCCCACGGTTTGTCCCTTTGGACGTCCGTGACAGAATGCTGAGCCACCTACTGACCCCGCGAGCGGCGTTTTTTTTTTTTGTCTTGCCGCAGTTTTTTTTTCTCTGGGCTGTTTTTTTTTCAGTTCCTCTATTCTAAACACTGGATATCACTCCGATCTTCCGTGCCTGTGAGCGGGTCCTGCACCTGGCTTTCCTCGGGTAGATCACTCCGATATCAGTGATTGAATGTTGAGCTGGCTTGCCTATTCTTATTACTGGATATCACTCCGAGCTTCTGTGTCTGGAGCGGGTTCTCGTGCCTGGCTCTTCCTGGTCTGGCTCTCTCCGATATCAGTGATAGAATGGTAAGCTTTCTGCCGTTCCTCCATGCCTTTCGCTGGATATCACTCCGGGCATCTGTGTCTGTGAGCGGGCTTCGGTCTGGCTTTCCTCAGGTTGTCCACTCCGATATCAGCGTTAGTATGTGAACGTGCCCATTCGCCGTTCCTCCATTCTTTTCGCTGGATATCACTCCGGGCATCTGTGTCTGTGAGCGGACTTCGGTCTGGCTTTCCTCAGGTTGTCCACTCCGATATCAGCGTTAGAATGTGAACGTGCAATTTGCCCAGTCTGCGGTATTTTTCCCCGGGGTTTTTGTGTTTTTTTTTCTTCCTGGTTTCCCCTCCTTTTTGGTCCCCCCTGCTCTCTGTGTCTCGGAAGTTTGGTTCCTACCTGTTTTTGGTTCCTATTTTTTTTTTGTGGTTTGTCTCCCTGGTCTTTCCCAGGTTTTTGTCTGTTGTGTTTGTGCTTGTGTACTTTTTTGTTTTTAGTCTCCGGAGCTCTTCTCTACCCCCCCTTCCTCCACCCAATAAAGGTTTATACCCCGGAGGAAGGTAGCTCTCAGCCGTGGATTCCCGGAGGTTTCTTTTCAGTTAAATGAGGTTTTTCCTCCCCCCAGTGCTGTGCAGCTTATTTATTTCTATGGGCGTCGGGAGCCGCCCATGAAGGGGGGGGGTACTGTCACGCCCTCTGCAGCCAGAGGGCGCTCCTTCTCTGACCTGTCCCTAGTTTCCGGTCTGCTGTCCTTCCTGTCCCTCTCTTTCCCTTGGGCTATATATTTCCGGGTCTTGCACTCTGTCCTCGCTCAGCATTGAAGTTCGGATGTCCTGGGACCCGCCTAGCACCAGGGCGCCCCACGTCCGCTCCCTGAGGGCATAGGTTTCTATACGGCATTCCTGAACTCTTTGCACTATGAGCCCGGGTCTTTTTCCCGTCTCGCCGCTACGCATATGGGTCTTTTTCTGCTCTCCTGCTCCCCACGGTTTGTCCCTTTGGACGTCCGTGACACTTTATACCCAATCTTTTTTTTAAATGCTTTCTTCTGTTTCTCTCATTTAATCTTAATTCTGAATCTGTCACGATCGCTACTCCTCCTCTTAAGGGCGCTCCAGCCCTTCCTCGTTCTGTCCCATTCCCCACACCTGTTTCTTATTCCAGCCCCTCTTTAGTTCTACCTTTAAAGCCATACGCAGGCGATTGCTCAGGGCTTCTTATTATCGTGAGAGCCCAGGGTCCTGCTGCGTCTGGCTCCGTTATGGTTTTAGTTTCCTGTTCCTGATTCCCTGTCCCGCCGGTCCCGACCCGGTTCTGGTTTTTAGTTTCTTTGGGATGGATACCCTGGTCTTGGACTTCGCCTCCCGTTTTGGATTCCCCTTTTGGATTTATGCTTGGATTGTTAGCCCCGGACTCACTTCCCCTGGACACCTGCTCACCTTGGACACGCCCCCCTGTCTCCTGACCGACTCCTGCATGATATGTTTCCCTACAGAATCTTTATACACATGTGCCTCTTTTTTAATGAGTCAGCATCTCTGCAGGATAGAGTAGAATCCAATCTTCCCACAGTAATAATCTACATTTTCAGCCTGGACTCAGTTATTGTCAGTGTAAAGGCTGTTCCAGACCCACTGCCATTGAATCGCATCAAGAACCCCAGATTTATGGGTTGTAAGCAATATGGATTCTACTCAAGTCCATAGAGCCTGTAGGTATGCAATATGTTTAGTTATAATCTAGGTCCTGGAGATTGGTAGCAGGATGAGCCGTCAGGTGGGAATGCAGGTGCAGGAGTTTCCCAGGGTGTCAGCAAGGTAAGTGTAGGGAGCTCCAGCTGAGAGATGTGGAAAACCGGCTGATACTGTGCAGAAAGCAGGCTGATAGTTGAGGGGAAGGGCAGGTGGCAGAGCAGAGACACTCTGGGGTAAGACAGACAATGGAGCTGCTGAGCAGGAGCTGTCTGGTTGCTCAGTGAATAAGAATAGAAACTGCAGTAGGAAGAACAGCAGCTGAACAAGAAGCTGTGCACATACTGCCTGTGCAGAAAAAAAAAGTCTCCGCTAGTTCAATGCTATTATTACTATTCATTCTGAAATACCCTATGATATTTGGTGCAGCCTGGCTCCCCTCAGTTTGCTATTGCCCTTCTGCCCAAGACATTCAGACAACCTCAGCATGATCATTCACTGATGGACCTGATAACATCCTAATCAGTCCTCAGCTGTGATTTCGTACCTTAAAATATAGCCACCAACTAATTTCATTGGTAAACTCACTGGCTACACTTCTATCTCTGACTAACTTGGCAAATTGGACTTTACCAACCACGTGACTGCAACAGTCCAGATCAGGACTTAACTTTTCTCCAAGACATACTGTAAGACCCAGACAGTGAGTCACTAAAGTAAAGAATTCTGCCTGAGATATTCTTCCTACAACACATGAAATCTTACAGTATATTTCGCAAACCAATTGTTAATTTTTGATTGATGAAACTGAGGCAGTTGGACTCTTTTTGTCAGCATTCTGAATATCCAGACAAACCTGTATTCAGTTAAGGGTTGTAGCTGGGACAAATCAAGTTTATCCCACCTATCTTCCTTGAGGCTGTATCCAAATGGTTAACTGTGACCAGCATGTTTTAAGTGGGTTCTTTAAGGTATGCCTATAAGGAGCAGAGGATGAGACACAATCAGCTGAGCCCTTATTCCACTCAACATAGCTGGAATGGAGTGGAGTGTGGTGAGTTTGGTTAAAGCAGCATATGGCTCTGTGTGTTCAGGCATACTGTACTGTAGCAGTACTGTAGGATTAAAGCTTAAAATGTAAGTTGCTATTATAAGACATCAGTTAACTTCTTCTTAATGTTCAGTGACACTGATGATTAACTCCCTCCTCAATTCCTGCACTTTGTACAGTATGTTGGGCTGGAGAGCAGCACATTGAACAGAACATCTCTGACTTCAGGAATTGACTCTGGGAGAGTTTGCCCTCTGGTTGCACCAAAGTGATTTTACTTTTCTGTGAAAAGAAATTGCGAAAACTGTGAAACAGTACACTGAATGTACAGTACTTTTCTAAACCAATATAATTTTCCATCTCCAGAACTCACCGACCTTGTGCAAAACCTGAAAACCGTCAGAGAGCCAAACATCCCCTTGTAGCACCAGTTGTGTTTCCTGCTTTTAAAGAGGTTATTTTTCCAAACACTACTATCCCCCTGAAGCACCTCAAATCCAGTACAGAACAGGCTCTTTGTGGGTCCTGGCAGGAAAATAGAGTATCGTTCTGGTTTCTTACTAAATACAATCATATTAAAAATTATACATACTGGAGATCATCGGATTTGTAATAGGTTTCAGATCTGTACATGTTTTGGAGTTTCACTCTGATGCCTGAAATGCAACCAATTGGATCTGTAGAAGGAAAAACCTCTCTGGGTGTGTCTGATACCTTGTCTGTCTCCAAAGTGGTTCATAATGTGTCACTCCCACTGTGGGCGTGTCTGATACCACATCACTCCCACCTAACTATTCATCTTCAATTAATCAACTAGTAGGAGCTGTTCAATCAGAAACAGGTCGTGTAAAGATCTGTGTGCCGACACTGCACAACTGAAGTGTGATAAAAGTGTAAACAAGCAAGAATATCAATGAAGTTATGAAAATGCACTGGAGGAGCAGAGCTCAGCTGGAATGAAAACCAGCAGACTGTGTTCCTGCAGCCCCAGGGCTGGGAGCCACTGCTCTGGATTTATTTTCACGACCAGGGAAATGTGAGACTGACTCTCAGTGAGACTCTGATCTCTGGAGGGGCTCTGCCTGGGCGTACAGACCTCCAGCCTGTAGAGATCACTGTGCTTTGGAAAGAAGAGCCCAGAGGCCCTGCAGATTTTTTTTAAAGCTCCATCTTGATACATGGAACGGCTTCGGCAGATGCTTTGTCGTTCACATGCCGGGCCGCCCTCACAGCAGACTTCCTGGACATCTCGATCCCCGCATGGAGCAGGGCGGTGTGTTCCCCCAATAAGCAGACTCTATGAAAGGGCACGAGCAGGTCCTGGTGATAATCCATCAGCTGGAAGGGTGTGAAGAGCACAAAGGCACCCAGGCTGGACTCATCCAGGCTCCACTTCTTCACCAGCCCGCCTTCGTACAGAGTGCGGATGCCCTTGCTGTGGATGGCGGCCAGGTCGCTCAGCGCCGCCTCCTGGCAGGCCTCGTCGCTCATCCCCAGGAAGAACAGGGACTTGTACGACCAGGTGTGAGACACCAGACCAGCCGGACCCCGCTCTCAAGTGCTTCGCTAACGTAGTAGAAAAAGATCCACAGGTGATCCGTGATGGACTTGCCCCTATGGATCCCTTCCTTCTCCCAGAACTCCTCCTTGAAGATCAGGAAGAGTTCAGTCCAGCTTTAATAGTGGACGCTCTGCAGGGTCTCTTCCTTGTGCAAGGAGAGAGGGGGGTTAAATCTGATTTATATGAGGGTCCCATAACTATGACATGGAATCCAGGCACAGAGAAACAAGACACATGGGAGCAATGAGGCAGTTAAAGATGGAACTGTAACAGTGGTCTGTAGGTCATAAGATGAACCCTAGAGCTGGAACAGGTCAGCTGGTGAGCAGCAGGCAGGAGCAACAAACAGGCAAAGCACAGTCCACAACTGAAGTTAGAAGACAATCACAGCTTGGAGCTGGAGAGACACATCAAAGGAACAAGAAAATATCTGAAAGTCAAGGTCTTGAGAAGCAGTTCAGGTACACAGCAGAGTGAAACTCAAGGAAAGCGCAAAGCTCAAATTGAGACAAATTTGGTCGATAGTCCAAGGAGAAACTCAGATACAGCCAGGAACAAGGCAGTGGCTCAGAGATGAAGCTCTATACCACAGCCCAGAGCAGAGCTCACTCTGAACTTAAACAGCCTGCTTCACCAGGAGATGGGGAGAATGTGCTGATCTACAGGTGAAGCCTGTTTCCTGTCTGACTGCATTACTATGGCAACCAGCTGACTGATAGAACTGCCAGCTCCACAGCGCCCCCGCGAGGTCAGCAGAGAAAACTGGTACATTGTACTAACAGCCAGACCCAGACACCACAGTGTTCCTGAGCTGATAAAACTGGAGATTTCTTTAGTTTCTTCTAAAGTTTAAGAAATAAAAACTACCCTAATCCAACTATCTCTAAAACAGGCCAGTGGTGTTTCATTAGTATCAGGAGATATACTCTTACACTTACAATGTATCTTACAAAGTATTCAACTGTAAACAGAGAAGGATAAAGACTTTAAAGAAATATAAAAAATAGGGTTTTTCAAAATGTTTTTTCTAAAAAAAAGGCACTACAGTCTGTTATTGAGCTCATGTGTCATTCTGTGAGCAGTGTGATTAAAAACATAGTTTGTAGGAATGATTTCTTGAGTTACAGCATTGCTGCCTGGCAGAGCTGGGGCCCTGGATTCAATTCCCTGGATGCTAACTGTGTGGAGTTTGCATGTTCTCCCTGTGTTTGGTGGGTTTCGTCCAGATGCACTGGTCTCCTCCCACAGTCCACAGTCAATATCTCTCTCTCCTGCCGCACAGTCAAAATGATTCAAATGATAAATAATTTAATCACAGTTCTTTGAATACTGTAACTTTGTGAAAAGGTCTCTTATAGTACTAACAAACATGTAAGTGCACCTCCAGTACTGTAGGTCTCAGCTGCAGCTGTGCAGCCCTGCTGAGGGAGGTTTTTGTATGGCTGTGTAACACTGTGTGGACAGAGCTTTACTGTTGATGTACTGGTAACTCTGACAGTAATAATCTCCTGCATCTTTAGCCTGGACTCCTGTGATGGTCAGAGTGAAGTCAGTCCCAGATCCACTGCCACTGAAACGAGCTGGGATGGGTAGCTGCTTTATAGATCAGGAGTTTAGGAGCTTCTCCAGGTTTCTGTTGGTACCAGGCTAGGTATTTATTATCATACACTGCAGGACTGGTCTTACAGCTCACAGTGACTGTCTGTCCTTGGAGAACTGATCTCATTGATGGAGTCTGAGTCACAGTAACCTGTCCACTGGATTCTGAAAATAAAAATATATATTTTATTTTGTTTTCATTACCAGCATTATATTTTCAAAAGGTACAATGCATTATACAGTACTAAATTTGTATTTCCCTCAAAAAAATATTAAATAATATCTTACCTTGAGTGTATTTGAGGAGAGTCCAGATGAAGATGGTGATGAAAGTCATTGTTGCTGTGGGTTCTGTTGCCATGAAGGGCAGCTCTCAGTCATGAAGTGTTAAACTCACAGGGCTATAAACACTCCCAGAGCACTGAAGCATGTGCTGCCAATGCAAAGTGTCTCTTCTATGCAAATTGTCTTCCTCTGTCTGCAGAAAATGTTGAAGAGCAGTTTTTGTAGTTGTCAAATAAAGCTGCGTGGCTCTGGTATGCAAAGCACTTTCTTCTCCTGTATATAAATCCTGTGTCAGACTGAACTATGTGAGCTAATCCGTGAGCAGAGGTAGGGCTTAAAAATGGATGGATAGTTTTCCTCTGTTTTGCATCATTCATTAATCACAGGGTTTTGAAAGATGAGAGAGAGGGGCTTTCTGTCTGATCCCTGACTGAATTTAAAAGAGACATTGAGCAACATGAGACACCAGTAGTTGAGGGCCAAGGAGAGATCACAATGTCTCACTCTGTACAACATCTCCCTCTGCTGGGGACTGTGGGGAGAGCATTATCATTACAACCCTGCTCTCCTCATGATCTAAAAGAGAGCAGGGACTTGTAGACTCCAGTCGACAGCAGAGGGAGCTACAGTACACTGAGGGGCTGTTCTTTCCACCTGCTGGAGGGTAGAGTTCATGCTTTCATACACCGGTCAGATGAAGTGGTTTTGTTACAGTATATACAGGGAATTCAAGGTGAAGGTTGGTGTGTGGATTTGAAGAGCTTGCAGGGAAAGATTTGCAATGTAATTATTCTTTCTTCACAAGTTTTAATGTTATTAGGCCATATGATCCACATCACTTAGGTTGAGAACTGTCACAAGTAGATTTTTTTATAGCCATTCCTTCACCCTATCGGGATAACAGGAGTTTCATAGTTTCTCCAGGTTTGTGATGGTACCAAGTAGAACAAGGTGTTGGTGTATTATTAATAATATATTTATATATAAATAATAAAATATACCTCAGATGCTTATTATACACAGTTTCACATTTGAACCATTTAAAATGACATTTCTGCTAATTACAAATCTTCTTGTATTAATTTATTTGCTACTCGCCACGAGTACAGACAACAAGTGTCCCTATGAAGACACTGATAAAAGTCATTGTTGCTGTGTGTTCTGTTGCCATGAAGGACAGCTCTCAGTCATGAAGTGTTAAACTCACAGGGCTATAAACACTCCCAGAGCACTGAAGCATGTCCTGCCAATGCAAAGTGTCTTCCTTAATTAATTAACCAAGCTGAGCTGTAAACACATTTGTGCACTGAGGTCTGTGAAGAAATGTCTGGTGGAACCTGGTTCTGCCTCATTATGCACAATAAACACAACTTCATAGCAGGAATATTCCAAGAGTTCCTTTTGTTAATGAACCTGAGGGCTTAGTTTACCTTATGTTTTCATGCAGATGTAGTTCATGTTACCTGATGGCATTCAGTTTGTGATCTTGTTGTATTCTAATGACATTTGATAGTTACATAGATATGTTGCTTGTTGTTTTGGTTAGTGCTGCCTATCAGGCAACACCAGGTTAAATTATAAAATGCAATGCAGTTTTCCAGTAATTCCAGTAGAGGTCACTTTTGCAAACTAGAAATACACTGACTTTCAGTACTTTGGCTCCCCTTCTCTCACACTTTGAGTGGCTCATCTTAGTCAACAAATAATGATAAAAATAGACTTCAGATCCACACACAGATCACGTTTCTGATTTTATGGGTTATATACTGATAAGTATCAGATTTAGTATTGTATATTGATCTATTTATGTATATTTACTCGATATAGATATACTGTAGTGTATTGCATTGTAGTCAATGATTAAATTTATTTGCAAAAAAGGAAATTGTATAGTAAGTGTTTTAATGGTGTAGTGGAGATGTGAATACAGTTTGCCCTGATTGACAACTGTTAGATGTTTGAAGGCCACGTTGTCTCACAAATACCTGAAAGCAAGCTATTTGTAGGTTGAAAGGATTACAGTATTTAGATACAGTATACACTTCTGATACAGTTTACATTTAAAATCTAAAACCTCATTGCTTAAACTAGTCATCTACTGTATCTATGACATGTGAAGCATCCTGGAAACACTCCGGTAGTCAAACTACATCTGTGGTATCAGTCACACATTTCAGATACTGAATGAGAAGTTTAAATACTGCAGAAGGAACTAAACAAGCAAACTGCCACAAAGAGATTGAACTGACACCACCAGGGTTCAGGGAGCAGTGTACCTGGTTTGTCAGAGAAACACAGAGACACAGTCTGATACATTTCAACTCTCTCATCTGAGGAATTCCTCCCAACAACACAACAACTGACAGATTTTCTCCAACTCCTCTCTCTAAGATGAGATGTGTAACAAAATTCAATTTGATATTTCTGGAGCACAGATATGCATTTCTACAATGTGAGCTACTATACAGAGTTTCTTGTCCCGATCTCAGTCCCCTCTAAACTCAGTGGCATCATTGTCCTGTGTGTGTCAATGACTCTGAAAGGGCTGAACAGTGACTGATCCACACTGTGACTCTTAAAGTGTTTGGAGCAGTGAGGCGGCACAGGTATGCAAAGCCCCTTCCTGTATACAACTCCTGTTGCAGACAGTTAGATGTGATCTGAGCTGTGAAAACAGATGGAGTTTTTATAGGAGTCTGTCTTTGAATTGTCACATATTCATTGATTTCTATCCATCCATTTTCTAACTGCTTTACCCAATACAGGGTTATGGGCAGCCGGAGCCTTTCCCAGCAGGAAATGGCCACAAGACAGGATACACCCTGGACGGGACACCAGTCCATTGCAGGACTCACACAGACACAGACACACTAACCTACTCAAACCGTGGCCAATTTTCCCAGAAACCAATTAACTTACCAGTATGTTTTTGACCTGTGGGAGAAAAGCAGACCTGAGGAAGCCTATGCAAGCTAAGAGAGAACATAGTGTAGCGCTGCGACTGAAGAGCAACAGGCTGGGGTACGTGGTGAGGGGAAGGATGGGAGTAGTAGTGGTCAGGACAGGGACCAGGAAAGACCAGTGCAGCTGACCAATTGCAAAATGGGTGTACAGAGTGGTAAGATCGCCCGGATTCTTGTAAATAGTTCCCTGGTTTCGCACCCCTGTTATACTTGTACCCAATTGCCACCCTATCCCTGTGTAACTACTCGAATAGACCCCAGCGTGATGCTCTCTCTCTCTTTTGCTCTCTCTGGCGCTCTTTTGTTCTCTCTCACTCTCTCTCTGCTGGCGCATGGGCACGGGTGTTGTGCTGGCTGTGTGAAAAATAAAAGCACCGTTTTGTCTGAATCACTGTGTCCTGAATTGAACCCTGGGCCTCAGCACTACTGGGCACAAAGGCCAAACACTTCACCACTGCGCCACTCTAATTCACTTGTTTTTGAAATTTAAATACTTATTTCCTGAGCAGCTCTAACATTGCAAAGGTGCTGCAATGGAGGACCAAAGAACCGTCCTCGTGGCTTCTGTCATGTAGAGTAGCAGGATACTCGCTTCATGTACTTAGTTTTATATGTTTTTAAGAGGAGCATGACTTTGTTGTCAATAACAGCACCAGGGCTCTTGTCTGTCTTGGTGGGGTTTACACTGCTGAACGTGGTGGGTGTCCCCAGAGTTATAGAGAGCTGACTCTGAAGTGAAGGCTTGGAGAGGCTGAGTGGGAGATGGTGGTCAGTCATCATGGAGGAGATGTCTGCTGGCCAAGCTGTGATGTGGAAGGAGATCAGTGGTTTAGAGGGTGACTGAGGGCTGACTTGACACATTTCACTCCTCTGCTGTGTGTTCAACTGGACTCAGTGTCAGGGTCAGACATGAGATAAAGAAGCTTCTGTCTGTATGTCATAAAAACATTTCAAACTTATTTTGATTTTTCAAAAATGAATATACTTATATTTAGTTAACTCTGTAACCCTGCTTTTATCAACAGATAAATATTTTCAAAGAATTTATACACAAATATTTTCAAAGAATGTAATTATAGATGTTCATTTTATTTTTGTGTATTATTTTGCATTTTTCATCACCTTTAGTCATAGGAAAAAAAAATCCTTATAAGTTCCAACTCATGTACAGCTACATCATTGTTGAGCTTGGTGCAGCTACAGTAACATTGTTAATGAAGATCTGTTTTTGTCTCAGGTCAGTTCCTCCACCGGCTGGGTCCTGTGTCTTTGTCTTCACCCTCAGCACGTGCATGAAGTCCCAGCTGCTGTAGTGTAGTCGCTGTGCAGTCCTGCTGAGAGAGGTTTTTGTAGGGCTGTGTAACACTGTGTGCGTGGCCAGTAACTGTTGATGTTCTGTAAACTTTGACAGTAATAATCTGCTGCATCTTCAGGCTGGACTCCTGTGATGGTCAGAGTGAAGTCAGTCCCAGATCCACTGCCACTGAAACGACTTGGGGTCCCAGAGTTTAGTTTATTACCATTGCTGTCACTGTAAACTGGATTGCTGGTCTTACAGCTCACAGTGACTGTCTGTCCTGGGAGAACTTATCTTACTGATGGAGTCTGAGTCACAGTAACCTGCCCACTGGACTCTGAAAGGAACAAGACAGAACAAGAAATACTGAAAGTTATACTAGAATATTGTTTAAATATATAGTACAATATTTGTTTACTGTAAAGATTTACAAAATATATTATTATATTGTATATTATTCTTACCTTGAAAGCAGAGAAAGAGAATAGTGACAAAAATGATGATAACAGTCATTGTTGCTGTGGGTTCTGTTGCCATGAAGGGCAGCTCTCAGTCATGAAGTGTTAAACTCACAGGGCTATAAACACTCCCAGAGCACTGAGGCATGTGCTGCCAATGCAAAGTGTCTCTTCTATGCACATTAGTTTCATTTGAATCAGGGACACATAAAGAAAATATTTTATCTTTGAATGGAGTAAGATAAGCATTAAAATTTCCATGAACATAAGGGTTGAGGATTTTATATGGAGAACATGATCAGGTAAAATCAACTGACGACATATTGTGCTTTTTTTTCTGCTGTTATTTTGAGAAATGGTTTGTGACTTGATTACATTTTTAGCTGAAACCTGTTCTTATACTCTTACATACTGCATGTATGGTGCACCCCTCCTTTCAGTTGTGATGATTAAAGTATGAAGGAGGTGAATATGAAAATTATGAAAAATTATAATTTTATTGCAATACATCAGAGTCCTATTCTTATCAATATGTACAGTACGATGTCGCTGTCTGTTAAGTTGAATTTAAAAGGGCAGTAAGTGTTCAAGAGGGACAGATTAGATGAAAATGACTTTTAAGTATAGTGACGTTCATCATTATGTACTGGAATGTGCATCATTTCATCCAGACCCCAAGATAAAACCCATCTTCCACACTGAGCAGCAGGAGAAGCAGGAAAGGGATTAGAAATGCCATTATGAAGCTGTTCTGTGTCTGACACTGGAGTCATTGTTCACACATTGACAATATTCTAGTCTCTACAGATACAGTAACTAACTTGTATGCTAATTAATAATGAATTGAAAATGAATAGAAAATGCACTCTTCGTTGGCACAATGACTTGAAGCACAAATCCAGAGCCACACTGAAGAGGTCTGACAGAAGAGACTGAAAGTCCTTGAGTGTTCCAGTCCCAGTCAAAGCCCAGACCTGAATCCCATAGAAAAGTGATGGAGAGGCTTAACAACTGAAGTTCATAATCAATCCCCAGCAGACCAAGTGAGGACTGAAGCAGTTTTACCAGGAAGAACAAACACAATTACACCATCCTGCTGTTCACATCTGAGGGAGACATACTGTATAGTACTAGCAGCATTACAGTATTTGCCGGCAATTACAGTCATTACAGTGAAATTTGCTTCTAACAGCTCCTGACTTAGGGGACTCAATACTGATGCTTCGGTAAAGTATGTAGAGTATGTATCTTCACAGCATATATCTTCATTGAAGATTTTGCGAGCATTCAACCACCTACACACATAACACTGTTCCTCTGAAATAAAAAGAAAAATCACTTGAAATCACTTGGAAAAAAAGCATCCCACACATTACTTGGAATTCAACAAAAGCTGATATTATTGGCGGAAGGTGTAGTTTTACTTGTAACTAATACTATTCATTCTTATGTGAAAGTAAGAAAATGTGAGGCGCATAGTATAACAGGCCATTCTAGTCCGGTCTAGTTATTTTCAAATGTTACAAAGTAATCATTTATTTCAGGCTTTAGCAACTGCAAATAACTTGAATCACAAGACCAAACTACACTCACCGGACTGAAACTCACAAAAAGGTTTTATGATTCTTTGTTAGATTTATGCAAACACAGAGAGAACATAATGTAGCGCTTTCGCCATGCGCTGCGACTGAAGAGCGCCAGGCTGGGGTACGTGGTGAGGGGCAGGACGGGAGTAGTAGTGGTCAGGACAGGGACTAGGAAAGACCAGTGCTGCTGACCAATTGCAAAATGGGTGTACGGAGTGGTGAGATCGCCCGGATTCTTGTAAATAGTTCCCTGGTTTCGCACCCCTGTTATACTTGTACCCAATTGCCACCCTATCCCTGTGTAACTACTCGAATAGACTCCAGCGTGTTGCTCTCTCTCTGGCGCTCGTTCGTTCTCTCTCACTCTCTCTCTCTGCTGGCGCGTGGGTGCGGGTGTTGTGCCGGCTGTGCGAAAAATAAAAGCGACGTTTTTCAGTCAACAAGTGTCTGAATCACTGTGTCTGTCCTCACCGAACCCAAAAATACTACAATACAAACTCCAGGCTGTCAGGACCACAGCTCCTGAATTGAACCCTGGGCCTCAGCACTACTGGGCACAAAGGCCAAACAGTTCACCACTGTGCCACCCTAATTCACTTGTTTTTTAAATTTAAATACTTATTTCCTGAGCAGCTCCAACATTGTAAAGGTGCTGCAATGGAGGACTAAAGAATTGTTCTCATGGCTCCTGTGATGTAGAGTAGCAGGATATTTACTTCATGTACTTAGTTTTATATGTTTTTAAGAGGAATGTGACTTTGTTGCCAATGAAGACAGCAGGGCTCTTGTCTGCCTGCTGGGATTTACACTGGTGAACGTGGTGGGTGTCCCCAGGGTTATAGAAACCCGACTCGTGAAGTTAAGCCTTGGAGAGGATGTAGATTAGCTCAGTCTTGGAGAAGCTGAGTGGGAGATGGTGGTCAGTCATCATGGAGGAGATGTCTGCTGGACAAGCTGTGATGTGGAAGGAGGTCTGTGTCTCTGAGGGTGACTGAGGGCTGACTTGACACCTTTCACTCCTCTCCTGTGTGTTTAAGTAGACTGTTAAGGTAATGCATGTGATAAAGAAACTTCAGTCTGTAAAACATAACATTTCAATGTCATTTTGATTTTTTAAAGATTAATGCACTTATATTTAGCTAATTCTGTAACCCTCCTTTTATTAACAGATATTTGCTATTTTTGTGGAACAAATATTTTTAAAGAATGTAATTTAGGTGTTCAATTTATTTTTGTGTATTATTTAACCATTTTTCCATCACCTTTAGTCATAGGAAAAATGTTCCTTATAAGATCCAATTCACATACTGCTGCACCATTATTGAGCTTGGTGCAGCTACAGTAACATTGTTAACAAAGATCAGTGTTTGTCTCAGGTCAGGTCCTCCACAGGCTGGGTCCTGTGTCTTTGTCTTCACTCTCAGCACCTGCAGGAGGTCCCAAATGCAGCAATGCAGTCATGTTGAGGGAGGTTTTTGTACGGCTGTGTAACACTGTCACAAACTGGTTCTGCAGTCTGTGCTGGGTGTTGTAGTAGACCCTATGTGAAGCGGTAAGGGCTGAAGGAGACAGGAGGCGTAGTGTGGTGAAACACACACAGGGATTTAATGGTGCAGTTAAGTAAACCGTGAGAGTTCGTGAGACAGTGAACAGGGAAATAAACACCGGCATCCAAATCTGAGTAGGTCCAAAACAGGGTCAGGGCACAGTCCATGAGTCTATTTCCGAAAGATCCATCCTGGGACGTGACAAGGTTAAAATCCCCAGGAGGGGGAAAACACGAACCCACGAACATGGAGATCCTGGGATTTCGGGGCGAGGTCCACCAGACCTCGGGCTCCAAAGCGTGAAATGTTGGGGTTGAGGCCTATGCCTCAGGCCACGGATGTGGGGCGACCTGGTACTAGACGGGCCTCACAACATCCACATCCTACTGCTGAGCCCTGAGCCCTGGAGGCACCGGAAATAAAGAGGGGGAGACACATCAAAGCACACCTGGAACACATACAGATGCAGCCATTCAAAACGAGCAGGGTACAAGGCGGTAAAATGCGGTACAAAGCAGTGGGCGTGTTGCATCAAAACGTGTCATGATGGCATTTTACCGCATGCAAATTAGATTATGTTAATAGTATCCAGAATCACCTTGTAAAACTGCCAGGTGGAGCT
Source organism: Lepisosteus oculatus (assembly GCF_040954835.1). Lineage (NCBI taxonomy): Eukaryota > Metazoa > Chordata > Actinopteri > Semionotiformes > Lepisosteidae > Lepisosteus > Lepisosteus oculatus. Next base: position 9,662,359 of record NC_090713.1, read on the forward strand.
AATAAAGCTTAACCTTTCATGTATAGCATTTGAGCTGTCACCAGGAAACACCTGGTTTCAAATCCTGATCACTGCTGAGGGACAATCTTTATTCAATTAAGTTGTATACTCTTTAGACTTTTAAGTTTAAACTATGTATTACAGCATGTTAATCATTAAACATTAAAAAGTTGGTATATTTTATGAAAGCAAGATTGCTCAGTTGGACAAAAGTACACAACCTACCACCTTTATCATAGATATTTAAATTATGCATAAATATTTTATACATCAATGTCTTTACCGAAGATATTACTAATAGTATTAATAATGAATGACCTAGGACAAGCTGTAAACTCAAAGTATTACCCTGGTCCACTTTCTTTGTAACCGTCTTTGTAAATGAAAAGACTATTTTTTCATTGACAAAAAGTAACACTACAGCATTTCGTTGATCCGATCACGTATTCGTTTCCAATCATACAAAGTAAGTTTTGAGAATCTCCGATTCACCATGCCTTTCACATGCTCATAAACTATATTAATTTAAGAACATAAACACATTATGTAAACTGTATATGGCTGGTACCAGTATTCATACACATCAGTATTCCACTTTCTCCCTAAACATTTTAGGCATCAAAGTCTTACATGTGGTTATTTTGGAAATGTTTTTACGTGCTATTTCCGACCATATTAAGTTTATATACTTTGTGAAAAGTGATAATGTTTTAAACTTTTCTGCGAATACGCTCGTTATCGGAGTAAACAAAAGCATACTTTTAGAATTTGATTAATAGGGAATATAATATGGAATCGCGTATCTAAAGAAATTAATAATGATATAATTATATTCATGTACTGTAGCACAAACAGAAGTATAAGACTTTCTTTTGATATGTGTATGGCTGTTTCAGAGCATTCTATGTGATTGTGTCTGTGGTGTGATGGCTTAAGTGAGTGACTTATAAGCCTGAGGCTGAGTGTGCAAACCCAGCTATTGCTGTGAGTTTTCTTTTAACACAAACATTTCTTTGAAAAACTAAAATAGCAAATATCATGGACACTATATTGACATTTTTATATTTCTAAATATCACAACATGTTCTAAGCTAAGTCATTAATTAATAACAACGATTAATTTCAAAGTGCTACTGATATCATTACTGACAATAAATATTATCGACACTATTTTGTCATTACAAACATGTATGCCATACGGAGTACGCGTTACTGAAGCTAAAAGTTTAGCCTTTGTCACTAATGTAACCACTAAATAAAGACATATACTGTAGAAATCCCTACGTTACAAACTATATGACAGGTATTGGTATTTTAAAGAAAAAATACACACTAGTATTCCACTTTCTCCCTAAACATTTTAAGAATCAAAGTCTTATTTTGGAAACGTTTTTACGTGCTCCTTCTGACCACATTAAGTTTAATATATGAATACTTAATATGTGAAAAAAGTGAATCCTGTTTTTTTATGGTCTGTAGCTCAAATCCTGCTTAACTAAAAATTAGACACAAGAAGAGTATTATTAGACAATGTTGTGAGGCTAAAGAAATCAATAACGATATTAATTTAAAGAAATAACATATTTAGAGCATACGCCCGACATTACAGGCTGTGCCTGCTCGCCTGCGCGGTGACGTCACCACCTTTTCCTCTGAATAGCTAGCAGGGACCTCAGCCGTCGGGCAGAGGAGAGATCTCCCTTCAGATTTAAAAGGTTATTAATAATATCTTCAGTGTTGTATTAACATTAGAATGTTCTTCCAAGTGTAAAAAGAGGCGATACTCAACGTGTCTCCTCTATAAATTTTCAATTTACAAACCGTACAAGATCATTTTTTATGAATAATGTCTTCCGTATCGCATTCAAATTGTCTAAGACAAAGACAGTTAGAAAAGGCCTGAGCTGTGTCAAAAGTTCCAATCTGCAAAGGTTGGTTCTGTTATGTGTATATAATATGTAGTGCATGTACTGTACCACTAGATCCGGACTCTGACGTTAGAGCTCTACCACATTTATGGCTCTGCATATACTGTACGCTTCTTAAAAACAATAGCTTTTTCTCTACACAGTCTGAAAACACTGATCCAACAGAGACTCGCCTTCCCCTGGAGGTCCTCTTGCCAGCACTTGGGGATCCCAGTCCTCCGCAGAACCTTCTAATCCTCTGTCTGTTTATTCCCGGTGAACTCTCCCCAGTGACCCTGCTGTCTACTTTCCACACAGCTCCTCTCGTGCTGGTCTCCCCACTTCTCCACAGACAGGTCCCAGTCTGCAGACTGCAGCCTTCACTCGCTCCCAGCCCAGTCAGCCCACACATCTCTCGCTCTCTGCTTCCTGCTTGCTGCCTCACCTCCATCTCATCTCTCTGATCTCCCAAAGATCCCTGCAGTCCTGCATTTGGGGCTCAACCTGTCATTTCACTGCAGGGCTTAATAGCAGCTGCAGCATAACATACATGGTGTACAACTTTATTGATACAACACCAGAACATGCATAATAAACTACAGTATCAATCTTAATAGAATATATTTTTGAAATTATCTGCTGATAGGAAAGTTTGATCATTCACTCAGGATTACCAAGATAAGATGTAATAACATCATATATCACATACATTAACTCTAATTATAACATATCTCATAATACGTCAGCTATAAAGTGTTGTTGTCAGCCTTGTAGGTTATGTCAGTCTCAAGCAGTTAAATGATATTTTTCTGACCTACAAGTAAATATGTTTTCACTATCATGAACTATCAAACGTGTCAAGATAATTTTTGGCATTCATACGTTTTTTGTTTGCATCTGAACTCTCCGAAGTTCTTATCATGGAAAGGTAATCTATTTTGTAGGACTTGATGTAATATTGTGGGTAGGGAATCTTCCAGGATGTTCCGTTTCTTATTTAAGATGAAGACCAGAAGCTTGAGAACCACATTTCAGGTGGGTTTTAATAGGTCTTCAGGGATATGACTGCCCTTTGTGTGGTGATTCATAGGACTATTACTCTACAATGACTGGCAAGTGTTGAAGAGTGCTGTGTCTTTTTTCCTTTAGTTCCTTCTCTTTAGTGTTCTGTCTGTCCCTCTATTCCAGGTGTGGGCCAGACTGCACACATCCATTCTGACTGTGTGGTAATTGATGAGCATCTAGGCATCTAGACACACTGTATGATTCTATATGTAAAGAAGCTTATGCTGTGCTAATTGTGCTAATAGAGATATTTTTTAATCATTCTCAATCAGAGCAATCCAATTGTTCATTATGATATCAATGATGTGTTTTCAAATTATTATCAGACTATGTTAATTAGCAGATTCTATTGGAATATCCCTTATTACCAAACTTTTATTAACTTTTTATTTTTGTATTTTGTTTTTGCTATAAAATACTAGTTTCTGAATACCCTTCCACTCACCAGATATTCTATAAATACCAGTGTCTCGCATCTGAAGTCATAGTTATTATTTTTAATAAAAGATCCATCTTACTTTGTAATCTCCTCATACAATGTTTCTGACAGCACAGTCTGATGATTTTAATTTTTTAATTTTTATCGTAATACCTGATTAATTTGTCTCCTGTTGATTCAATTTTCTGTGAGCTTTTTGGATGATCGTGTTCTTTCTACATTGAAAGACGAGTACCAGAAGCATTCTAATACCTTTCTAATCATCTTTGTGTGCCTTGAGCAAGCAGAAAGGGCACAGGAATGTAGCTGAAGAGGCCCCTGTCTTTAACTCCATATGGCTTTCATGCTGTGATCTCAGCCACAGAGTGACCTGGTGCTCTTTGTGTGTGGGGAAGTGAGGGAGATGAGTTTGTCTTTCGCAGGATAGTGATGACGTAGTACTCTCCATGATGGATGCTTGCCAAAGGTGGCTGGATGTCTAGCAGAGAGTCATCTGGACATGATCATAAGGTCTAAGGCCACTGTTCATCACCCAAAGGAAGATCCACTAATGGGTGATCTGTAGGGTGGTACCAAAACTTAACCTGACAGCATCTCAGCCAATCACCAGCTGTGATGTACAGAGTTCTGTCCAAGATATTCTTTCTGCAACAGAAGAAATCTTGTGTTCATGAACCAACTGTTATTTTTACTGTCTATGTTTGCTGTCTAAGACCGTTGGACTCTTTCTTTTGTTGACATGTTGGATGTCCAAATATATTCAAAAATAAGTTGTAGCTGCGACAAACCAAGTTCTCTCACCTGTTTACCTTGGGCCAGAATCAGAAAATCAAACGGTGTACAAACTTTGTTTTTAAAGACTAAAGTTCAGTAAGACGTGGTTATTCACAGGTGAACCCTGCTGCCTGTCTGACTGCGTTTGCACAGGAACTGGCCAGACTGGTAAAACTAGCAAACTCCACAGCACCCCTGCTGCTGGGAATATGGACCTCAGTGTGAGTGTGTGAGTGTTTGTGTTTGTGTATCTGTCTGCCCCACAGCCTCAATCTAAAAATGATTTAAATGAGAAATAGAATAATCACAGTTCCTTGAATAATGTAACTGTGTTAAATGATCTTACAGTAGTGAAATAAACTTGTAAGTGCACTTGCAGTAGGCCCCAGCTGCAGCAGTGCAGTTGCTGTGCAGGCCTGCTGAGAGAGGTTTTTGTATGGCTGTGTAACACTGTGTGAACACATCACCACTGTGGTAACTCTGACAGTAATAATCTGCTGCATCTTCAGCCTGGACTCCTGAGATTGTCAGAGTGAAGTCAGTCCCAGATCCACTGCCACTGAAACGCTCTGGGATCCCAGTCTGACGGCTAGTTGCTGCATAGATCAGGAGTTTAGGAGCTTCTCCAGCTTTCTGTTGGTACCAGTGGAGGTAGTTGTTATTATACACTGCAGGACTGGTCTTACAGCTCACAGAGACTGTCTGTCCAGAGAGAACAGATTTCACTGCTGGAGTCTGAGTCACAGTAACCTGTCCACTGGATTCTGAAAACAAGACAAAACAAAGCAATTTTAATTTATTTTATCTATTTTACACTTTTCTGTAAAGCTTATTTACATAATATGCTAACAGCTATATACTCCAGATATTAAAAAGTATATTTAAATCAACACCTACTGAAGCTCTTTAAATTTTAGATTCATTCTAAATTTATTCAGTTCTTTAAACTTTAACTTTTAAAAGTTAATATTGTGAAAGTAATGATAACAAAATAAAAAAAATAGAATTAGAGAAGTATTTTCTTTAACCCTCACCTTGAGCAAAGAGCCCCAGTGTACCCAGCAGTAGAATCAGTGGCATCATTGTCCTGTGTGTCAGAGACTCTGAAAGAGCTGAACAGTGACTGATCCACACTGTGAGTCTTAAAGTGTTTGGAGCAGTGAGGTGGCACAGGTATGCAAAGCTCCTTCCTGTATACAAATCCTGTCACAGACAGTTAGAAAAGGCCTGAGCTGGGAGAACAGGTACAATCTGCAAGGATTGGGTCTGTTGTTACAGTATGTGTATATAATATGTAGTGCATGTACCGCTAGATCAGTACTCTGACGTTAGAGCTCTACCACATTTAGGCTCTGCATATACAGTACGCCTCTTAAAAACAACAGCTTTTTTCTCTAAACATTCTGAAAGCACTGATCCAGCAGAGACTCACCTTCCCCTGGTGGTCCTCTTGCCAGCACTTGGGGATCCCAGTCCTCCGCTGGCCTTTCTACAGAACCTGCTATTCCTCTGTCTGTTTATTCCCAGTGAACTCTCCCCAGTGACCCTGTTGTCTACTTTCCACACAGCTCCTCTCGCACTGGTCTCCCCACCTTCTCCACAGACAGGTCCCAGTCTGCAGACTGCAGCCTTCACTCGCTCCCAGCCCAGTCAGCCCACACATCTCTCGCTCTCTGCTTCCTGCTTGCTGCCTCACCTCCATCTCATCTCTCTGATCTCCCAAAGATCCCTGCAGTCCTGCGCTTGGGGCTCAACCTGTCACGGACGTCCAAAGGGACTAACCGTGGGGAGCAGGAGAGCGGAAAAAGACCCATATGCGTAGCGGCGAGACGGGAAAAAGGCCCAGGCTCATTAGTGCAAAGAGTTCAGGAATGCCGTATAGAAACCTATGCCCTCAGGGAGCGGACGTGGGGCGCCCTGGTGCTAGGCGGGTCTCAGGACATCCAAACGTCAATGCTGAGCCAGGACAGAGTGCAAGACCCGGAAATATATAGCCCAAGGGAAAGAGAGGGACAGGAAGGACAGCAGACCGGAAACTAGGTACAGGACAGAGAAGGAGCGCCCTCTGGCTGCAGAGGGCGTGACACAACCTGTCATTTCACTGCTGGGCTTAAAAGCGGGCTTTTAATAACATAAAAGTTAATAATTCAATTCCATTTCAATTTTTTTGTTTGGCGCCTTTCACAACAAGGTTGCCCCAAAGCACTTAACAAAGCTGTGTGACAGTACATAACATTACAATACAGAGCAAGAAAAAAAGGCTAGAAGACAACGGAGGAGAGGAACCAAAAACTCCTTCGTAAGGAGAAAAAAAAACTCTAGGGTTCCAAGGTCAACAGGATGCCCAACCCCTCTGGGCATGCTAACATTATACAATTCAAACAAGTACTATATGTGGAGTATTAAGTCTTCCATTGTGTCCTTCTGTGTGCCAGTACTCCATACAGATCTCTGTAGCCCAGCAAATCCTCCTAATAACATAACATTTTAATAACATCAGAGTTAATCTATATCACATACGTTTACACTATTATATCTCTTATATATATGATATTATATCTCATAACATATATCGACTATAAAGGTTGTTGTCAACCTTGTAGTTTATATCAGTATCAAAAAGTTTAATCACATTTATTCTCTAATACAAGTAAATATGCTTTCACTATCATGAACTGTCATACATGTGTCAAGAAAATTTTTGGCATTCATACATTTTATTTTGCATCTGAACTTCCAGAAGTGCTTACCATGGAAATGTGATCTATTTTGTAGGACTTCGGAAACGTAATTCTGTGGTTGGGAATCTTCTAGGATGTTCCACTTGTTATTTAAGATGCAGACCAGGAGCTTGGGGACCACATCTCAGGTGGGTTTTAATAGGTCTTTAGGGAAATGACTGCCAATAATGTGGCAATTCATAGGACTATTACTATATAATGATTGGCAAGTGTTGTGGAGTGCTGTGTCTTTTTCCATTAGTTCCTTCTCTTTAGTGTTCTGCCTGTCATTCTATTAATACAAAAAACACTTACACTTAAATAGTGCTTTTTGGGACACTCCACTCAAAACTCTTTCCAGGTCATGGGGATCCCCTCCACCACCAGCAGTGTGCAGCCCCACCTGGATGATGCACCAGTCCGCTCCCCACACACCAGCTCTCAATGGGGAGGAGAGCAGAATGATGGAGCCAGTTCAGAGATGGGGGTTATTAGGAGGCCATGATGGGTAAAGGTTTTGCATCTCATGCAAAAGAAGGTGCCTTTTTGCAGTATAGTGTACAGTACCTGCCAAAATACTGGGGCATTAGGACCCACATAGACCACAGAGTAAACACCCCCTACTGGCCCCATTAACACCTCTTCCAGCAGCAGCCTTAGTTTTTCCCAGGAGTCTCCCATCCAGGTACTGGCCAGGCTCACACCTGCAGAGCTTCAGTGAGCTGCCACAGAATTTCAGGGTGATACAGCTGCAGGCAGGTGTGGGCCATTCTGACTGTATGGTAATTGATGATGATCTAGACATCTAGACACTGTATGATTCTATTTGTGAAGATTGCTTCTGTTGTGCTAATTGTGCTAATAAAGATAATTATTAATATTTTCAATCAGAGCAATCCAATTGTTCATTATGATATCAATGATGTGTTTTCAAATTATTATCATACCATTTTAATTAGCAGATTCTATTGGAGTATCCCTTACTACCAAACTTTTATTAACTTTTTATTTCTGTATTTTGTTTTTTGTACAGAAGGCAAGTTTGTGAACCCCCTTCCACGCACCAGTTATTCTATAAATATCAGTTTCTCCCATCTGAAGTCATAGAAATTATTTAAAAAATTATTATAAAAGTACATCTGAATTGCAAAATCCCCGTACAATGTTTCTGATAGCACAGTCCGATGATTTTTTTTTATTTATTTTATGTTGTAATACCTGTTTAATAAGTACCCTGTTGATTCCATTTTTTGTATGTGAGCTTTTCTGGTGATCGTGTTCTTTCTACATTGAAAGAGAAGTATCAGAAGCATTCTAATAATTTTCTTATCATCTTTGTGTGCCTTGACCAAGCAGAAAGGGCAAAAAAATGTAATAATAATAATAATAAACTTTATTTTATATAGTGCCTTTAAAGGTGGCTTCTCAACGCGCTTTACAGAAAGACAACAACAATAAATAAAAAGAATACACAAGATAAAACAATTACAATATACAGAGGAGACCTAGGATGGTGGTACTAAGAAAAGCAGAGGGGTGAAGACTGGAACCAGTTAAGTAAAGGCTTTTCTAAAGAAGGTTTTGAGTCTGGATTTGAATGAATTTAGCTGAAGATGCCCCTGTCTTTAGCTCCATACAGCTCTCATGCTGTGATCTTAACCACAGAGTGACCTGGTGCTCTTTGTGTGTGGTGAAGTGAGGGAGATGAGTTTGTCTTTCGCAGGACAGTGATGACCCAGTACTCTCCATGATGGATGTTTGCCACTGGTGGCTGGATGTCTAGCAGAGAGCCATCTGGACATGGTCATTAGGTCAAAGGTCACTGTTCATCACCCAAAGGAAGATCCACTATGGGTGATCTGTAGGGTGGTACCAAAACTTAACCTGGCATCTCAGCCAATCACCAGCTGTGATGTACAGAATTCTGTCCAAGATATTCTTACTGCAACAGAGGAAATCTTGTGTTCGTGTTATCTTTGCCTTATATTTCAAAATAAGACAGTTGTACTGTTTCTTTTTGTCGTCATGTTGAATGTCCAAATATATTCAGAAATAAGCTGTACCCAGGACAAACCTAGTCCTCACACCTGTCTACCTTTGCAACCAGATCCAGGAAAACAAACTGTGCTCAGACTGTTTTTAAAGACCGAAGTACAGCAAGACGTGGTTATCCACAGGTGAAGCCAGTTCCCTGTCTGACTGCATTTCCATAGCAACTGGCTGACATGTAGAACTAGCCAACTCCACAGCGCCCCCACAAGGATGAAAGAGACAACTGGTACATTGTACTAACAGCCAGACCCAGACACCACTGTATTCCTGAGCTGATAAAACTGCAGATGAAGTTATTTGATTTCTTCTAAAGATTAAGAAATAAAAACTGTCTGTATTGAGCTCATTTGTAAATGAAGGAGACAAAATTCAGCATCAGCAGAGTGTCACATGAAAAAGTGGGGAGAAAACTTCAGGGTAAGAGAGCTGTGATATACACTTTCATGACTATTATGAAGCTGACACTCATGAGTCATTCTGAGAACAGTAGGAGTAGGAGTTATGGCATTGCTGCTTGGAAGCACTGGGGTCCAGAATTCAATTCCCAGGATGCTGTGTGGAGTTTGCATGTTCTCTCTGTTTCACATGGATTTCCTCTAACTGCTCTTGCGTCCTCCCACAGTCTAAATATATACAGGTAGAATAACTGGCTGCTGGGACAATTGACCCCGGTGTGTGTTTGTTTTTGTATGTCTGACCTGCAATGGACTGACATCCCATCCAGAGTGTATTCTGCTTTACACCCTTTGCAAGTAATGCAAGTAATGCAAGTAATGCAAGTCATTTAGCATCATGTATCATGTAGTATCATGCAGTATCTTTCATGTTCACCACAAAAAACTCCTAAAAAATCAAAGCCTTGGTTTGGCAAATAAAGTTTGCTTAATTTAGAATGTGAAACCCCTTGAATATCAGAGATATGAGATCAGTATCTCTCTCTCCAGTCCCACACCTCAAATGATTGAGAAATAATGTTACTATATATTACTATATTATACTATGTTAAATGATGTCTTATAACAGCAAAATAAACTTGATCTGTAAGTGCACCTGCAGTAGGTCCCAGCTGCAGCAGTACAGTCACTGTAGAGGGCTGCTGAGGGAGGTTTTTGTATGGCTTTGTAACACTGTGTGAACACACCACCACTGTGGGCACTCTGACAGTAATAATCTGCTGCATCTTCAGCCTGGACTCCTGTGATGGTCAGAGTGAAATCAGTCCCAGATCCACTGCCACTGAAACGCTCTGGGATCCCAGTCTGACGGATAGTTGCAAGATAGATAAGGAGTTTAGGAGCTTCTCCAGCTTTCTGTTGGTACCAGGCTAATTGATTGTTATTATACACTGCAGGACTGGTCTTACAGTTCACAGTGACTGTCTGTCCAGGGACAACAGATTTCACTGCTGGAGTTTGAGTCACTGTAACCTGTCCACTGGATTCTGAAAACAAGACAAAACACAGTAAATGTAGGAACTTAATAACTCAAGTGATTTAATTTCTTATAGCTGTTTTACACTGTTCTATAAAACTTGTTTAAATATTATGCTAAAATATTTATACTCCAAAAAAAATTTAAAAACTGTTTAATTCAGCACCTAGACAAGTATTAAATTATACCCTGAGCAGTGATGAGGAGTGTCCAGAGGAAGATGGTGATGAAGGTCATTGTTGCTGTGGGTTCTGTTGCCATGAAGGGCAGCTCTCAGTCATGAAGTGTGAAACTCACAGGGCAATAAACACTCCCAGAGCACTGAAGCATGTGCTGCTAATGCAAAGTGTCTCTTCTATGCAAATTGTCTTCCTGGGTTCAGCAGTACTTGTAGCTAGTCAGTGCTGGAAACACAGGCTTGGTGCTGTGTGCTGTGACAGAGCAAGAGGAGCAGTTTAGCATGAACACCCCCAGGACAGGAGGACTAGACAGAGAGCAGCTTTATAAGGAGCAGAGAATGAGACACTACCAGCTGAGCCCTTATTCCACTCAACACAGCTGGAATGGAGTGGAGTGTGGAGAGTCTTTTTACAGCAGCACTTGGCTCTGTGTGCTCACAGTAGGACTGAAGGATTAAAGGTCAAAATGTAAGTTGCCATTATAAGACATCAGTCAACTTCTTCACTTCTTCTTAATGTTGAGTGACACAGGTGACACAGTCCCTCTTCAAGTCCAGCACTTTGTGGGTGGAGCTGGAGAGCCAGAGATTGAACAGGAAATCGCTGATTTCAGGTAAAGACATTTAGGGAGTGTGCCCTCTGGTGGCACCAAAGTGATTTCATTTTCTATGAAAATACATTTACCTGAACACCCTCTCTACAAATTTTCTTAAAAAAAATATTTTCACCTAAAAACGCAGCTTGAAAAACTATTCCTATACATTGTGTTTCAAAATGGTGCTTATGCTCATTTTGACTGCTTAGATAAAATGATCAAAGGTCCAAGCTGCTCAGAGACACAAGAGAGATTACTAATGAGTAGGCCAGTGCTTTCTCAGTTATAGCTACATTTAGCTAATTGGAAGGCTGAGGGTTGAAATCTCAGCTAGACTTCTGCTGTTGTGCCCTTTCAGCCTGCACTTCATCTAGATTACTGCAGTAAAATGCTTGATAGGATCAATAGGCTGTCTTAATAGTGAAAGCTAAATAAATTACTTATTTTTGATGACCCAAGATGCTTATCTTGAATGTTCTTGAATAGAATCGCCTTGAACATTGCAGCTGTGACAGCTTGTTCCACACACCTACACTTCTGTGTGTTAAGTGTTTTCTCCTGTCCTCACTAAAGCTCTTTCCACTCTCATTTCTTTCCGCATATCCAGCCTTCATCCAATTGTAGATCTTGACATTGAATATTTGATAATCTAAGACCCTTTTGGGATATTGAATTTTCAAACAGTCCTGATTCCTTTCCTGTGTTCTCTGTTTTCACTGTGAATAATGTCTGCAGCCCATCAGGCTTCATTCAACATGTTTTAGACACAATATTTCAACGGAAGCTGTTAGACTTTACTGTCACACACTGGACAAAGGGATGGTGTCCTTAAAGAATGACAGGGCTGGCTAACAGGTGAAGAACCCTTTCAGAAAGAGCTTGGGAAAGCAAAACTTGTTTTGAAGTGCGTTATTTGTTTTAGTAAATGTACAGCAAGTATATTGGAGGTGTAAACAAAACAAGTTTCCACCTCTGGAACTCACTGATCTTGTGCAAACCCTGAATAACACCCCCTTCTATTTTCCCTATAACTGCATTCCCCCCTGAAGCATCTTAAATCCTGCAGAGCAACATGCTCTGTGGTGTCCTGACATAAAAATAGAGTATTGTTACAAGTGGTGGGGATTTGAAATATGGTGAATAAAAGGAATTGAGTTAACGAATAAAGCAATAAGTAAAATAAATAATCATAACCCCCAGCTTGTAAGCATTTCTTAAAGAATTAACCAGAGTGGTTGGTAGGATTACTTACATTTATTCTTTGTTATCTGTTTCGATGAGAACAGTAACAAATCAGGCACACTGCGTTAAACAAATATTAACAATGACAATACAAACTGTACACTACACACATCATAAACACACAACACACAAGTTACTGTATTTACAAGTATACAGACTAGGCCTACATCCAGACCACCCAGATAACCCCAAACTGCTACTGAATACCTGGCTCTTTAATAATGCCAACAGAGGCCAAAGGAGAGATAAGCTGCCTTCTAAACTACATAGAATACAGCTTACACTTAGATCTCTCCCTGCACACCCAGATGCCACAGAATAAATGCCCATCTCTCTATTCTAAAATGCACCAGATAAGCAGGAGAGGCAGTTTTAAACTGAGGGATGTTTCACTCAGGAACTCCAAGTTTCCTAAAAGCCACAGAATAGCAAGCTCTCCTAGCAAGATTCAAATACTGAGCTAGAATCGGGACTTTTCAGATGATCTTGAAGAAGGGTCTTTCCTGGTACAAGTTTCAAGTTCTTTCTGTTCCTGTTCTCTTTCTTCTGGTGTCCTGTTTTAACCTTTTCATCTTTTCTGTCCTTCTCTTGATCGGATCATATGGTGTCATTCTAGACTTTTGATTGACACTTTACTCATTTACTCAGAACTTAATTAAGGTAAACCGAGGTAAACTTTATCCCTGCTTTGATCACAGAATCTGGGCTCTCTACTTCTCAGCAAACATCCCCCCTGCTTTGAAGCTGGAAATGTTTACACTGCCAGGTGTTACACACTTTATCTAGATTCTTAGATACCTCTACTGTAGAAAACCTCAGCCTCTAGCAATACTTACAAAAAACAAGAATGCTAATTTTATTTATTTGAACACAAACAATTTTAATATATGTCATAATATGTCAAGGATGATGAGCCCTAAATGCAGTTTTGTATCTGACTGACTGCACCACCAGACATCTTGAAGGGTACAGACCCCTTTACCCCTGTAACAGGCCCTGAAAGACTGTTGCCTATCTTTCATTGAGAACACTGCTGAGAGAAAAGCTATTTTGTTTTTTTCTGTTTCTAGTTTAAAAATGGGGAAGTTGCTCCATCTTACAGCCATTCTGAGCTCATGTTTCTCGCTTTAGCATATTTGTTCCTGTACTGTGTGTTAATCAGAACCCAGACTGGACATCTCCAAGCTTGTAACTCAGTGGTTCTCAAACTGTGGTTCACGTACCAGGAGTGGTACGTGGAGCGCCACCAGCTGGTACGCCATATGACCCTGGAACTTTGTTCTTTGTGCTGAAAAATTGGGACGGGTTTTCATATTTTCTATTTTAATACGTGTCGAATATGCAGCCCACGTACTGCACTACGATACAGCGCGCGCTAATACTTGAGTGGACACAGAGCTACAATGTAATTCTATACCATTCTATAAGAATGCATGCTACGGACGTAAGTGACCAATTGTATTTAAAAAAAGCTATCTCCAGCAAATAGGGAGGTAGGAGAATTTGCATGATTTTAGAACAATGCCAATGTTGTAAACACAGGAAAGCATAGAAATGTGTGCTACAAACGCTGGTAATCTTGTGAACACAGGAAAGCGTGATAGGTAACAGAAAAAATATTTAAGAACTGTTCTAGGTTAATTTGAGAAAAATACACAGAGCGTCTCTGTTTCACTCCCATGCGCATGAAATAAAAACTTATTTTAACTTCTGAGACAGACTCCTGAAACGGAAATGGGGAAAAATGCAAGCTTGCGGATTGCTTAAGCAGGTAAGCCCCACACTATTTTTGAAGAACTTTATTAACCGTTGGCAAAAGAGCTGACACATATTATGTGTGGAGAAAAAGCTGCTAAACAGCTCGACCTGCTGCCCCCTCTGAAAGACACAGTCACTCATAGAATTATTGAAATGGTGGATGATATAAAAAGTACGCTGATAGAGCGCATTAAGATGAGTAGATGTTTTTCAATGCAATTAGATGAGTCTGTAGTCAATTTGGCCAATTTGCTTGTTTACGTTAGATACGAGTTTGAGGGCATGTCCCATGAGGACTTTCTGTTCTGTAAGCCGCTACCAACAAGAACTACGGGAGAGTACATATTTCAGCTTCTGAATGAATTTATCGAAGAGAATGGCATCGACTGGATAAAATGCATTGGAGTTTGTACAGACAGTGCTAGAGAAATGACAAGCCAAAACAGCAGTGTAGCTGCACGAATTAGAGAGGTTGCGCCACAATTGAATGGACGCATTGCAACATCCACCGCGAGACCTTTGCTGTCAAGAAAATACCTGATGATTTAAAATCTGTTAGACTCTGTTGTGAATTGTATCAAGGTTCTAAAAATGGCTTCTCATCTGCTTTGCTCGACTAAACAGGCTCACCCCTCTCACTGAAATGGTGCTTTTTTATTGTTTATTTTTATTTGTTGTTGTTCCTGTTTTTTTTTTCTTTAAAGCGCTTTGAGAAGGCACCTTTAAAGATACTACAGATGCAGCCATTCAAAATGGGTGAGGTATTTCGCGGCATACCCCGGTGGGCGTGTCGCAGTATCACGCGGTATCACGCAGTTCACGTGTGTCACGTGACTAACTATCCAGCGTCGCCTTGTAAAACCGCCAGGGGGAGCTTAACCTCTCATGTACAGCATTTGAGCCTTTAATTTTGAACTGTGTATTACAGCATGTTAATCATCAGTCATTAAAATGTTGGTATATTTTATGAAAGCAAGATTGCTCAGTTGGACAAAAGTACACAACCTACCTTTATCAGAAATATTTATGCATCAAAGCCTTTACTGAAGATATTACTAATAGTATTAATAATGGATGACTTTGGACAAGCTGTATACTCAAAGTATAATTTCTTTAGCACATATGTACAAGCACTTGGAATCTGTCCAAGCCATACTTTGTCAGGCATTTTGTTTTACTTCAACGGGCATAAAAACTTCCTTGCTTTTAACAGGGCGTTTCATAATTTCTAACTACGAAAATGATTTAAAATGCGACACCTATCATTCAACTAGAGCTTAAAATATCACAAGGATCCTCAAGAGCACAGCAAAGAGTGTATTAAAAGACACTTGTATTTATCAATGCTTTCTTTTCTGTATACCAGATTTTATGGAATCACTTCAGAGGGGTGTCAGCCAGTCAGATTCCAGGAATCGGCACTTTAAAGGAAAAATACACACCGGTATTCCATTTCTCCCTAACGATTTTAAGCATCGAAGTATTTAACTAGCATGTGAAATAGCGTGTGAAAAAGTGGTAGTTTTAAGCTTTTCTGCTAATATAATATGGAATTGCGTATCTAAAGAATTTAATAACGGTATTCGTGTGCTGCGATAGGGCTATGTCGGGCTGTTTCGGCTGCCTGTTCGTTCGAGCTGTCTTGTAGCCTACTGGTCTAGGTGATTGCCAACTGGCAGGTTGTGTGTTCAAATCCAGCTGGTGCTGGACTTTTCTTTTAACAAACATTTCTTCGAAAAAAAAGAATAGCAATATTATGGACAATCAATTGACTTTTATATTTCTAAATATCGCAACATGATCGATATTTGCGATATTTTGAACATATCTTCCCTTCTGACAGCTGTTCCTGCTTCTATTGTGTGTGTGTGCAACAGAGTAAATTTTTATAGAGAAATGGAGGCTGGACAGTATGCGTTACAATATAAACATTTATATTGATTTAAATCGTGTTCTGATTTAAATCGCAAACGCGTGTTTAATTATGTGTTTTTTAATCATAATCAGGCTAATGCAACATAAATTGATACAGTATCTTTGTCTTCTAAGTATCTTAATAAACTTTTAGCATAGCTTTCTACCCGTCAAGATTTATATTTCTTGGGATTTTGGGATCAAACGTGGAAGGATTAAATTATAATCGTTTTTATTTGTCAAATACGTGATTGTATTTCTGAATGTTATGTGACACCTACAGTAGTTCACTGCTTTAAATACATCGAATTAAGAAAGTTATGTGTAGCACTTTAGATCTTTTTTCTGAACCAGGGAAAATCTGATCATGTTTCTCTATAACAATAATAAAAAACTTTATTTTACATATCGCCTTTAAAAGTGGCATCTCAAAGCAATACAGTAGATCGAAAAACAGTTAAAAGGGACCAAATTAAATACCAGACAATCGCAAACGCGTTTTCAATAAAATTATTTTATTCATTCAGCAGTTTGTGAGAGGGACATCCAGCAGGGAGAGACACACACACCGGTTTTCATTGACAAAATTGTTTTTTTTCAATTCCTCTTGTCTAACAGGAATGTTTTGTTTGTGGACAGACTGTTAGACAAGAGGAAAAGACCGCCTCCTCCTACGAAGCATTAATCGCGTATCTAAGGAAAATTGCAGTATACCTTTGTTCATGCACATCATTATACAGAACAGTATCTCAATTTGTATTTCGATAAAAAAAATCGTTTGCCCAGCCACTACTGTTGTTATTGTTTTTATCCTGTAAAGCGTTTCCTTTTTCTACGTTTTCCATTTCCTTTTTCTGATCACTCGCTTTCTGGATACACATCTCACCTGTCCTGTTCTTTGTTTTCCTGGTTTGCTGATTATGCCTGCTGCGGTCCACTCCTACCCTCACACCTAAAGAATACTATTTTAAATTTCTTGGCGCAGTTCATTAACCCTTGTATGTGCTGTCCGCGCCCAAAATGCAATTCAAAAAAAGTCAAAAACCGCACTCAAAATGCAATTTAGAGCTTAATAAGATACACTCCACATGCAAAATTAAAGACAAAATTAAAGACGATTAAAATCTGTAATCTTTCCACTTGTACTGTGAGTCATCGGACAGTTTCTGCTTTGTGTAAGGATGGTGAGAAAGCTGTGCTCAATGCATTTAAGGGACTTAAAAGTAAAAGGAGATGCTTCATATTGCTTGACTAATTTTAAAAACCAAGTTATAAATGCAGACGCTCCCTCGGTGCCGCGCCGGGTGTAAATATCAAAGTATACATTCCCAACAAGAATTGTACCCATCTGTCATGCAAATAAAACACCTTGAATTGAATTGAATTGAGGGAGAGAGGGGGGTAGTACCGGGGTAAAGTTAGCTCGAAGTTCGAAAACGATTTTGGCACGCCTGTAGCGCTTTCACGAAACCTCTTAGAGTTGCGAGAATGCTTGTTTTGTGTATAAAATACATTGTGGATGCTTTCTCAGCCTTTACTTTTTCGTTTTTATGACATTTTTTTGACCAAGCACGAATATTCTTTTGTCCATATCTTCGCAATGGAAGCACAGAACGCCGTCAAACCAAATGCATTTTAAAGACCACGACTTGTGGATATTTCCACAGCCTTTACATCAAACTATCAGTGAGCTTATTATCTTTTTTTAAACCTCCGGTTTTTCATCGATGCGTAATTACGCACGAACTGGAACCCAGGGGACCGCTGTGTGCACACGTTCACAACGCGAGAAATACTGTTCAATACGGCTTCGTGCGAAAAACCCGTATATGACCATAGGAAGCAGAACAGCGCAGTCTCCCATTACCCAGACTGTAAGCACGGGAATAAAGCTTTGTTTGATTTCTGAAACCCTTCCTTTACGCCCTGTTTTCATTCAGGTAAGGGTCAACTATATTGAAAATACTACTGACAGCAGGAAGATTAAAATATTCTTTACTCAGCAGCTTATTAAAAACAGCTCCCATGATGTTCAAACCGATTTTTTACACAGAACACTGACACAGCTTTGCATTCTGAATCTCTTTTTCTCATGCTTTTATTTAATATGGCACAATGCACTGGGATAGGGGTATTCTGTTCACAAACCAATAGCATTTAAACCACAGCACCCACAATGCTGCAAGTGTTTTGCACACTAAGCAGGTCCTCTGACTTTTCCCAGCTTTGTTTTGGGTTGTGGAACCTTTCTTTATATTTTTTAGGATTTTCTGAAGATAACACTACAGGTAATACACTGGGACAGGTGGGTCATCTTCATGGCTCAATAGGATTTCAAATACAGCACCCACACTGCTGAAACCAAGTGTTTTACACACCAGACAGGCCCCCTAACTTTATATAACCTTGCTGTGGCTGTGGCCCCTTTCTTTAATTTTTTATGATTTTTTGAAGATAACACTACAGGTAATACACTGGGACAGGTGGGTCATCTTCATGGCTCAATAGCATTTCAAATACAGCACCCACTCTGCTGAAACCAAGTGTTTTACACACCAGACAGGCCCCCGGACCTCGTACAACCTTGCTGTGGCTGTGGCCCCTTTCTTTAATTTTTTATGATTTTTTGAAGATAACACTACAGGTAATACACTGGGACAGGTGGGTCATCTTCATGGCTCAATAGGATTTCAAATACAGCACCCACACTGCTGAAACCAAGTGTTTTACACACCAGACAGGCCCCCGGACCTCGTACAACCTTGCTGTGGCTGTGGCCCCTTTCTTTAATTTTTTATGATTTTTTGAAGATCACACTACAGGTAATACACTGGGACAGGTGGGTCATCTTCATGGCTCAATAGGATTTCAAATACAGCACCCACACTGCTGAAACCAAGTGTTTTACACACCAGACAGGCCCCCGGACCTCGTACAACCTTGCTGTGGCTGTGGCCCCTTTCTTTAATTTTTTATGATTTTTTGAAGATAACACTACAGGTAATACACTGGGACAGGTGGGTCATCTTCATGGCTCAATAGGATTTCAAATACAGCACCCACACTGCTGAAACCAAGTGTTTTACACACCAGACAGGCCCCCGGACCTCGTACAACCTTGCTGTGGCTGTGGCCCCTTTCTTTAATTTTTTATGATTTTTTGAAGATAACACTACAGGTAATACACTGGGACAGGTGGGTCATCTTCATGGCTCAATAGGATTTCAAATACAGCACCCACACTGCTGAAACCAAGTGTTTTACACACCAGACAGGCCCCCTAACTTTATATAACCTTGCTGTGGCTGTGGCCCCTTTCTTTAATTTTTTATGATTTTTTGAAGATAACACTACAGGTAATACACTGGGACAGGTGGGTCATCTTCATGGCTCAATAGCATTTCAAATACAGCACCCACTCTGCTGAAACCAAGTGTTTTACACACCAGACAGGCCCCCGGACCTCGTACAACCTTGCTGTGGCTGTGGCCCCTTTCTTTAATTTTTTATGATTTTTTGAAGATAACACTACAGGTAATACACTGGGACAGGTGGGTCATCTTCATGGCTCAATAGCATTTCAAATACAGCACCCACACTGCTGAAACCAAGTGTTTTACACACCAGACAGCCCCCAGAACCTTATACAACCTTTCTGTGGTTGTGGCCCCTTTCTTTATTTTTTTAATAAGAATTTTAGTTTTTCAATATGGCACCATTAGACAGGCGGTACATGGGGATTGGGGGGTGCTATTCATGAGTCAATAGCTCTTCAAGCACAACAGCCACAGTGCTGCAACCAGGTGTTTTACACACCAGACAGCTCCCCTAACCTTATACAACCTCGCTTTGAGTTGTTTAACATTTCTTTCAAATCACTTGGGTTCATCAATCATTTGATCATTTTTCAGCGTGGAATAAACCTATTACTTGTTCCTTGGAGATTACCATCTGCTGATAAGATATGATCGCTATATTGACCATATACAATTTCTTGCATAAGGAATTCATATTTTGCATACACCGATCCCCCCCGGAGTCCCAAGTGATTCTGGTTTTGGAAAGCTAAAGGACAATGAGCTTCACGATACCAGGGGGACAGTGGGTGGTCAAGTCTCCCCTAAACAATGGATCTTGTCAGATTATGATGTCAGTGCATTTAATAAATGTTGTTGAACTCTCTTTAGCCCAAATACAGAGGAGCCCAGACCCAGAATGTTACACATACTGACAGAGAGTGATCTCATTATGTGTGTTTGGATTTTAACAACTATTTTTATTGTTTGCTAGAACCAAAACAATCTATGTTAGACATTTTCATCTTCAGCCAAAAATACAAACCTGTGTACGTAGTGTGGTGCAGGTTCTTGTCCCATCCTGCTCTTGGTCCAGGTTGGAGGGTTGCACCGATTCTGAATCTTGTAAGCTGGTATGGATGGGTTTGGGGGTGTTGATACCAGAGTGGTCCAGGAGGGGGATTCAGGTGTCTCGGGGGCATTCTTGTTTTTCTATGAGTTCAGGTTGATTCTGTTGGTCTGTCATGAATCTCCCTCACGCAGGCAAGCGCTCCCGCATTCCCTCGAGCTCTCCCCATACCAAACGTGCACATGTCAATCAGTCCTCTATTTAAAGCCTCATCTGTCCCCCGGTCATTGCTCACGATTGAGATTCTCTCCTGGAGCTTACCTACTAACTACGCCTTTGCCTTACTATGACTTCTCCCCTGGACCTCGACCCCGCTTTTCCGACAACTGCTTTAGCCACTCGATTTTGTACCTTCGCCTGTTTTACGCTTTCTCGGATCCTGACCCCAGCCTGTCTCTTCATTTACGCCTCTGCCTACCGACGCAACTTCTACGCCTTCCCGGACCCTGACCCCTGCCAGTCCCTCGACTACGCCTTCGCCTGTCGATTCTGTGCCTATGCCTGTACTACGCCTTCCCGGACTCGGGCCCCTGCCTGTTTACTCCGACTACGCCTGCGTCTCGCGCCAACCCTACCAAGGGCACCGCATTGGATCCCTATCCTCAGCAGTCAGCCCCTGCGTGACAGGTTCTGAGTGTCTTGGTTACATCCGTTTGTGTGTATAGATGAAAAAGCTATTGAAGAGCACCCCCACACCCCCCACCCGTCTCGGTGGAAGTTGCCATGTTCAAAAAATCCTAAAAAGATAATTAAAGTTGCACACAACAAATCATGTCTGTGTAAGGTCAGGAGGCCTGCCTAGTGAGCACAACACTTGATTATAGTCAAAAAAACAATTAAAAAAAAGAGGTTGTATAAGGTTAGGGGAAATGTCTGGTGTAAAACACCTGGTTGCAGCACTGTGGCTGTTGTGCTTGAAGAGCTATTGACTCATGAATAGCACCCCCCAATCCCCATGTACCGCCTGTCTAATGGTGCCATATTGAAAAACTAAAATTCTTATTAAAAAAATAAAGAAAGGGGCCACAACCACAGAAAGGTTGTATAAGGTTCTGGGGGCTGTCTGGTGTGTAAAACACTTGGTTTCAGCAGTGTGGGTGCTGTATTTGAAATGCTATTGAGCCATGAAGATGACCCACCTGTCCCAGTGTATTACCTGTAGTGTTATCTTCAAAAAATCATAAAAAATTAAAGAAAGGGGCCACAGCCACAGCAAGGTTGTACGAGGTCCGGGGGCCTGTCTGGTGTGTAAAACACTTGGTTTCAGCAGAGTGGGTGCTGTATTTGAAATGCTATTGAGCCATGAAGATGACCCACCTGCCCCAGTGTATTACCTGTAGTGTTATCTTCAAAAAATCATAAAAAATTTAAGAAAGGGGCCACAGCCACAGCAAGGTTATATAAAGTTAGGGGGCCTGTCTGGTGTGTAAAACACTTGGTTTCAGCAGTGTGGGTGCTGTATTTGAAATCCTATTGAGCCATGAAGATGACCCACCTGTCCCAGTGTATTACCTGTAGTGTTATCTTCAAAAAATCATAAAAAATTAAAGAAAGGGGCCACAGCCACAGCAAGGTTGTACGAGGTCCGGGGGCCTGTCTGGTGTGTAAAACACTTGGTTTCAGCAGTGTGGGTGCTGTATTTGAAATCCTATTGAGCCATGAAGATGACCCACCTGTCCCAGTGTATTACCTGTAGTGTTATCTTCAAAAAATCATAAAAAATTAAAGAAAGGGGCCACAGCCACAGCAAGGTTGTACGAGGTCCGGGGGCCTGTCTGGTGTGTAAAACACTTGGTTTCAGCAGTGTGGGTGCTGTATTTGAAATGCTATTGAGCCATGAAGACGACCCACCCGTCCCAGTGTATTACCTGTAGTGTAATCTTCAGAAAATCATAAAAAATTAAAGAAAGGGGCCACAGCCACAGCAAGGTTGTACGAGGTCCGGGGGCCTGTCTGGTGTGTAAAACACTTGGTTTCAGCAGTGTGGGTGCTGTATTTGAAATGCTATTGAGCCATGAAGACGACCCACCCGTCCCAGTGTATTACCTGTAGTGTAATCTTCAGAAAATCATAAAAAATTAAAGAAAGGGGCCACAGCCACAGCAAGGTTGTACGAGGTCCGGGGGCCTGTCTGGTGTGTAAAACACTTGGTTTCAGCAGAGTGGGTGCTGTATTTGAAATGCTATTGAGCCATGAAGACGACCCACCTATCCCACCTGTAGTGTTATCTTCAGAAAATCATTAAAAAATAAAGGTTCCATAACCCAAAACAAAGCTGGGAATAGTCAGATGACCTGCTTAGTGTGCAAAACACTTACCTGCAGCATTGTGGGTGCTGTGGTTTAAATGCTATTGGTTTGTGAACAGAATACCCCTATCCCAGTGCATTGTGCCACATTAAATAAAAGCAAGAGAAAAAGAGATTCAGAACACAAAGCTGTGTCAGTGTTCTGTGTAAAAAATCAGTTTGAACATCATGGGAGCTGTTTTTAATAAGCTGCTGAGTAAAGAATATTTTAATCTTCCTGCTGTCAGTAGTATTTTCAATATAGTTGACCCTTACCTGAATGAAAACAGGACGTAAAGGAAGGGTTTCAGAAATCAAACAAAGCTTTATTCCCGTGCTTACAGTCTGGGTAATTGGAGACCGCGCTGTTCTGCTTCCTATGGTCATATACGGGTTTTTCGCATGAAGCCGTAATGAACAGTATTTCTCGCTTTGTGAACGTGTGCACACAGCGGTCCCCCGGGTTCCAGTTCGTGCGTAATTACGCATCGATGAAAAACCGGAGGTTTAAAAAAAGATAATTAGCTCACCGATAGATTGATGTAAAGGCTGTGGAAATATCCACAAGTCGTGGTCTTTAAAATGCTTTTGGTTTGAAGGCGTTCTGTGCTTCCATTGCGGAGATATGGACAAAAGCATATTCGTGCTTGGTCAAAAAAATGTCATAAAAACGAAAAAGTAAAGGCTGAGAAATCATCCACAATGTATTTTATACACAAAGCAAGTGTTTTTGTAACTCTAAGAGATTTCGTGAAAGCGCTACAGGCGTGCCAAAATCGTTTTCGAACTTCAAGCTAACTTTACCCCGGTGGGGTAGTGGGACAGAGATACTGTAGACAGACTCAAGGCAAATAAGATACTTATGGGTACGCAGGCATTCACGACAGCAACATACGAAACGTTTGCACGTACTGTATAGTTATTACTTGGTTTTCAAAGTGCAACGAAATACAATATTGTTGTTGCTGCTGTTCTTGTTGTTTTTATCCCGTAAAGCGTTTTGAGAAGCCACCTTTAAAGGCGATATATACTGTAAAACCGCTGATTCTTATGGAATGTGTTCCGCAGGAGATTCAAATTTGTATTTATTTATTTTTTAATCGCGTATCTTAGGAAATCTCAGTATAACTTTGTTCATGAACAGTGGCATGTTACATTATCATTCGTATTTTTAACAAGGCTCGCCAGCTAATGTGAATTGAAACCTGTCTTGCTAGCTTTTAAAGTCGTGCATGTGTAAACTGTACTAGAGGGCATGGAAGTTACTCTGCCCCTTTCAGCTGCAGGGAGTCCCTCTGCTGCAACACACAGCAGACAGAACGGGAGACTATTGCCTTTCATATCTGACACCAGTGAAGTAAAAGGGGTGTCTAAAGGGGTGATTTCAGACCACATTTTAGTTACTTTATTTTGTTTACTTTTAACATTTCTGTAATTTACAGTAGATGTCACAATAGAAACCCGAAGCCTTTTATACTCAGTCTAGCCTTAGATCCTCTGAGTCCCATGACTCAGTCTTGTCTGCTTTCCTAGAATAAAACCAGTTAAGTCTTGTGTACTATGCAATTTATATTTTCCGATTCCATGCATTCCCTTAATGTTTAGAGTTTACTATATTCTCCAGACTCAAACACATAAGTACTAATAGCTCTGTCCCTTTAGGAGACTCTTTGCAGTACTGTGTTCCACTACCCCCATGAATTCTTTAGGTTGGGTCTAATATTTTCCAGTAATATACAGAATGGGATACAAAATGCTGTCAGGCAGGTAACAGAAAAGAGAAAAATATAAATATTTCCATTTTACAGACGTTCACACATTTATAACATTTTGGGTCAATAAAAAGCTAACCAAATAATTAAATGTGATAAAGCATAGTTTGGATGTTTATACATTCATGTTAATCGTATTCTTGATTTATTTCAATAAGTGTTCATGTTTCATTTGCTAACTTAGAGCATATTGTGCAATGAAGAATAAAATAGCTGCATGACAAGTGACTTCCTTCTCTCAGTGGAAATGAAAAGGTAGCCTGATAAATTATAAGACAGTAAGAAAGGTTCCAATCAGGAGGAGACAATTCTTTCCATTTTTTTTTGTTTGATTGCTGGTAGCAAACTGATCTGAGGATCTACTCCAGCTCTTTTTCTTTTTATCATACAGTTAATGTTATTTTCTTGCTTTCTGAAACACAATATAACAAAAAATAACCTCACAAACTCAAAGAAAAAATCCTTGCTCCCCCCCTCCCCTTGGCAGTACTTCCTCCCATGCTTTTAACTAAGGGCATCTAAAATACTGTCAAACAGCTACAATGGTATCTCTGTACAAGGCTTTGACTGTGTCAATCACAGCACCTACAGATGCAGCCATTCAAAATGGGTGAGGTATTTCGCGGCATACCGCGACACGCCCACCGGGGTATCACGCAGTTCACGTGTGTCACGTGACTAACTATCCGGCGTCGCCTTGTAAAACTGCCAGGGGGAGCTTAACCTCTCATGTACAGCATTTGAGCCTTTAATTTTGAACTGTGTATTACAGCATGTTAATCATCAGTCATTAAAATGTTGGTATATTTTATGAAAGCAAGATTGCTCAGTTGGACAAAAGTACACAACCTACCTTTATCAGAAATATTTATGCATCAAAGCCTTTACTGAAGATATTACTAATAGTATTAATAATGGATGACTTTGGACAAGCTGTATACTCAAAGTATAATTTCTTTAGCACATTTGTACAAGCACTTTGAATCTGTCCAAGCCATACTTTGTCAGGCATTTTGTTTTACTTCAACGGGCATAAAAACTTCCTTGCTTTTAACAGGGCGTTTCATAATTTCTAACTACGAAAATGATTTAAAATGCGACACCTATCATTCAACTAGAGCTTAAAATATCACAAGGATCCTCAAGAGCACAGCAAAGAGTGTATTAAAAGACACTTGTATTTATCAATGCTTTCTTTTCTGTATACCAGATTTTATGGAACCACTTCAGAGGGGTGTTCCAGGAATCGGCACTTTAAAGAAAAAAATAAACACCAGTATTCCATTTCTCCCTAAACATTGTAAGCTTCAAAGTCTTTAACTAACGTGATACCGGAGTCAACAAGCATACTTTTAGAATTTGATTAAAAGGGAATATAATATGGAATTGCGTATCTCAAGAATTTAATAACGGTATGATTATATCCGTGTACTGTGGCAGGGCTGTGTAGGGCTGTTTCGCCTGCCTGTTCATGTGAGCTGTCTTGTAGCCTACTGGTCTAGGTGCATGACTACCAACTAGTAGGTTGTGTGTTCAAATCCAATTGGTGCTGGACCTTTCAGTTTTATTTATTTATTTTTTAATCGCGTAACATAAACATATTACCGTATGCAAACTGTACTGTATACAGTATGTATATGTATATTTAATGTCTTAACTGTGCCCGTTTAAGTATTGAATATTCATATCTAATTTTACCACTGAAGGGAAATCTTAGTAGCTGAGCATAAAAAAATAGGAGCATACTGTAACGCGTGTGAAGGCCATAAACGATATTAATTTTGGAACATAAACATACAGTATATGGCTGGTCTCAGTACTTTAAAGAAAAAAATACACACCAGTATTCCATTTCTCCCTAAACATTGTAAGCTTCGAAGTCTTTAACTAACGTGATACCGGAGTCCACAAGCATACCTTTAGAATTACTTTTGAGCAACTAATAAGAAGCGTGAAACGGTATGCGTTTTAGTTTCGTTTTGTGCTGGGACCCGTGGATTGATTAGAGATATCAAGTACATACAAGTCATTTTTTAAATGTTGTAGTTCGTCTTGAAAAAATGTTACAAGTACATCATCTATCAACAATTACACAGGTTCTGTTTCCATATTGCGGATTTTGGTTACGTAATATTATTTTCTAGATTTCACGTTGTGAATATGATGGGATGTCTGATGGGATGTTTCTAAAAATCCATCCTCTGTAAAACGTCTTCTCTAGTTGTCCTGCATATGTATTCGCTAATGAAGCTGTGTGTTCTGAGCCTGGATCTCTACATTTCTGTATGAACCAGCTTAGAGGGCTAAAGACAGCTTGTGTTTAAATTGAGTGTAAGGCAATTTATGCTTCTAAAGTCATGGTCAGCATTTATTTTTGTACTGTGCTGTAAACGTGTTCTGTGCCAAGTCACATTATTTTATAGCGTT
Organism: Lepisosteus oculatus; assembly: GCF_040954835.1. Taxonomy (NCBI): domain Eukaryota; kingdom Metazoa; phylum Chordata; class Actinopteri; order Semionotiformes; family Lepisosteidae; genus Lepisosteus; species Lepisosteus oculatus. Next base: position 9,689,346 of record NC_090713.1, read on the forward strand.
TTTATAGCGTTCTCAAATCCGGTGGCGCTGTGTGTACTGTAGTTACCTGTAGTTTCCTGACTCCCATGTCACATGGTCTGCGATTGAAACCTGTAAAACCGGTTTAATTCGTCACAGCCAGCACTCTTCAGGTGTGAGGGTCTTCTGCTCAGAATGAAACGCTAAAATGTTTGGGTATATTCTAATGGTAGTGGGGGCAGGGTGTGTGGGAACAGGTTTGGTTGAAATTGCATTGGAGATCTATGTTCTTCACACCTGAAACATTTTCTCTGAAAGCATTTTCTTCGCAGTTTAACCAATCTTGTTACAGCATGTTACAGTTTACTATTATTAACCATATTAATTTTAAGTGCTTAATCTAAAATCTTGTAAAAATATATTTTCATTGTTCAAATATACATTAAGTCTGACTATCATATAATAAGTTAAATACAAAACTAAAGAAAAAATAGGGTTAAATATAATTCAAAATATTTTGCTAACAATGTTAACTGTTTATGAATAATAAAATGTATTAACTAAGGAGTAGGATGGCAAAGTTGTTAGTATGTTTTTTGTTTTGTTTCTTTTTCATAAATACAACAGTAGTACCTGATGTCTCAGTGGCTTTCAAAATTAAATTATGCATGCAAACCTGTGAACTAGAAAGATAACTAAGATATCCATCCATTATATTCCATAATATCCATGAAATATATGGCGCTGAAATATGTGTGACGCAGTGGTGGCCTGACACGGTGAGGTGCCCTGGCAGCTGTATGATGCAGTGGTGGCCTGGCACGGTGAGGTGCGCTTGCAGCTATGTGACGTAGTGGTGGCCTGGCACGGTGAGGTGCGCTGGCAGCTGTGTGATGCAGTGGTGGCCTGGCACGGTGAGGTGCGCTGACAGCTGTGTGGTGTGACGCAGTGGTGGCCTGGCACGGTGAAGTGCGCTGGCAGCTGTGTGGTGTGACGCAGTGGTGGTCTGGTACGGTGAGGTGCGCTGGCAGCTGTGTGATGCAGTGGTGGCCTGGCACGGTGAGGTGCGCTGACAGCTGTGTGGTGTGACGCAGTGGTGGCCTGGCACGGTGAAGTGCGCTGGCAGCTGTGTGGTGTGACGCAGTGGTGGTCTGGTACGGTGAGGTGCGCTGGCAGCTGTGTGGTGTGACGCTGTGGTGGCCGGGCATGGTGAGTTGCGCTGGCAGCTGTGTGGTTTGACGCAGCTGGTGGCATGGCACGGTGAGGTGCGCTGGCATCTGTGTGATGCAGTGGTGGCCTGGCACGGTGAGGTGCGCTGGCAGCTGTGTGATGCAGTGGTGGCCTGGCACGGTGAGGTGCGCTGGCAGCTGGGTGATGCAGTGGTGGCCTGGCACGGTGAGGTGCCCTGGCAGCTGTGTGGTGTGACGCAGTGGTGGAAATGTTCACCATGTTTCACGATGCTGAAAATGTTTGTACCAGACTTTTTTGAGGCCTGTTTAATTGTGTCTGATGTTGTAAATTTTATTGTTAAAAAGATCCATGAAAATGTCACTACTAAAGTTAGCTGGTACTGTTGGTATTGTAAGTGGCAAGTAGAGCTCATATTTTAGATTTTGTGTAGTTGCTAGCGTTGAACTGTGTGTTGGATGCACATGAATATATTCATTATATGCCAGCGCACCTCACCGTGCCAGGCCACCACTGTGTCACAACACACAGCTGCCAGTGCACCTCTACATACCCGACCACCACTGCATCACACAGCTGCCAGCGCACCTCACCGTGCCAGGCCACCACTGCATCACACAGCTGCCAGTGCACCTCACCGTGCCATGCCACCAGAGCGTCACACCACACAGCTGCCAGTGAACCTCTACATACCCGACCACCACTGCATCACACAGCTGCCAGCGCACCTCACCGTGCCAGGCCACCACTGCATCACACAGATGCCAGCGCACCTCACCGTGCCATGCCACCAGCTGCGTCAAACCACACAGCTGCCAGAGCAACTCACCGTGCACGGCCACCACTGCATCACACAGCTGCCAGCGCACCTCACCGTGCCAGGCCACCACTGCGTCACAACACACAGCTGCCAGTGCACCTCTACATACCCGACCACCACTGCGTCACATAGCTGCAAGCGCACATCACCGTGCCAGGCCACCACTGCATCATACAGCTGCCAGGGCACCTCACCGTGTCAGGCCACCACTGCGTAACACCACATAGCTGTCAGCGCACTTCCACCATGCCAGGCCACCACTGCGTCACATAGCTGCAAGCGCACCTCACCGTGCCAGGCCACCACTGCATCATACAGCTGCCAGGGCACCTCACCGTGTCAGGCCACTACTGCGTAACACCACATAGCTGCCAGCGCACCTCACCATGCCAGGCCATCACTGAGTCAGAGATTAAATAAAACCTCACTCGCACCAAACAAATTTATATTTCTAAATATCACAACATGATCGAATTTAAGTCATTTTAATAACAATGAATAGTCACCTAGGCGTTACAATATAAACATTTATATTGATTTAAATAACGTTTTGATTTAAATCGCAAATGCGGGTTTAAATATATGTGTTTTTTGATTCACAATCAGACAAATGCAACATAAATTGATATCTTTGTCTTCTAAGTATCTTAATAAACTTTCAGCATAGCTTTCTCCCCGTTTAGATTTATTTTGGGATCAAACGTGGAAAGATTAGATTGTAATCGTTTTTATTTTTTAAATACATTTTAGAAAAGTGTAATCTATACTAAAAAGCTGTACACCACCTGCTATAAAGATACATATTGGTTCGGATAGGACAGACACAAGAACTCAGACTTGCGGAGTTAAAGCAAGTTAAAGCCTTGATTTTATATATCATCTTTAAAAGTGGCATCTCAAAGCAAAGTAAATACCCAACACTGATTGTACCCATCTGTCATGCTAATAAAGCAGCTTGAATTGAATTGAGAGAGGGGGGGGGGGGTATATTTGCTTTGTGTATAAAGTACATTGTGAATGTTTTCACAGCCTTCACTTTGTCGTTTTTATGCCATTTTTTTATGGTTTTTATGCCATAGGAATATTCACGCACGAATATTCCTATGTCCGTATCTTCGCAAGGGAATCAGTGTGAAATTTAATACTAATTAAATGACCGCGGGCACTTTCCACCCCCTCTACATTCTCAGAGTAGAACAGACTAACCTTCTAATGAAAGACGGTCCACCCCCCACGGACAGGAAAAGTGCCCACAGGCACTTAAACTTAATATGGTCAGTAACAGTAAACAGTAACATGGTCAGAAGGAGCACGTACAAACGTTTCCGAAATAACCACATGTAAGACTCTGATGCTTAAAATGTTTAGGGAGAAAGTGGAATACTGGTGTGTATTTTTTCTTTAAACTACCAATACCAGCCATATACAGTCTGTAACGTAGGGATTTCTATATGTCTTTATTTAGTGGTTACATTAGTGACAAAGGCTAAACTTTTAGCTTCAGTAACGTGTACATATCTCCCCTTTTTATAAAATGACTTGGTTGAAAACTGTTCCAGAGCCACTGTTGTTTTATCAGTGAAAAGTACATCATGAAATGCCTCTCCCTGTTCAATCCACTGGAAAAAAGAAAAGGAGCATAAAGCTTCTGATGGTCATAAACGATATTCATTTAGGAGCAGCATCAGAGGTATGTTTTTAACTGCACTGCATTGGAGAGAATACCATAGTGTGTTTTTTTTTTACTCCCTGGCAGAAACTGGCTTCCAGAAGAATCAGTATGGCTCAGAGATTAAATAAAACTTCACAGACATTAAGTAAGAGCATAACGCGTGTACTGTATACACTGCAAGTACAACCCCCCTCTCTGCAGGAGTGCTGGCTGTGATGAATTGAACCGGTTTCACGGGTATTTTCAAAGTAGGAGGCGAGATTTCCAGCGAAAGACCTCAAAAATCCAGTAAGTACAGTACTTACTAGTTAAAGGCTAGGCTCCCAACCACAGCGAAAGGAACCCTTCTTTCATTTGAAGACAATGAACATATTTTAGCCCTGAATGAATAGCAAACATGGTTTACATAAAAGACAGTTTTCCAAGAAAGTTTAGCCTTTGTCACTAATGAAACCACTAAATAAAGACATAAATATAAAAATCTTAAGATTTTTAAAATACATGACTTTGCTAAAATTTATTTGAAAATAAAAACGATTACAAACGCCAGGGGAGAGAGAGAACAGGGGAGGGGTGTTGGTTTTGCAGGGGAGGGGCTATGATGAGGTCTGTTTGGGAATGTGTAATTACATGTTCTGGCTGTTTGTGAATTATCGTTGTTGAGTATGGAGTGTTGAGGTATTGATTTTGTGTAATGCTTTATGTTGAAAATTGAGGTGGATTTTGTTTATGATAAACAGGATAAACTGGGATGGGAGGAAGGTTTGGTTTTGCAGAAGGGGCGGTATTATGATAATTGGAGGACTTTGCGAGAGTAAAATGGTTTGATTATTCGATTTTGTATTGTGGTTGTTATCTATGTTTTTGGTTGGTATTATGTTTATATGGTTGTTTTTGTTGGTTGGTTGTTATTATGGTTATTAATAATACGATCTATAGTTGAAATCTGAGCCTAAATAAAAAGAAAAAGCAAGTGATTAGGTTTATGAGCAATCTAATTACTTATTCGTTTAAAACGCTATATAAAATAAAGTTTATTATTAATTTGCTGGACAGAGCGGTGAACATTATTATGCATAAGACAAAGATAACGATCCTGATCAGTTTAGAAATCTGTGTACGCTGTAAGGTTTTTACTTCTTAAACTTTTAAAATACACGTTTTGAATAGAAAGAAATCCTCTTCCTGGTACAGTATGTATAGCAAACCAGCACGTCTTTTTTCTCCAATCAGAGGGGTGTCAGATGGTGTCAGCCAATCACCATTCTGCGTTGGGTAGCAACGGGTGACAGTTCTCAGGCGGAAGATGTAAACAGCTTAATATTCGTGTTTTAAATAATTTTTTTAAATTCAATTAAATGGGCACAGTTAAGACATTAAATATACATATACATACTGTATACAGTACAGTTTGCATACGGTAATATGTTTATGTTACGCGATTAAAAAATAAATAAATAAAAATGAAAGGTCCAGCACCAGCTGGAGTTGAACACACAACCTGCCAGTTGGTAGTCACACACCTAGACCAGTAGGCTACAAGACAGCTCCCGTAAGCAGGCAGGCGAAACAGCCCTACACAGCCCTGCCGCAGTACACGGATATAATCATACCGTTATTAAATTCTTGAGATACGCGATTCCATATTATATTCCCTTTTAATCAAATTCTAAAAGTATGCTTGTTGACTCCGGTATCAGGTTAAAGACTTCGAAGCTTACAATGTTTAGGGAGAAATGGAATACCTGTTTCCTTGTGATATTTTAAGCTCTAGTTGAATGATAGGTGTCGCATTTTAAATCATTTTCGTAGTTAGAAATTATGAAACGCCCTGTTAAAAGCAAGGAAGTTTTTATGCCCGTTGAAGTAAAACAAAATGCCTGACAAAGTATGGCTTGGACAGATTCCAAGTGCTTGTACAAATGTGCTAAAGAAATTATACTTTGAGTATACAGCTTGTCCAAAGTCATCCATTATTAATACTATTAGTAATATCTTCAGGCTTTGATGCATAAATATTTCTGATAAAGGTAGGTTGTGTACTTTTGTCCAACTGAGCAATCTTGCTTTCATAAAATATACCAACATTTTAATGACTGATGATTAACATGCTGTAATACACAGTTCAAAATTAAAGGCTTAAATGCTGTACATGAGAGGTTAAGCTCCCCTTGGCGGTTTTACAAGGCGACGCCGGATAGTTAGTCATGTGACACACGTGAACTGCGTGATACCGCGTGATACCGCGACACGCCCACCGGGGTATGCCGCGAAATACCTCACCCATTTTGAATAGCTGCATCTGTATCATTCAACCAGAGCTCAAAATATCACAAGGATCCTCAAGAGCACAGCAAAGACTGTATTAAAATATACTTGTATCAGATACATGAGAATCCAAACTTTTCTATCTATGCTTTCTTTTCCGTATACCAGATATTATGGAACCACTTCAGTAGGGTGTCAGCCAGTCAGATTCCAGGAATCGGTACTTTGAAGAAAAAATACACACCAGTATTCCATTTCTCCCTAAACATTTTAAGCATCAAAGTCTATAACTAACATGTGAAAAAGCGTGTAAAAAAGTGGTAGTTTTAAGCTTTTCTGCTAATATAATATGGAATCGCATATCTAAAGAATTTAATAACGATATAATTATATTTGGGTACTGTGACAGGGCTGTGTAGGGCTGTTTCACACCTGCTCATGCGTCTTCCCCAGTAGTCTGCTGGTCTATGTGCTGGACTAATAACTCACAGGTTGTGTATTCAAATCCTGCTGGTTCCTTGGTTTCTCTTTCAACAAACATTTCTTTGAAAAAATAGAATAGCAATATTATGGACAATTAATTAACTTTTTATATTTCTAAATATCACAACATGATTGAATTTAAGTTCTTTTTAATAACAATGAATAGTCACCTTCTTTCCTTCTGACAACTGTCCCTGCTTCTGTTTCCTGGGGGGGGGGGGGGGGATCCCTTTAGATCTCCCTTCAGATTTAAAAGGTTATTAATCATATCTTCGGTGTCACATCTTCCCAGTGTAGGTGATCTTTTGCTGCCTGGGTAAACTATCACAAAGCTTTAGAGAACTTAACACTTCTATTATCAACAAATTGTAAATACGACATTTACATTGGCGTTATTAATTTTTCACTTGAGTGCATGGAGGATTGTCATCTGTCACTGAGAGTAGACCCCCCCCTCTTAGGCTGCGCAAATGATCTTTTACATTTTTATAGAGAAATGAGGCTGTACAGGCTGTATAGAGGCTGTACAGTATGCGTTACAATATAAACATGTATATTTATTTAAATCACGTTTTGATTTAAATCGCAAACGCGTGTTTAATTATATGTATTTTTTGATTAACAGACAAATGCAACATAAATTGTTATCTTTGTCTTCTAAGTATCTTAATAAACTTTCAACATAGCTTTCTCCACGTTTAGATTTATTTTTCTTGGGATTTTGGGATCAAACGTGGAAAGATTAGATTGTAATCGTTTTATTTTTTAAATACATTTTTGAAAAGTGTAATATATACTAAAAAGCTGTATTTATTTAATACCACTCGATACTTATATTAATGGAGTTTAGTTGATACTGTTTAAACTTTTATTTTAAATTTTATTACAGCATTGTACACACGTTTTAAAAGAGAAGAGAGAAAACTCAAACCTTCTTCAGGTTTGAGGGTTTCTGCTCTGAATGAAATGCTAAAATGTAATGTAGGCTCTGAATGGATTCAATTCAGCGCGAATTGTAATACTAATTAAATGACCCCGGGCACTTTCCAGCCCCTCTGACAGCAGGAACTACTACTGTAACTACTGTAAGGAACTATTCTTACAGTAGCTCAGCAGCTCATTATAATATAGGGTGTTCATACCGGTTTTTTTTACACAGTGACACAGCGTCGCGTTGTGAATCTGTTTTTCTGCGTTTACAAAGAAAGTGGAATACAGTGACACTACTTGCTATATACTGTAGATACACATGTTTAGATATTTAGACCCGGCGCGGCACAGAGAGAGGGAGGAGGCGCGGAGCTCAGTTCTGCTGCCTAGTTCCTAGTTTCTCTAGTTCCCTTTTAAATAAGCTATTATTCCATATGTGTGAGAAGGAAAGCGTGACCCAGAAATATATAGCCCCAGACAAAAACACACCGGAAAGACAAACAAAGTACAGGAAACTAGGGACAGGACAGAGTAGGAGCGCCCTCCAGCTGTAGAGGGCAGGACAATATCAGGACACAATGTTGTGCTGCAGATTTCCCTAGGGGGATTGGAGCTGCCTGACAAGGTCCACCTCCATTTATTATTAATATTTAATTTATATGGCTCTTCTCTGGACACTCAAAGCGCTTTACAGGGAATGGGGACTCCTACGGAGTGTAGCCCCACCTGGATGATGCAACAGCAGCCAAAGTGTCCCAGGAGGAGGCCATGATGGGTAAAGGACAGGGGAAATTTAGCTAGGATGCCAGGGGTAACACCCCTACTCTTTTCACTAAACACACCGGGATTTTTAATGACCATATAGAGTCAGCACCTTGTTAAGGTCTCATCCGAAGAACGGCACCTTTGTATATGTACAGTATATGTTGACTGTCACTATATTTGGGCATTAGGACCCACACAGAAAACAGAGTTAGCTCCCCCTACTGGTCCAATTAACACCTTTCCAGCAGTAACCTTCTTCTCTCCCAGAAGTTACAGGGTGATATAGCTCAGACTGTGCCTAAGTGTACATAATGTAAACCCAGAGAGCAGCGTGTGTCTAAATGTTTCTAATCTAAACCCAAAGATCAACATGTGTATGATCTTAGAGCTTAGAGCTGACAATGCTAATGGTGGTACCCACTACTTTCAAAACTCGTCAATTAAGTTCAATAGCTCGTTAACTATAGTATAAGTGGAACGATGGTTTGTGTCCCTAGCTGGCAGTAGGAAACGGTGGAGAGGCTGTAGTGACAAAACTAAACCACTTGGGTCGCAAGTGAAGGGTTGACAGGGGCTGATGAGGTTCTCTCAGCTGAGTGTGGTCAGCAGAGTAAGACTGATGAATCTCTTTATAAACATGCTCTTTTCATGACCATGAAAAACAGAGTCAGTTTGGAAATGAGTATTGTTGACAACTTCTGGGTTGGAAGAACTAAAAATCAATGGTGCAATCTCACCTTTTGGATAATTCAGCCCTTAGCCAGCCAAGGGAAGACAGATCGAATCTCCGTCTAAGTCATAAACTGTGCAGCCCTAATTAAACTAGAAGCCTGTATTTAAGTGTTTAGATTAAGTAAAATGTGATTTTAAGTAATAGCTGATTATGAATATTCCAATAGCTGTAGAATATGAAATATAAACTGTCTATTTGCATGCTTCAGTCTCTGTTAAACATGGTATCACCTCCACCAGTAATGTGTCTAAACACACAGAGCCAAGTGCTGCTTTAACCAGACTCTCCACACTCCACTCCATTCTAGCTGTGTTGATTGGAATAAGGGCTCAGTTGATTGTGTCTCATTCTCTTCGCCTTAAAAGCTGCTCTCTGTCTAGACCTGCTGTTCTGGAAGTGTTCATGCTAAACTGCTCATCTTCCTCTGTCACAACACACAATACTAAGCCTATGATTCCAGCAGTGACTGGGTGCAAGGGCTGCTGAACCCAGGAAGACAATTTGCATAGAAAAGACACTTTGCATTGGCAGTACATGCTATGGGAGTGTTTATAGCCCTGTGAGTTTAACACTTCATGACCGAGAGCTGCACTTCAGGGAAACAGAACCCACAGCAACAATGACTTTCATTACCATCTTCATCTGGACAATCCTCATCTCCGCTCAAGGTAGGAATGTGTCTGAAATATTTGATGAACGTAGTTTACAACTATAGGTAAAAATGAAATGTTTTGTATAAAACAGGAACTCAATGAAAAACAATATGATATTTACTATTAATCATAATTTCATAAATATCATAATTAGAATTTAATTATGTTCTCTTTGTCATTTGCAGAATCCAGTGGACAGGTAACTGTGACTCAGACTCCAGCAGTGAAATCTGTTCTCCCTGGACAGACAGTCACTGTGAACTGTAAGGCCAGTGCAGCACTATACAATAACAGATTCCTAGCCTGGTACCAAAAGAAAGCTGGAGAAACTCATAAATTCCTGATCTATGCAGCAACTATCCGTCAGACTGGGATCCCAGTCCGTTTCAGTGGCAGTGGATCTGGGACTGACTTCACTCTGACCATCACCGGAGTCCAGGCTGAAGATGCAGCAGATTATTACTGTCTGGCTCATTCTACTAGTGGCCTGTACACACAGTGTTACACACCCGTACAAAAACCTCCCTCAGCAGGACTGCACAGCAACTGCACTGCTGCAGCTGGGATCTCCTGCAGGTGCTGAGGGTGAAGGCAAAGACACAGGACACAGCCTGTAGAGGACCTAAGTTGCAAAGAGACACAATGAGCTTCATGTGTATTATTAAAAGATTACTATTATATTTGACTTTATTAAAGTGAATAATGTTAATACAAACATAAATTTAATTTCAAGAATAAACAAAATAAAAACTAAAATACACCCAGTGCATAAGTATTCTCCCACAAAGTCTAAATCTGGTGGAAGCAACATGAAAAGAATTTCTGTACATCTTTGACTCTTTTTGGATACGTTTTTGCCAACTGTGCACATCATGATGGTGCAATTTCTTTATATGTTCTTCTTTACAAATATACTCAAGCTCTGATCAACAGCAATTTTATTTCTAGTGCTCTGTCTTGGTCACTCAGTGACATTTTCTTTCTTATTCTTGAGTCACTCCACTACTGATTTAGCCTTATGATTTGGGTCATTGTCCTGTTCAAAGTTGAATTTTCATCTCAGAAATGAGAACTTTAGCAGAGTAAAGCAGGTTTTACTCTGACATTTGCTACTTTGCTCCATTAATTGCCCCCTCACTCTTGACAAATGGAGTTTATTTAACGAAAGTTTGGGAGGGATGACAACAACCACACTCAATCATTCCCAGCCGTTGGAAATTAGCAATCACTCCCTTCATCCTTCCTCCACCAAATGCTATAAATACCAAATGCGATATCTCTCTTCCTAGTGTGCGACTTTTGCATCCCACCTCCATCCCAACTCCACCTCTGCAGCTACTCCTTGGATACCTTGCTTGGGGATCCTGGCCTCCTCGTCCTATGGCCAGGAGGTCGGCTCTCAGCCAAGCGGGTTAAGCCAAATATTCGCTCCACAATAGTTAGTTACACTTTGATCTTGGGCGTTGTCATTCCAAGTGAAGTCTCCCAGTTCCTGCTGAGGAGAAGCAGAACTATAACCTGAAGCTGCTCCACCATGCTTGGCAGTAGGGCTGCTGCTGACTGAGTGATGGACTCTATTGGGGTTGTGCCAGGTGTAACACTTTTTATTTAGACCACAAAATTCCAGTTTAGTCTCATGAATGTTTTACAGTAACACTGTGCTGAATTTTATTTCAGTAATGGCTTCAGTATTTCATTAATGGTATTCTTGCTTCTGATGTTAAAGCTAGCACAGTTGACTGATATTGTTGACTCGAAGGCAGCCAGCATCTATATTACCCTACAACTCAGAACTGGGTGGTGGTTAGTGTGTTTATATAAACAAAAAATGGTGCATAAATGTTGCAATACTCTCCAGTCACTGCTCATCATCATTGAAATTAATAACAGTGTTACTGTTAAGAGGTGTCAGCCCTTCTGTTTACCAAGGGAATTTACTACTGTTCTTTTTGTGGCTGTGTACATCCTGCCCAGCACCGACTCTAAAGAGGTGTTGCGAGTCCTTTACGGGGCCATCAGCGATCTGCAAACTGCTCACCCCATGGCTTTGTCATTGTTGCCCGCGACTTCAATGGTGCGGATCTTAAGACAGTTCTTCCTAAATTTTGTCAATGTGTTAATTTTACAACCAGAAGGGATAACATTATGGACTTAGTTTACACAAATATCAATGCATACAAGGCTGTTCCCCGCCCCCACCTGGGCTACTCTGACCACATCTCTGTTATGTTTATTCCAGCATACAGACTGCTGCTCAAACTTGCCAAACCAGTTCTGAAACAGATCAGTGTATGGTCAGAGGGAGCTATCTCAGCATTACAGGACTGATTTAAGCACACAGACTGGAATATGTTCAGGGAGGCTGCTACCTATGATCTTCTCATTAATTTAGAGTATGCAGCATCTGTGACTGGCTACATCAGTAAGTCTAAAGATGACGTCACTGTCTCTAAATCTATCATCACAAGGGCCAACCAGAAGCCATGGCTGACTGCAGAGGTCCACTCACTGCTAAGAACCCATGATGCTGCATTTAGATCAGGCGATAAGGCAGCCCTCAGGACTGCGAGGGCCAACCTGTCTCATGCCATCAAGGAGGCAAAACGAACCTATGCAAGGAAAATCCATGGCCACTTCCTGGACACTAGAGATGTGCTTGTGGCAGGACATCCAGGCCATTACTGATTACAGGACTATTCCACGTGCCAGTGATGGTGATGCCTCCCTTCCAGATGTGCTGAATAACTTCTATGCATGGTTCGAAGCACTGAATGTTGTGCCTGCGAAGAAAACCACACTTCCTCCCGATGATCAGGTGCTTTGCCTGTCCACAGCTGATATGAAGAGGACATTAGCCAAAGTTAATCCACGTAAGGCTGCTGGACCTGATAATATTCCTTGAGCATGCAACTAGGTATGTGCAGAACAGCAGAACAGCTAGCTGAAGTCCTCACAAATATTTTTAATATCTCCTTGTGCCAGGCTGTCATCTACATATGCCTAATATCCACCAATATTATACCAGTGCCGAATAAGTCAGCTGTGTTCTGCCTCAATGATTACTGGTCCGTGGTGCTCACAACAATTATCATGAAGTGCTTCGAAAGGCCACATAAAGTCCAGACTCCCTACCCCTCTGAACCCCCTTTAGTTTGCATACCACCCCAACCGGTCTACTGATGATACTGTATCTCTTGCCCTCCACCTGGCCCTGTCCCACCTGAACAAGAAAGACACTTATGTAAGAATGCTCTTTATTGACTTCAACTCAGCATTCAATACAACCATCCCCCAGAAGCTGATAGGAAAATTGAAGTTGCTTAATCTCAATGCCTCCCTCTGTAACTGGATTCTGGACTTTCTGACCAAGAGACCTCAGACAGTCCGGATCGGTAATAACATCTCCAGCTCCATCACAATGAGCACCGGAACCCCCCAGGACTGTGTGCTCATCCCACTGCTGTTCACACTGATGACTTAAGATGATTCTGCCAAGCATGGATCAACTGCATCATCAAGTTTGCTGATGACACAACATAAAGAGAGGAGGTGGAGCAACTAGTGGACTAGTGCACAAACAACATCCTGTCTCTTAATCTAGATACAACAAAAGAGATAATCATTGATTTCAGTAGGACCCACGCTGATCACTCCCCACTGCACATCAACAGCTCCCTTGTGGAGATAGGTAGAAGCACCAAGTTTCTTGGTGTACACATTACAGATGTAGATTATGCCGGTTCAGGGACGCCAAATATGTAATCATAGTGGCTCTCTGAAGGCACCAGTTCTGTAGGGTTTGGGCATTTACTGAGACAATTATTAATTGTAGCAGTAAATCACAAAGTTGATTCTTTTGATGGCTTTAGAATCCAACCATGCGACATAACTCAAACAACGCGCACACACAGTTACTAATACACGAGGATACATTTATTAATACATAGAATATGCATATAAACCTAACAGATCTTATCGAGAGGGTTATCAGAATACAAAAGATATATATTCAATCAGTTACGAAGTGTTACACATATCAAGAGGACATACGTTCAGTATATCATTCATTAAGACCGTTTCGTAAAGTGAACTTGGTTACAACTTCTACATTAGATACTCAAACAAGTACATAACTCTTAGGAATTAAATTGATATCAACTGGTTTGGATAACAATTGAATTCTCGAGCTGTAATGCATTGAAGTTGAATACTCATCCAATCTTTGGGGATTCAGATCTCCTGCGGGCACAAAGAGACAGTTGCAGGCCGTTGCTGTCCAATCCGCGCTCTCTGGCTCGGTGCCAGGCTGTGCTGTGCGGCTTGCGACGGTGCGCTGCTGATGCTCATTGTTGGCTTTAACTAGCAAAGTTTGTGCACAGGAGAAAAGATGACTGTGAGTCCCAGCAAGTCAGGAAGAGGACCGGTTCGTTCCTGATGAAGAGCTAGTTCTGAATAGTGATTCAGCTTTCCACAGTTCCGACCTGTTCACGAGGCCTGCTGCTGGTTACTCTCTGGCAACCTCCACTCTAGACTCTTAGAACAAAGGAAAGTTCTGGCACTCGGACACACTGGCCGTTCCGTGGTTGTCCGGGCTGAGTCTCAGGATGGTCAGGAGGCGCGCTGCGAGAATGTCCTGCCCTTGGGAGCCTTCTGCTCCTGGGCCGTCCTGCCCTGGAATTCTCCTTTGAATTCCCTTTAGAATTGTTGGATCTGAATCTGAATCTGAATCTGAATCTCCCAGGCTCTCTGTGTTGCCTGTTTTTACCTGGAGGAACTTCAGCTCATTGATTGGCTGAAAGTTCCATGGGCATCAGAGTCCCACGTGGGTTACTCGGCCCTACCAGTCCCTGATTGGTTGATCAAGGTGAGATATGAGTTACTTAGTCCTGACACTTAGGAATGCAATCCAGATGTCCAACTCGCACTCCCTAGACAGATAGGCACCAATGGATGACCATTGATCATGATAGCCAGGCTTAGCTAAGTGCATCCCCCTTTGGGAGCTGTCCTTGGACCTTAAATCACCTTGCATGAATGGTTTCTCTGTGGCTGCACCACAGAGATGAACAGAGAAATGAGGCCTAATTTGGGAAAGCTCAGAAACACTTAATTCTGCCTTATTATTAAGCCTCACCGCTACATATCCCCCCTTTTTGAAGGCCACGAGGTCCCGAGGCATTGTTGCCTTCAAAACAAAACAGAGTTAAGTGATGTCCCTTGCCATTAGAACATTAATCTTAAATGTCTACATTACTCCTCGAGAATTCATACCGGAACCAGCATTGGATACAAACAGGATGAATAACATCTGGAGTATGTATAAACACGGTAGGAGGCGTTATCTCAGTCTAGGAATTAAACATCAGGAAGTTCAATGTCAATATCTGATACCTCTGTGGTAGATATTTGGGGAGAAGTCACTTCCTTTCTTTTGACATGCTACCTTTGACTCATTCATGCTACCCAGAGTACATCATTCAGAGTACACTGTCAGTCATGATCCAGCTTCCCGGCAGTAGTGTTACAATAACAACAGTTCCTGTTCCCAGCCCCCCGATAAACCACAACACCTGTGTTGGGTATCTGCTAGGGTGATTTGGAGGTTTGTTCCATTAAAGCAAACTAACTACCTGTACCTCTTCAGGGCTTACTGTTTCTTGGATTTCTATCCAATTCCTTAGTGTGGCACCTGAAGGCATCTTAGACCTCAAGTTTGGTCTTATATTGTCTGGTTCCAGACCGTACAGTGTTAAGTTACCATGCTGTACTATGACCTCCTCGGGAACTTACAGGAAAACTATTGGTTAGATAGCTGCATTGTGGTAGCTGTATCATGCCCGTTACAAGTCATAGTGTCAGTTAAATGTGGTGTGCTGACCAGCCATTTACTTCCCACCTGCTCTTCATGGGGTTCATTAACCTCCCTCTGCTCGTTAATAGCTTTACACCCTTCATTGGTGAATCGTTTAGACACAGCCAATGGATAGCTTTGGTAGCCATACCCATCTCAAGATTTGGAACCGAATTCAATCTTGGATTGCCTTCTGGGTGAGCTATGAGCGATGGGGTTAATGTCACACACTCCTCTACTGAGAAGAGTGGAATCAAGTGGGTTGGGATTTGTGCCGTGGTTAGACTGGCTACAGTGGCACTAAACTCCCTTAACAGGTCTTGTGTCAACATTCTGGCCTGTTGCACACAAGCATAAACCCACTGTATAACACCAACAATCATGTCTACTGTTTGGGGAATAAGGTTTAACCCTGTTGCATAGGAAGTTGCCTGTAGGGTTTTCCCTAAGCTTTCCAACTTTTGCTGCTGTTGATACAGTCTGTCACTACCCTCTGGCATCTCTGACACCTGCCTTCTTGGGGCAGTCAGGGTGAGAGTGCCAGTAGCACACAAACCTACCAGAAATAGCAAATGCACAACAGTGGTGGCAGCAATCAGTCCTCCCAAAAGTCTTTTCGGGTGGCTGATCCCAGTCATCTCCTTCTGAGTGACTGTTGCCTTTCTAAGCTGGCGCAGCGTGTACATGGTGTCTTTCTCAGTATGCCATGTGGCATCTTGGGCACCAACCTCCTGGAAATCTGGGGAGATCTGACGCAGCGGCTGATGCTGCTCCTCCGTTTCCAGGGCATCTGCTTTTTCAATTTGTTCATGCCTGTGCTCTAGGAACCCTGCAGGGGGCGGTGCAGCGGTGGAGCATGCCTGACCCTTGGCTGAGTGGTCATCTGGAGCACCTGAGTGATCTGGGATTGTTACCCCATTCTCACTGTTCAGTTCCACCCTGCACACTTCCTGATTGAGGAATCCCTCTATTGGCATGTTTACAATCGTTCGCTGGGCGTGGGTGTAGGACACCTGCTCGCTCCCCCCTTCCCTCGCTAAGGGTTCAGGGAGCTGCCCCAGCAGTGGGATAGCTAGTTCACTGTCTTTGAACTTACTATCACTCACCAGGCCCATGTCAGTGCAGGCGGAGATTCTGACACCTCTCTTTGCGATGTCCTGCACTGGCAGGCGGGTGACTTTACCATCCAGCTCCAGTCTGGCTGAACCACTGTTGGTCAGACTCAGACTGACAGACTGAGCTGGTGGCTGTAAGAAAACCGGCTCGGCTTTCATTCCCTGTCCCTTCTGGGGGACTGGGTGTGTTGGCAACCCTGCCGTTGAGGCAGGAACAATCAGGTCAGTCTCACTCACTACCTGGTAGTTGTGAGAAATAACGTTACCTGACTGCAGGTTCCCTGGGTCACAGCAGAGGGAATCGGCATCTGGGATCAGGTGTGTCCACAGCGCAGTAGTCTCAGCGTCCAGCTGGACCTCCTGTCTAACCTGTGAATGTTGCACTAGGGGCACCTGGCGGTGGCCCTGTGACAGCTGCTCAAGCAGATCCTCACTAATAGAGGACCTCTCAGCGCTAAGGGTGAGGGCTACATCACCAACCTGCTCTCCTGCCATCTGGATCCCTTCCACCACTGCGGGGTGGTGTTCCTGAACCCTCTTGGGTGCCAGGGTGCACAGGGAAAGCTCCTTTTCATCGCCAGGTGGGGAGATCTGCTCCTCTTTAGGGATGTAAAAGGTGTGTGCTTTACCTGGTGGATCAGGCGGCTGCTCGGAGCAGCGCTCCTGTGGCAGGGAGGCTGTTGGGACCTCAGCCGGGACAGGACTTCCCTGTATATCTGGGGAACAAGGAAATATTTTTATTTCTTGTCCAGAGGGAACAGAAGGAATCTCCGCATAGGCTTCTGTGTTCGGTGGGCACTGTGTGAGCACAGTCTGCCTCTTGGCCCCCCTTTCCTTCTGTACAGAAGGCTTAGGAGCCTTGACCTGTTTCCACACCTTGCCTTTCTGGTGATCCACCAAAGGTTCCTCTCTGAGTCGCATGCTCTTTTCTTTTTCTACCCGTTTGAGCTTGCCGTGTGACATCAAGCACCTTTCAACCTCAGTGTCAATCAGTGTCTCACTGGGTAAGACATCTCCCATGGCAGCCTTGAGGTAAAAGCTTCTTGCTTTTCCTCTGCGTTTTACTGCCTGCTCTGTGACTTCAGGGGTGGAGTCAGCACTCACTTGGGAGTGGCTGACCTTATCCAGGCAGGAACCATTCCGCTCAATCAGATAGACTGAGGGAGGGAGAGGGGGCGGGTCTCCGCCTCCTCCAGTGGAGAGTATCAGCTTATTCACGCTTCCGGCAGCCTTGGGGAACGGTTGTCCCTGTCCTAATAAAGCTTGTTCAAGCCTGGCCAGGCGGGCGGCTACTGAATCCTTTTGTTCAGTTTTTTTTAGCCCTTTCCCTCCCCTGGTGTTCTCATGGCACTTAGGACGCTGGGTGCGGTCCAGTGTGCCTGCTTTGGAACGGGGCTTAGCCAGCTCAGGAGCCTGTGCTTCTTCGAGCAGGGGGGAATTAACCCTGCTGGCTCTGACGGCGAACGCAGTCGCTTTAGCAGCTTTTTGCTCAGAGCGACTTTGGACATCATACTCCCAGGCTTTCTGCACGAATCTCTTAATATCAGTCATTTTCATGGTCTGTGCATCTGTATGCATTAAGATCATCTTTCTGACTGATGGGTGGAGATTCGCAATGAATAAACCCTTGAAATGTGTGTTCTCTTCGCAACCCTCATCATTTCGCCCTGCAAAATAAGTTCGTCTAAGTCTCTCGTAATATTCGCGAGGGGACTCTGCTCTCTCGTGCTTAATGTTAAGAGCGGCGGCTATCGCAGCAGTCGGGTCAATAAACGCACTGTATTCTTCGATAAGTGCTTGACACAGCTCCTCAAAATCATTACAGACTTCTTTCATCTGCCTAGCCATCCACTCATGTACGGCTCTGCTGGTAGTTTTCCTGACCAGAAACACTTTCTCCTGTTCTGTGGCGTTTGGCAGGTACTGCAGGTAATACCTGAGGTCTTGAATATAACTCTCGATATTATTCTCTGACACTGCGGGGTCAAATCTCTCTATGTCCTTCGCTAGCTCTCTCAGAGAATGGAGATTTATTCTCCTAGCTTCTCCGCTGACGGAGATATGGAAGAGATCGTGGTCAGACCTGTCGCTGCTAGAGAGAGTGCGTAATAGCGACTCGAATTCAGACCTTTTAGCAACCATCGTTAAACTTAAAGAGTATTACTTTTAAGTACGAAATCACAGTTTTACCACAGAAAACCACAAGATCAAGTATGCAATCAACCCGGTAGATCGCAAAAGATCACAAAACAATCAAGCACTGCTTAAAGAGCAAGGGTAACTTTTTTCTTTTCGGCTTTCAGCACACTGTATTGTCGTGTATGAAACCCGCGGCGTTTTATATTGAATTATTCCGCTTGGTTGACTCATTTCAGTCTTGCCACGCCCTTGCCAGGGACGCCAAATAAATGTAGATTATGCCGGTTCAGGGACGCCAAATATGTAATCATAGTGGCTCTCTGAAGGCACCAGTTCTGTAGGGTTTGGGCATTTACTGAGACAATTATTAATTGTAGCAGTAAATCACAAAGTTGATTCTTTTGATGGCTTTAGAATCCAACCATGCGACATAACTCAAACAACGCGCACACACAGTTACTAATACACGAGGATACATTTATTAATACATAGAATATGCATATAAACCTAACAGATCTTATCGAGAGGGTTATCAGAATACAAAAGATATATATTCAATCAGTTACGAAGTGTTACACATATCAAGAGGACATACGTTCAGTATATCATTCATTAAGACCGTTTCGTAAAGTGAACTTGGTTACAACTTCTACATTAGATACTCAAACAAGTACATAACTCTTAGGAATTAAATTGATATCAACTGGTTTGGATAACAATTGAATTCTCGAGCTGTAATGCATTGAAGTTGAATACTCATCCAATCTTTGGGGATTCAGATCTCCTGCGGGCACAAAGAGACAGTTGCAGGCCGTTGCTGTCCAATCCGCGCTCTCTGGCTCGGTGCCAGGCTGTGCTGTGCGGCTTGCGACGGTGCGCTGCTGATGCTCATTGTTGGCTTTAACTAGCAAAGTTTGTGCACAGGAGAAAAGATGACTGTGGGTCCCAGCAAGTCAGGAAGAGGACTGGTTCGTTCCTGATGAAGAGCTAGTTCTGAATAGTGATTCAGCTTTCCACAGTTCCGACCTGTTCACGAGGCCTGCTGCTGGTTACTCTCTGGCAACCTCCACTCTAGACTCTTAGAACAAAGGAAAGTTCTGGCACTCGGACACACTGGCCGTTCCGTGGTTGTCCGGGCTGAGTCTCAGGATGGTCAGGAGGCGCGCTGCGAGAATGTCCTGCCCTTGGGAGCCTTCTGCTCCTGGGCCGTCCTGCCCTGGAATTCTCCTTTGAATTCCCTTTAGAATTGTTGGATCTGAATCTGAATCTGAATCTGAATCTCCCAGGCTCTCTGTGTTGCCTGTTTTTACCTGGAGGAACTTCAGCTCATTGATTGGCTGAAAGTTCCATGGGCATCAGAGTCCCACGTGGGTTACTCGGCCCTACCAGTCCCTGATTGGTTGATCAAGGTGAGATATGAGTTACTTAGTCCTGACACTTAGGAATGCAATCCAGATGTCCAACTCGCACTCCCTAGACAGATAGGCACCAATGGATGACCATTGATCATGATAGCCAGGCTTAGCTAAGTGCATCCCCCTTTGGGAGCTGTCCTTGGACCTTAAATCACCTTGCATGAATGGTTTCTCTGTGGCTGCACCACAGAGATGAACAGAGAAATGAGGCCTAATTTGGGAAAGCTCAGAAACACTTAATTCTGCCTTATTATTAAGCCTCACCGCTACACAGATGACTTCACCTGGTCCCTCAATAACACCTCCCAAGCCAAGAAAGCACAGCAGCATCTCTATTTCCTGCGGTGACTGAGGAGGGCAGACCTTCCTTCGCCCATTCTTACCACTCTCTACAGAAGCACCATTGAGAGCACCTTGATCAATCCCAGATCCACTGCCGCTGAAACGCTCTGGGATCCCAGTTTGACGGGTAGTTGATGCAAAAATCAGGAGTTTAGGAGTTTCTCTAGCTTTCTGTTGGTACCAGGCTAGTACATGCTTAGAATTATATATGTTAACTGCAGGACTGATCTTACAGTTCACAGTGACACTCTGTCCTGGAGCAGTAGATTTAACTGGAATCTGAGTCACAGTAATCTGTCCTCCGGCTTCTGAAATTTGTAAATAAGACAGAGCATATGGTAAATAGTTACAATTGTAAAAACATATCAGGAAATACAGTATAATATTATGTCTTTTTGTTGTATGATTTCCTTCTTTGAACAAAACATCTTTTGACCTTTAAACATCAAATAATTATCATTACTCATAGTAGTTTATTCTATTCAATTAAATAGCATGTTCATTAAATATTTCAAATCAAATGCATTCCTACCCTGAGTAGAAATGAAGAGTGCCCAGATAAAGACAGTGATTAAAGTCATTGCTGCTGTGGGTTCTGTTGCCATGAAGGACAGTTCTCAGTATGAAGTGTTAAACTCACAGGGTTATAAACACTCCCAGAGCACTGAAGCATGTACCGCCAATGCAAAGTGCCTTTTCTATACAAATAATTCTGGTGTAGCTCTTCCTTCTGTTTGATAATCCAACAGAACAGTAACAGTAATCCTTTCACTGGGAGTCAGAAGCACAATAATAACTAGAAGCAAACAGAAGATGTCTGGAGTCTGCCGTATTGAGAAAACCTGCTCCCATACTGGAAAAAGTCTTTATTTTGACAGACTCAAAATTCCAGCATTTATTCAGAATGTTTTTTTAGAAAATAAGTAATCTGTGTCTCTGCATATCAGACTTTGTGCCTTTAAACCCACCTTACTTATTTATCCTTTGTTTGAATGATTTTGTCTTTTAAGAGTTAAATATACATTTAAAAGCATGTTGATGTTGATTTAGAACATAACCAGTGTGATGCAATCCAGCCTCCTGAGATCTCTCCTCATATGAAAAATAGCAGCACAGCTCCATCCTCCTTATCAATGACTCCCAATAAAGAAATGTGAGGAGCTTCAGTTCTGTGTTAAGTTAAGTGTGATTGGAAACAGTTTCTGTTGGCCAGCAGGCATAATGGTTATATCCTCTAACAGTGGTTTAGTTTTGGTAGCTACCCTCTCTACATCAGTGTTTATTGTACAGAAGTATGTGTCTTTATTAAACCCTTTTCCAAAATCAAGCAGGAATCCTCCTGGAATTTGGGACTGTGGTCTTTCCAGGTGGTTATGTGTTGAAGGTCCTCTTGAAGTCATCAGTCCTTTTTAAAATGTTTTGGAAAATCACCTTAAGTACTTTAGTACTCCTGAACTGAATTGATTGTACCTGTTGAGTTGGAGTTGTTGTAGGAAATTCTTCATCAGAGGAGCAGGACAAAGTCTTGTGCAGATTCAGTTTTATTGAGCTCAATAATTACATCAATGTGTGTTGGGTCTGCCCCGCAGGACAGACAAACCGCGAGGGTTTCCCAGCTCTTATATACAGTATGATCTCAGGAAGATGTTTTGTTTCACCGCTTAATGGGTATTTGTCTTACCCTTTGATACAGTATGTAGCATGAGTTGACCAGCTGGTCCTGTCCCAAGTCCTGTCCTTTGATGTGTAGCTGTGCTTTGATATGTAGCATGAGTTGACCAGTTTGTCCTGTCTCAGGTCCTGTCCTTTGATGTGTAGCTTTCCTGTCCTTTGATGTGTAGCTTTCAGGTCCTGTCCTTTGATATGTAACATGAGTTGACCTGCTAAGTCCTGTCCCAAGTCTTGTCCTTTGATGTGTAGCTGTAATTGTTGGAGCTGCTTAAGATATGTAAAGACAGTTGACATATTATACAATGTGCTTGAATTAATACTGTAGTGTTGAATACGGATAAATTGTATATATTTTTTTCCATCAATAATATATATATATATAAGTGTTTTATGTTCTACTTCAGAGTTTAACAGGTATAATCAGATTGAAAACCAAACATCAGTGTATCTCTTCAGGAGCAGAGTCAGATCTAACTGAAAGACACAGTCCCACTGGGAAGTCAGTTTGGTTTTGAAAGTGTAAAATAATCCAGGCTCACTTTTGCTGGGGGAGTGCTGAGTGAGCTGGCATTTGTTATGGTAACTCACCTGTCATTCAGTGTCAGTTACGATTTATGATAGGAAACCTGTATCATCTGCAGGCATTTTACATCCACACCTGGTGGTGGTGGTCCTCATTGTATTCCTCATCTTGAGTTCCTTAGTTTCCTAGTTCTCTAATACCCTGTGCTGTGTCTTGGATGTTTGACTCTTACTTTGCTCAGAGCACATCACACCTGGATTTCCCTTTGTGCTAACAACCTGTGTATTACTCATGCTTGAACTTTGCCTTCTTGTCTTAACTGTGATTCTGGATTGGCCATTTGCCCCTTAGTGTCTTCACTGTGTCTCTATGGCATCGGGCAACACTTGCTTCTGACCCCAGATCTGGACTGTCTGCCTGCACCAGTCTCTGCTGGTGTCCATAGGCTGTGCTGCACCACACGTGCCTGCATGCTCACCACAGCTCGGTCCTGTCTGTCTGTGCTGTCCACAGTCTCCTGTTCTTGTCTCTCTTTCACAAAGACCATGGTTTCATTTTCTGTTTTACAACAACTTCTTAATTCCACGCTAGGTATTGAAAATGACATTCTCAAAGAACAGTAAACAAAAGGATTCATTTGGTCCATCTTGCTCATGTGACATTTCAAATGAGTGAATCTCAAATTTTATTTAGAAGCTTTTTGAAGGAGAGACCAGAACTTGGACCTGAACCACCTGGGTGGTTCATTTTATTTTCTGAATGTGCTCTTCCATCCTCAATGAGCTACAGAGTCTGAAGTATCCTTTGAGTTGCCCCTGTCAGGATTGAGATTGTTCAAACCTTCAAGTCTGTCTTGTTCCAGAATGAAGAGATTATGTTCCTTTAACCTGTCTCTATAGCAACCGACAGACTGATGGTTTATCCATAGAGACCAAGGACCATTGTTATTCTTTCAGCTCTTTCTAAGGATAAAATCACATTGAGGTGTAGCAAGTAAAACAGAGGACTGTTCTGCATCAGGTATTACTAGTGCATTGAAGATCTACTCTGAGTTTAAATTCCACTCTTTGTGCCAAATACAAAAGCTGTCTGTCAGTGTTTTACTCCAGACTGTCCTGATGACCCTGAAAAATCAGCATAAACACCCAGATGTCCTTCCTGCAGCTTTGAATCCCCAAGAGACAGGATTACAAGTTTTCCATGAGCAGTCAGAGCTGCATCCTTACCGCTGCCATGATCGCAGAATCTTATCTCTGCTAGACTTTTACACTTCTAAAAATGGAGTAAAAGATGACAGTAAATGACAAAATATAGTTAATCCTTATGTTTCACCTTTAACAACCTGCTGGTTTCCTACTACATTAGTTATAGCAGTGGTTCTCAAAGTGTGGTCCACGGACCACCCGTCATCCGGGATCGTGCGCCAGGTGGTCCGCGGGCTGACCTAATCGTCTTTCTCAAAACAAGTCTACGCTGTTTAAGTTTAAGTCTGAGGAAAGAATATTGTCGTGTTCGCTACTAAGGGGCTCCCCCTAGGAGCACTGTTAAGAACTGCAGGCTTTAAAAAGTGGGAGGAGGGACTTGTGTGTTGATTCTAGGTGTCAGAGTTTCACCAGCCATTAAGGGGACTGTGTGTGTCAGTAATGGGGCGGTGAGCACCAGCCTAGTAATAGCCTTGGCTGGCTTGAGGGTCTGCCAAAAGGGCAAAGTTTCCATTCATTCTCCTTGGCTGTACCCTTCTGTTGCCTTTGTGTTTGAATGAAGCATGAATTAAAGGGGACCATCTCGCCTCTTCATTCTCCCCATCAACGCCTATCGCTTCAGTGTTTTAGTTTTATTCACCACGAATGAAATGATTTCACACATTGAAAACGAGTCAGTTTGGCAGTGATGTCCTTGGCGCCGTGCACCAGTGTATTGTTGTTAGTGATGCACGGGTCATCTGCCCAACCCGATCTAAAATCTTTTTTTTTTTAAACGAGTGAACCTGTGCATCACTAGTTGTCATGACTGCATGGTTACGCAGTTTACGTTTTGATATGCGAGTGCGGTTCGACTGTTGCTCTTATTGTTCATACCATTTTGTTCTTACTTTTGAATATTGTGGCCCCCTCGCCTGGCATGTGTGGTGTGTGGAGAGGTGCAGGATGGGAGGAGAAGACAAAGGGGGACTGAGGGCTACTGGCCAGCGCGGGTTGACCATCTGGTGCGGTTGCACATTGAAGTGGGATGTTGGGCTGCCATGTAAATAGTTATCCTTGGTTTATACCCCTTTTAGGTCTCCCATCCAGGTATTGCCAAGGCTCCCATCCAGGTACTGACCAGGTGTGAGCCTGGTCAGTACCTGGATGGGAGACCTCCTGGGAAAAATTAGGGTTCCTGCTGGAAGAGGTGTTAGTGGGGCCAGCAGGGGGCACTCACCCTGCGGTCCATGTGGATCCTAATGCCCCAGTATAGTGACGGGGACACTATACTGTAAAACAGGTGCCGTCCTTCGGATGAGACGTAAAACCGAGGTCCTGACTCTCTGTGGTCATTAAAAATCCCAGGGCGTTTCTCGAAAAGAGTAGGGGTGTAACCCCGGCGTCCTGGCCAAATTTCCCATTGGCCCTTACCAATCATGGCCTCCTAATAATCCCCATCTATGAATTGGCTACATTACGTTGCTCTCCTCCCCACTGATAGCTGATGTGTGGTGAGGTTCTGGCGCACTATGGCTGACGTTGCATTATCCAGGTGGGGCTGCACATTAGTGGTGGTGGAGGGGAGTCCCCATTACCTGTAAAGTGCTTTGAGTGGAGTGTCCAGAAAAGCGCTATATAAGTGTAAGCAATTATTATTATTATTATACCTGTAACCACTTAACCACCCGATAGATCTGTACCCCAAATGTCCCGAGCGTGTTATAGCCCGATGACGCAGTATTTGTGTGCCCGTGTCTTTGCTGCTGTGCTGGGAATAAAGGGCACTTTCCACTCTAACAGCCTGAATTTCTCTTATAAGGTGGATGCAGGTGATTACATTACCTGTAAAGTGCTTTGAGTGGAGTGTGAAGAAAAGCACTATATAAGTATAAGCAACTATTAATTATAATTATAATGTCTTACATTGAGTTTAAAAGTTCTGCGTGTAATTTAAAGAAGCAGAAGGCTTATTATGGAGCACTGGCTCAAATCTGGGACTCTGAAACGCAAGTATAGCAACGATAGTGACAGCACAAGTGTGAGTAAGATGCAGAATAGGAGTGAAAATGTGAGTGAGGTAATTTGTGAACCGTACCAGCAGTGCTGGAATTCTAATTTCAAGAGTTTGATAAATGTGATGTGCAAGGAAGCGGTATAATACTCCTGCGTCCAGTCCAGGGAGACATCTCGGTTTGCGACTTGTGATTGCCGGGTTCGTCGCGACTCACTGAGGATAAACTAAATAGCACTAAAAACGGACAGGTGAGAGATTTTAAAAACGTATCAATAATTCGGTTCCTGAAGAAGGCTCCACGGCCGAAACGTTGTGTTCTCTTTCTTCTTTTTTTCAGCATGGAATAAACCTATTACTTGTTTCTTTGCAAAAGCCGCAGGACTGCGCGGCTCTTAGAGAAACACGGGCGCTTTTATGATCATATTTAGTGTTGAGATTATTAATGTCCTTTACTTAACACCTTCCACGATCTGGATATAAAATAGTTTAAATGTCAGGATCCTTGGGTTTCCAGGCGAGATAAAGGAAGATATAAACCTGTAGAAACGCTGTAGACGCTCCTCCGGTTCGGGAGCAGGTTTTTGTACGAGCGCTGAATCAAGTTAAAGCACTGTGGTACACTTTCGGCGGCGGCACCAGACTGAGCGTTGGAAGTAAGTGATCTCTTCGTCTTTTCAGAGCTGTTTCTGTGTGTTTTTCTGAAATTATTGTTTGTCACAGAAATTGCAACTTTGAAGCCCATGTTAGGATTTTTTTTTAAGTTCCTACTTTATAAAGTTGAAGAGTGTTGTATTGAGAAGAGCGATTTGAGCCCGGCTAAGCTGCTGCGGCGCTCCTCTACAGTGCGGGATACTTTACAGGCTTAATTTCGTGTAAATCCTGAGTGTCCATTTATTATGTTTGCTTTATAGTATAGAATGCTTCTATTTTGAGTAGGCTTTAACGTGAAATGTGCATTAATCCGGCTGGTACTGGAGATACAGAGTCGGTGTCAAAAGCGCACAGCGGAATGTTTCCACATCCCATGGTCTGAAACCCGATTGAGACTCTGTTGGGTTCAGACCCCGCCCGTCCAAGTGAGACCAGTGATACCTTAATGTAGCCGTTGACTCGGATCCATTTCAGGCGGAGAAGAGCTGACAGGCGCGGGCTGTGGAAACAGAGCCGCGTCTCCGCTCCGGCTGCACTTCGGGGGTTGACAGAACCCAAACTCAAATATCAGGAATATAAATTCGTATATACAGTATGCACTCGAGTTATTGCTGTTTAATTACAACATATAAACTTAAAGCATCTTTTTACATCTTTTTTTGAAGAACAGAAAAAATATAATTCAGCGTGTACAGATAAGCTAAGTGTTGAAGTAGATTAGTGTCGTTTCAATGTTCCTGAAGCGTTAATAATTATTTTACAATTCAGCGGCTACACGAAGATTTGACGGTTTAAAAATCGCTTAATGATCTCTGCTCTTGGGTTCATAATTGCTTTTGAATTTGCACTTTGTAAGATTTTGAATAAATAGGGACAACGGAAATGAAGACAAGAAAACGTACTTTTTGTAGTAACTGTACAGTCATCATATTAAGTTCCAAAAATGCTTAATCCAACAAGAAGTGTTTTATTAAACAATTAAAAAAGTGTTTTATTTGTACTTAATATTTCATAGCAGGCATACGTTTTTCTTCTCCAGGGCAATACACTATCGAATTTCACAGTTATTTGTAGCGTCTT
Source organism: Lepisosteus oculatus (assembly GCF_040954835.1). Classification (NCBI taxonomy): domain Eukaryota; kingdom Metazoa; phylum Chordata; class Actinopteri; order Semionotiformes; family Lepisosteidae; genus Lepisosteus; species Lepisosteus oculatus. The sequence goes on from NC_090713.1 coordinate 9,716,801, forward strand.
GCACTTATAAAGCCTCAGTACCCGCCAGTGCTGATGGGTCCTGCAGACGATGAAACGATCCTGTCGTTACGGGTCAGATTTATTCAGCGGGAGGCGAGAGGCGCCTAGTTGGGCTTTTAGTACAGGAGGCAGCTTTAGTTTGTAGTCCTCAATAAGCAAGATATGTTTAAAACACATTTAGGGAAATAAACATTCAGACATTACCAAAATGAGGTGTATTTAAGGAATTTTAAATACATGTATTTCCAACTGATGAACTTTAGTCATGAATATCCTGAAACAGTTATTCAGACCCTGTACAAACGTGTAGAACTTCCTTTTCCTTTTTCAGCTATCTGTCAATAGTGAAATAATGTCTATTTTGCGACAGTTCGGGTTCTTGTTCCCTGTGGGTCTGTGTGAGTCTCTCCCAGGCGGCTGTGAGTCTCTCTGATCTCATTCCAACCGGTTTCCGTCTGCAGGTAATGCTCTGCCGTCTCTGTCCCTCCTGCCACCCTCGACTGTGGAGCTGAGCACCAAGAGAAGCGCCACGCTGCTGTGTCTGGCCAACAAGGGCTTCCCGTCCGACTGGAGCCTGCAGTGGAAGATCGACGGCAGCTCCAAGAGCAGCAGCGTCACCAAGACCCCCGGGATCCTGGAGAGCGACGGCACCTACAGCTGGAGCAGCACCCTGACGCTGTCCGAGGCCGACTGGAAATCGCTGCACTCCGTGACCTGCGAGGCCAGCCAGGGGTCCCAGGCTACTGTCCAGAAGACCCTGAACAAATCTGACTGCCCAGAGTAGCCCACACAGAGGGCAGCACCTCATTGCTGATGGCTGTGTTGTGTTTTAGCTTTATCTCTGTGACTGTAACCTTATTGCTCCCCTCAGTACTCAGATGTATTTGTTAGCAACGTTTTAGACGCGCTTAGCTTCTCCATCATCCGCTGTCCAAGTGTGCGTGTTGTTTAGTCCTGTTGTACGTGCTGTTAGTGAGAGAAAAATTATAGTAATAAAGAACTTTTGAATCATGAAATTAGTCATCCTGATCTTTATTATAAAAACTCCTTTGCACCCCATAAATGCATATTGTTCTGATTTGATCGTGAATTATTTAGAGATGAGTGTTCAAGACTGGCAGACGCTAATGGTGTGTAAAACAACCTGTGAGTGCATGTTAGGAATTATAAAGAACACCCTCACAGTGAGCTCACTGTAGGCTCACAGCTGGCTCTCTGAGAGTCAGGTCTCTGTTGCTGCACTTGGTGTTCCAGATTCCATACGAACATAGAAATACCTACAAACAAGAGGCTATTTGGCAAAAACCCAGGCTATCAGCTACAAGCTCATGGCTGGGTAGTTTATTCCATACTCCTGTCACCATTTTCTATAAAGAAGTGTGGAATCCTGCCAGAAAAAGATTATTCTCTGCTACCCATCACACTGCTTAGCTTAAATAAGAAAAAATAACCAAAATATAAAGGAGTAATTGTAAAATAAAATTAGATGGTTGGAATTCTTTAATGTTTTACAGAAGTGATAACTGATAAAAACAATTATTACTGCAAACCTCAGACAGCTCTGTTCAAGGTGCTATGCTGCCTCTGGTCTTCAGTTTGAACTGCTGCCAGTAAGAATGTGTTGTATTGAGGAAAACGTTCTCACAGTTATTGTCACGATTATAGTCCCCCCTCCTTAAGGGTGCTCCAGCCCTTTCACTAAAGACTTTATTCTGTGCACCTGTTTCCCATTCCCAGCCCACCTTAAAAACCAGGCGCTGACGCTCATCCGGGCTCTGCATCTGATTTCCATATCGTGCGAGTCCTGGAAGCGCCTGGTCCCGTTAAGGTTTTAACCCCTGTTCCTGTTCCTTGTCTGCCGGTTCCGGTCCGGCCTTCATGTTTTTAATTCCCTTGTTCTGATGGATCTCCTGGTTTTGGATTTACGCTTGTGTTTTGGATATTCCCTAAGGACTACTCTTTTGGATTGTTCGCCTCGGCCACACCTTCCCCGTGCACCAGCGCATCTTGGACACGCCCCCCTGTCTTCGGCCCCATTTTCCTGCATGACGTTTCCCCAGTGTTTCCCCACTTCGTCGGATTGTGACGTCCGCATAGGGTCCGGAAAGAACTGTTCGTTACAGTTATACTAAAAAACTGATAAATCTGCCTCTAAGCAAGAAGATTAGGGTTCTCAGTCTCACTTCCTGGAGGACCTGGTATCTCCTGGTTTGTGTTTCGTCTCAGAACTCCACAGGTGCTCTACTCATGTAAATAAAAACAAAACTGTAATACTTCTCCCCAACATCAGAGGTGTTTTGTAGATAACTGTGCCTTAAGTCACATGAATGTTCTGTGTTATCAGCAGTAGGAAACTGTTACACTCTTTCCTGTAGGAGCACAAAATTACACACCTGAAACACCACAGCAACTGTTAGAGCTTGTAATCAACCAGTCAATCAACCTGTTGCTGTGAAAACACTATCAAGCTGAAGATCAATTTCACCTATGTGTAATGAAATCCTTCACTAACATTGTTCCAGCAGGTTATAAAAAACAGCCTCGAGATTAACTCCCAGCTCACTCTTACTGCTTTGTTTATCAGTTTCTGCTTCTTGGCTTCCCTGGCTTTCATTGATTATATTCTTCACCATGTCTATGGATCTTTTTGTGCTTCACTTGTGTTTTCTAGTATTTTGAATCGCTCTTGCTTGCATTCTCTCCTGCACTATGAACTTGCTCGCTTTGCCTGACTATGCTTCCAGATTTCCCTTTGTGCCTCAAGCCTTGTGTCTCAGGCTTCATATCCTGTTAAGACTCCAGCTATGGACTTCACTGTCTGCTGTTTGTTAATTTTCCTGCCTGCACTCAACAGCCTGCTAGTGTGTATGCCTGCATGTTGATTCACCCCCTGCCTGAGACCACTGTGCTCTGTCAGGATAGTGCAGCAGTGTTACACAAACAGTAAGAAGAATTCCATGTGTAACTCGGAATATAATTGGCTGAATTGACTGTCCAGGTTGGAACAAAAAACAGAAGACTTCAGGTCTTCTAGGAATAGAGGTGGAGATGCCTGATGCAGATCCTTCTTTGGTAGATTTACTGATATTTTTTTTTGTGCAGAGACTGGAGAGTCAGGGGGTTAAATTATTTTGTGGGTCTAATGGAGCAACACCTTTCTGCACATTCTGAAACCTCTGCTCCAGCTTGAGTCTCCCAGTAATGACCGTCTTGTCGTCATCTGAGATCTTAATGAGCTGCATGATCATGGGTGTGAAGACCACAGTGGTCACTATCTGTTCTGTTTTGGGGAACGGGGGTGCACTTCACTGGAACAGGGCTTTCCTGGTGCATGAGGTTGGCAATCAAGCACCAGGGATCAGTTACATGTAATACCTTGAGTTAAATATCCTTCTAGTTTTACCCTCAAGTGTTCTGTACATTTAAGGGTGTTCCCTGATAGTTTGTTTTTTCACGTTGTCTTTACTATTGTTTCAAATTGTAAATGATCTTGCAGGCAATACTCACAATATCGGAAAAGGCAAATAAACAATCTCACCTGATTATCACATCAGTCAAATCCACAAGTTCCAAATCAAAACGTAGTTCTTCCAAAAGGGCAGCACAGTGGCACAGTGGTTAGCATTGCTGTCTTGCAGAGCTTGAGTCCTGGGTTCAGTTCCTGGTGGGTTATCTCTATTGAGGTATGTATGTTCTTCCCATGTTTGTGTGGGTTTCCTCCAGGTGCCCCAGTTTCCTCCCATAGTCAGAAGACATACTGGTAGGTTAATTGGCTTCTGGGAAAACTGGGCTTGGTGTGAATGTGTGTTTCTGTCTGTTCTGCAATAGATGTCCTTGTGTTTGTTGCTTGCTGGGATGGGTTCTGTGTCCTCTGCAACCCTATATTGAGTAAAAATGTTTAGAAAATGGAGGGATGGATAATCTGCCATCACCCGATTTTCCAAGGAAGGCACAGTTTTCTAGTCCCTGAGAAAAACTCCTGCTTACACTTGATCTTGATCAGACTGAGATTTTTTTATAGGCTATTGGACTATCTGACAGGAGTATTTATCCTAGTTTGGGCTGTGAAATTTAACAGTGTTAAGTTACTAAGATCACTTTTTCACGTCATCTGCAATATGTTTTTTTTAAATAAAATAGATGAGGAATAAAGTGAGTCAAGTTCTGTTTTCAATGACAACTGAGAGACGTTTATATTGGGGGGGTGAACGAGCAATCTGAATGAAAGGTTTTGTTCAAGGGTCCAACAGCAGCATCCTCCTGAGGTCTAAACCTATTGCCTTTGTCTTTGCTGTCCTTTAATAGTTATTCTTTTATATTGTATATGTTGTGTTTTTGAACATTTATGTATTCATGCTTGGTATTGTTTAAATATTTTTGTAATGCCAAACACTTTGAGGTGTTTCCTTCTTTTGTGACATAATAATAGGATTGGCAGTTATCACTAACAATAATAGCAGATAATGAATTGATATTTGTTGGGAACTACAGTATCAAGCCCTTTTATTTTGTCTGGGTAAGACCTAGAACACAGATCATCAGTACCTTCAGTCTTATCAATTTTCTCAAAGATGACAGGACAGAGTAGAAACTGAGCTGCAGAGTATATACAGTGAGCTGAAGAGTTAGCAGTAAGACCTTGGATTATCAAGCTTCTAACCATCAAGTGGATTCAGTGTTTCTTTCAGTCTTTATCACAGTTTGACTTTGTTAAGTTACACTGCAATAGACTAATTAGTGCACATGAATATTAATAATTGTCTAGAGTCTTTAAAAGGGACCTGTAAGCTGATCTGGGTGTCAGAGAAAGAGAGACAGACTCTCAGAGCAGGTAGAAGAGAGTTAAACCCAGCCCTTGTGTCATGATGTAGACAGCAGTGTTAGAGGGAGAGGAGCCCCTGGAGACTCTTCTCCATCTGGGCTGTCCTGCCCTGGCCCAGCTGGAGGGCTCATCCTGTCTATGCAAATCCTCTCAGCGGCAGCTTCAGTTTCTCGCCACATCTTGTAATTTCGTAGCCAAAAATACCCCGGGGACAGTCTGAGCTGAGTACAGCCTGGCTGATTTGCCTAGCGTGGGGGAGATAGGGCTAGTTTAGGGAGGTATCATACTGTGGTGGTGTCAGAGATCTGCACCTGTTCAAGGACAGGAAAGCAAGAGAGCAGATCATGGGTAACTCCCAGTAACACTTTATATAAAAAGTCACTGAGGGCTTATAAATATTAACACATATTTCAGTAACTCTGTGCTTTAAGCATCTCCTATGAGGTGTGACCAATTTTACTGATGTACAGTAAAGTTGTGAGTTGTAAATGCATCGTGAAGACCTGTTTAATGCTGTTAAATACATTTCTTAGTTATAAGTGATTACATTTAAATGTATTTACTAATAGTCGATAAACTGTATTGTAGCAACAATAATAGTACAGTAGCAATAATATCTGTCTATAAATGGAAACTGGATAATGAAATTGGACAATTTGTCATGCTCAGTCATTAGTAATGTGTGTGTGTGTATATATATGTATGGTGAAATTTTTGAGTGGGTCACACAGTGGTCAGCATTGCTGCCTCACAGGACTGGGACCCTGGGTTCAATTCTGGACCTGTGGTGGTATCTGTGTGAAGTTTGAATGTTCTCCTCAGGTTTGCATAGGTTTTCTCCAGATGCTTCATTTTAGCCCCACAGTCCAAAGACATACTGGTAATTCAAGTAGGCAGCTGTGTCAGCATGTGTAGGCTGCAAAGGAACAAGTAAAGGTTTAAACCTTTACTTATTCCTTTACTGTACTGGTAGATGACTTAGCTTCTGGGAAAACTGGCCCTGGTGTGTGTTTGCTGGTGTCCCACCTAGCATGTATTCTGCCCTGTGCCTGTTGACGGTGTTGGGATAAGCTCTTCCTGTACAGCCCTGAATTGGGTAAAGCAAATGACAGGAAGTAAAAACACACAAAGGCATTTCCTGTTCATCACTCAATTGATACAGAATACTCTTTAGAACACCTGAACATCCGACTGTGTTATTGCATACAGACTAGAGAACCTGAATCTTCAAAGGGAAATAGTCTTGGTTTGTGTGAAATCACTGAAGAGACATGGACATGTGAGTGTGTGTGAGTGAAAGAGTTACTGTAGCAGAAGAGTGTGAGTGAGCAGAGTTACTGTAGGAGAAGAGTGTGAGTGAGCAGAGTTACTGGAGGAGAAGAGTGTGTGTGAGCAGAGTTACTGTGGGAGAAGAGTATGTGTGAGCAGAGTTACTGTAGGAATGACTGTGAGTGAGAAGACTTACTGGAGGAGAAGCAGCAGCACTCAGTTGAGATTGTGTGGAACAGCTAGAGGCGCTGATAGCATCAATCAGTCTCGTATTCTGATATAACTGAAAACAAGCTACTCCGGGCACTGTATCAAAATGGCTGCTGAAGAAAGGAAGAACAGACACAGCAAAAAGCACAGCTGCACAGGCTGGCAAGGTGAATTCAGTGAGCAAACAGCACACTCTCCCCTCTTTGCAATCCAGGTCAGAGGAGAGACACTCAAAAAAAGTAAAAGAGTTTACAGGCAGAGGTTGAAGACACTGTGTAGAGCACTGCCCTCTGCTGGATGATGATGATAACAGTGCTACATATCTGAAAATGATTTATAACCAATAATTAAACACTCTATTATTCTGCTGGTGATGTAAGTACAGATCTGTAACTTAGATATTTACTACCAGCAACACACGAGGATAAATACATTCTATAACACAAACACAACACACTTCTTGGGATTTAGGTGACTGCCTAGGGCCCTGAGCCTGTCAGGGTGCCCCCTCAATTTGCAACATGACATTTTCTTTAATCGGTATGTTCAAATGTTATGAATGCATTCAAAAATTGTTTTCATGCAAACACCACTTTCCTCATTGCACAGCACACAGTAAAAACTGCACCAGTCACAAGGAATCTCAGCCTTTCACATAGTCTGAGTTTCTTTTGACACTGAGCTGCACAAAGCAGTGCTAACAACGCAGGGACTTGACAGATTGTGAATGTGAAGTATACCAGTTGGCTAAAATGGTGTCTTTCGAAGAACAATTAGCTGCCAACTGTAAGGGGTGATCTCTAAACTTTCTCTCCACTCTCTCTCAGCTCTCAGATCAGCTGGATCACTGATTGGTCTGTGAGTCAAGCTTTTAACCTCAGAGTCAGTTTAGGTTTTAATTCAAACTGACCCAGAGAAGGTTAAGAATAGAAGGTACTTAGTTGCTTACCTGGATACAATTCAATCCTGCTTCATTAAACCAAAAAACTTTTATCAACATATTTACACAAGCTGACCGGTTAATAGACTAAGCTTACTCTGTGACACACAGCAACCAGCTTTCATTGGAATTCTTTCTGGTATTTGAACAATCTTGTCATGGTAATGTCTTAGTTGAAGGAAGAAATAGGAGAGTTAACATAGGTTTATCACCATCATTCTGATGATCAAACACTGTGATCTTTAATTACAACTAACATGTAATGAAACATTACAATTTACCTTTTACTTGTCTTATAAACTATGTATATGTTGTAAGGTTTGAAATAAAAAAATGAGCATCAATCACACAGTGGGTCGACTACTATTGTATGAAGATGTAATTTATGATTTTGCCTTCAGAAAACCTAGGTGCTTTGATTTATAGAACACTTTTTCATAAAACTTTCTCGCCTGCTCAGCCTTACTGATCTCACCTCCCTCCCCTCACAATGCACTTGTTTTTATTTTTTTCTGCTTAATTTCATATTTACTGTATTTCTAAAATTAATTTCTTCGAAGTTTCAGTGCAGTAATTTATTATTTGCTATAAATTTGAAGTAACAGAGATCCTGTTTATTATTGTTATAATTTTCCTTTCCAAGCTAAATTATGATATATTGGTAAAATGTTTGCTTCTTGTTTTTGTTTGTAAGGTATTCATTACTTATCTCAAGATTGTCTATATAATGTGATGTTAATATTTGAAAAATGTCCTATATATTTAGTACTAATAAAAACCTAAGATTAATAATGTATTCTTTGCATTAAAAAAGGCATTAACACATGAGTCATCCTTTGCCTTAAAATTAGAAATCTTCATAATGCAGACATAAAGACTCAGGTATGTGTGAAAGCTTCTCAAACAGTGCCCTCTAGTGCAGATTTGCAGATCAGTGTCGGTCTGTACTGCAATGTACTGAAAGGTCAGACTGATTCATCACATTACCTTCAACTGCTGTGCAGCTGACATTATGACTGTGAGAGATACAATTAAATCTGATCCATGTGAAGTGTAGCCAAATCATTCCATCTGGAAAAATTGGTATTGTCTTGTTCCAGGATTCGTCTGAATGCAGCTAATTTACTTAAGGTTGAACAAACTGATCTTTACCATTTATTAAGATGATGGAGACTCCTGTGGAAACTATATTCCCCAGCAGCCTGTGGGAAAAAACCTACCTTCCTCAGTCAGCCAAATAGTTGATTTTAAACAATTGGTCAGATGGCAATTTAAAAAACAGGAAGAGGAGGCCTTCAAGAATGGTCATGTTACTCAGGTTGCTTAACATTTTTTTACTTTCACTCTTTATCTCTAACCCTGGTCCTAGACAATCTAGATACTATTACAGGTCACCTACTGGAGTGTGACCCTGGTCAGTACCTGGATGGGAGACCTCCTGGGAAAAACTAAGGCTGCTGATGGAAGAGGTGTTAGCGGGGCCAGCAGGGGGCACTCACCCTGCGGTCCATGTGGGTCCTAATGCCCCAGTATAGTGACTGGGACACTATACTGTAAACAGGCGCTGTCCTTCGGATGAGATGTAAAACAGAGGTCCTGACTCTCTCTGGTCATTAAAAATCCCAGGGTGTTTCTCGAAAAGAGTAGGGGTGTAACCCTGGCGTCCTGGCCAAATTTCCCCATTGGCCTTTACCAAACATGGCCTCTAATAATCCTGAATTCTGTGAATTGGCTTCATTACTCTCTGCTCTCCTCCCCACTAATAGCTGATGCGTGGTGAGTGTTCTGGCGTGCTATGGCTGCCGTTGCATCATCCAGGTGGAGCTGCACATCTGTGGTGGTGGAGGGGAGACCCCATTACCTATAAAGTGCTTTGAGTGGAGTGTCCAGAAAAGAGCTATATAAGTGTAAGCTATTATTATTATTATTATTTTGACTTAAAATAAAATGCTTATAAACCCATTTCTACCCTGTGGAGATATGAGGAGTGTCCATATGATGATGGTGAAGAAAGTCATTGTTCCTGTGGGTTCTATTGCCATGAAGGGCAGCACTCAGTCATGAAGTGTTAAACTCACAGGGCTATAAACACTCCCAGAGCACTGAAGCATGTGCTGTGAATGTAAAGTGTATTTTCTGTGCAAAATGTCTTCCTGGGTTCAACAACACTTGGTTTTGGTGTTGTGTGTTGTGACAGAGCAAGATGAGTATTGTTATTCTATTTTCACGCCTGTCTTCTTTGTAATTAAATAAATTAAGAAATTAGCAGTGGAATGAAACCTCAACCTGGAAGCTGTTTCAGAAAGCAAGATTATTCAGTCAACCTGTAAACTTTAGTGTATACTGTATGTTAGTAAATAATATAGTATGTTTTTTTGCTGACAAAATCTGGATTTTCAGTTTCATTAAGTAGGGTTAAATTGCATCCAATTAAATAACTATAGCAATAAATCTTCCAAAGTCAACATCCTCTGGGGCAGGTTAAGGCGACTAGCCTGACTTTGTGGCAAAAAACAGTGTCCTGCAAAAAAAAATGTCATTTTTCTTCAGGGATCCAGTTCACATTTGAGCTTTGCACGGCAAATAAAGTGTAGCAATCACCAAAACAGTTTGCTAATAATTTTTGTTTGAAAGATACTATTTCAGCAGATAGAGTATACTTTTCATTTTCAATATCTTAAAATTATTCAAACATTATAGACCGAGCTGCCTAAATGTGTATATTCACTTTTAACCCTACACTTTTCATTACTAAATAATAGTTTTAATTATTTCTCAAAATATTTAAAATGCAAGTGATCTCCAATATCCTATAAACCCAACCATTAAGTTTGTTATCACAGCAGCGAAACTATTTTGAATAAACATTCTTTTCACACTGCTTGTGCTGACTTGTATTTAGTTGTATGTTATTTAACTTTGTTGCTGCTGCTGCTGTTTTGTGTTTATGGTTTGGCGTTTCCTTAATGTCTTTGTATTGGAGCATACATGCAAATAAGCAATACATTACAGTTGTGCATATGACAAATAATCTGAACTGAGAATAGCATGATGCTGACAACAAAGACAAACTGCACAACGGGTGTATTATACATTTTGTTACCAGCAAAATCAAAATACAGTACCACTGACTATATATCACAAGACACAAGTGTTTTCAACAGTGTGTTTCCTAACCTGATACAAAAGAATAAAGCAAATTGATCTTTTTAATAGGCATATTTATGTTAGCATTTTAGTTTAAGGAAGCTCCAAACTCCATCAATATTGCTCCAGAATCCATCAATTCTCCAGCAAATTACAATTGCAAAAGCAAACATTTGCCAAAATCCTTAAAAAACAATTGTCCCCTACTTTGAAAGAAAAAAGAGATTAGAGTAAAACTCAAGTAAGTTCATGTTGTAAAAATAGTGCAATTGCGTGAGTTTACTTTGTCTGTAAGGAAACAATCAGTAGAAAATCAAGGAGTCTTCACAAGGATCTAAAACACATGAAAGACATTTATTGATGTGTACATAAAATATTCAAAATATCAAGCTGATACAGAAAATATATATTGTATAAAAACAGGAATATTACATTCATATAGCATTGGTTACACTCACTATGTACCTCATCAGTCTCCTTAAAATAATCAACATTCAGGCACATAAATTAAATTAACGTTCCCAAGAGTGAATATTGAATTATACTCATCTACAACTGTGGATTCAAAACTCCCACACAGACGAATGAGGAAAAGTCAACTGGGTCTGTCACAGCGCTGTCCAATCCATGCTCTTCTGGCTTGGTGCCACTCCAGTCCTGAGGCAGCTCAAGGTATCAGGGAGAGAGACAAGGATCCTGCTGTTACCTCACACACGCTGACAGTTGATTCCATCAAATGGATTGTCTGGCTAACATCGAGATGAACTGGGGCAAGTCACACATTAAAGTGTAGAAGCTCGGTTTGCTCCTGGCGTAGCAGCTACTGCTGGATAATGCTCTATTCAGGCCTGTCAACAAAATGTGCAACCGTATTGCTACGGTGATCAATTGGATACACGGTAGTAGCTAGCTGGTCTCAAAGTCCTGCTGCAGGCTAGACCTCAGACAGAATTCTGTCTTCACATATGGGCTCACCCTTTAATTCTAACTCAGCAGTTTGGGAAAAAGTTTAAGCACCAAAGTTTAGACAGCAAGTGTGGCAGGCACATGGTTATGTTGTCAGTTAGTCAGGTTGGTCCAGCAGAGAGAGGAGAAAATATGATTGGTGATTGGTCAAAAAGATACCGGGTGAAGTGTGTACCCACACCCTCCAGCATTCTGATTGTTTGATCCGATTGTTGGATGATTGACCGTGCCCTGTGACTTTTAGGATTATCTCCAGATAGTCTGTGACTATGTGCCTCTGCCATACATTCCAACACCAGCAGTGGACATCGATCAAAAAGGAGTATTGACACGGATCTGGACTGTCCTGGGAAAGATCCTTATCCAAAAAATAAGCTAATCTCCCTCACTTGCTTACACAAAGACCACAAGATAATCTTGTGGTTGACAACAGAGAGGGGACTCTTTTGCAGTTTTCCTGTGACAGCAGGAAGCTGTTTGGTCCAGACACACAAAGAATTTTAGAAATACTTAATAATACTCAATTCTAAGTGAGATAATAGACTTTGTCCTTACACTATAAATAATAAAAAACTGTAAATATTATAGCATTCCACCTCTCTCCTTCATATTTGTTTTTTGTATACCTCCTCCACCCGATCTCCACCTTTGCCGCTACCCTTTGGCTAATGCCTCTCTCTGCATGGGGGTCCCAGCCTCCTCGTCCTGTGTCCCACAGCTTGTCCCTCGGTCAAGTAGATTAAACAACATTTACTACAACAAAAACACTCAATGAAAATTTTTAAATACACTTCATTCTTGGGGGGTTTTATTCCTTGTGAATGTTGTTTTGGCTAACACTACAATTTAACTTATGCCGATATAAAAATAATCATTTTTGCATGCATAGCTGTCATTTTTATTACAATAATTCTATCATGATCCATGTGTTTTGCTGTAATTTAATAGTCTTCCAGCACATGCTATAGCCTGGAAATGTATGTGTTTGATTATTATTATTAAGCTTTTTTCTGCAGTAAGAAAGACTAATATTTTCATCCAGTGAGGTCAGTTTTCTGGACATGGTCCTCTATCTATTTATTGTAATGAGTGTCTATTCATTATAAAGAGTACAGAGAATTGTCAAAGCCCAAAAACAAAGGCTGACAAAGAGCTGAAGGTTTTCTCTGTGAAGCTTGTTTCTTCTGGAATGACAGGGTGCTGTTAGTCACATGTGGGTCAGCGTCATGGATGATCTGCAACAGAGAACAGAGTTTCTGCTTAGAAGGAGTGCTGGTCAAAAGCTTCCTTTTTATATATCCTCCAAAACATATAAGCAAGGAAAACACTAAACTGTGATTTCACTTAAATCTAATAATAGCTGAAACATGTTTTGTCCACATTCTGTCACAAGAGAGCCAAGAGAAGAAGCGCGTAAGATCGTTTATATTTAGAAACGCTCTGAGCACTAACAGGATAGTAAAGATATAAAATATTTTTTTCCTGTAAAGAGAGTAGTTGGATGCTCTTAGGAGTGGTGTAGCAGATACCTTGATTCTAGGCTGTTAGTGAGCTTCTAACTCAACACCCTTGCAGCCGCATGAGGAATTCTTAAAGTTGAGTACAAATCGGTCTCATCTGCAGCTTCTAATGCAGGTGCCATGTTCTCTCTCTGTTGTGGAAGGGTAAAGAAGAAAAAAATAAAGGTGAGCTTACAGCGAGGCTTTTAGAGAAGAAAAATTCTGCTCTGCTGTGCCATACAGTTAATTTATATAATCAGGAGCTCAACTTTTTAAAGGTGAGCAGCAGTATTCTGAATCTTATTGAATAATCTCCAACTAGCCAGTTTAAGAATATACAGATGCAGCCATTCATCTCGGGATCAAGAACCTTATTTCTTCTGTTACAACAAATTTGGCGTAGTCGGCGGATGCTCCAGAAGGCGCAGAACTTCCCATCGGCAGGAGAGACGGTCAGCGTGCACATAACTAAGAGGTAAGGACTCCTCTTTTATTTAAAAGTCCCGACTCTCTCTGACCGATTGGGAAATCTCTGCTCCCTGCGAGAATCGCCCGAGATGACGGAGTAAACGTGAGTTTCTGAATTCCTCTGGCCCGGGGAAGGCACCGGTGTATGTAATGGGTTGTTTGCTGTAAGCCCAGAATTTGGTCTGGCAGGGGTTCCGCGGTATTGTGTACAGGCGTTCGAAGCTGGTGTATGCCTTAATTGCGCGTGGAGTTTTGAACGGGTTTTGGACCCTTACCGTGAAGTTCAGGACTGGTGTGGGTCTTAATTGCACCCGGAGTTCTGAAGGTCAGAACTGGTTTGGGTCTTAATTGCACCCGGAGTTCTGAGGCTCTGAATCGGTGTGGGCCTTAATTGCGCCCGGGGTTCTAGAGCAAGTGGTGCATTAAATGCACGTAGTTCAGGACTGGTGTGGGTCTTAGTTGCACCCGGAGTTCTGAAGGTCAGAACTGGTTTGGGTCTTAATTGCACCCGGAGTTCTGTGGCTCGGGATCGGTGTGGGCCTTAATTGCGCCCGGGGTTCTGGAGCTGAGTGGTGCATTAAATGCACGTATAATCCAGGATTGGTGTGGGCTTTAATTACGCCCGGGGTCCTGAGATTAGCTCCGCCTTGATCGTGCACAGATTGGCGTGGCGTGGTTTTTTTTTGTTTTAAAGGAAACAGGAGTAGAAGAGATATATGTATGTATGTTTTTGGTGTTTTCCTTGTTTGTGAAATACATATACACACGCACGACACTAACATAAACACACCTCATAATAAAAGAGCAAAGCATTAAGTAGCAGGATTTAAAGGACGTTGAGACCCGAGAATCGCCCTGATTGAGCTCAGTGCGTAAGCCCACCCCGGGGCAAAAGCAGCGATGCTGGCGTTCTGGGGATGGTGAATTACTGATCAAGAAAGGGGGTTTTCGAGGTCTCGTTTCTTACCTGTGAACAGTGCGGTGTAAGTCCTCTCTAAAGTCTCGGAGAGGCATTTAGATCTGGAGGTAACAGACGCCCTTAGCTGAATGAGTGCAGTAATGCACAGGTTTTTCCAAGTGAAAACATCCCCCTACTGAATGAGCTGTTACCTCACACACGACAAAAGTAAATCTTAAAGAGACCGAACATGTGCGCTAACTGATGGTTTGAGAAAGTGGTGGAAGGGTCCGTTTAAATATCGGAAAAGTGTAAGTTGACGGAAAAGAAGGAGAAAAATATGGAAAAAGCTGAGTTTTTCAGAGGGAATTTGGGGCGAAGACGCCTGTAAAGAAAGCATATATGAGTATTGATTGGCAAAAGCACAAGCATGTAGCTCCCACCCTGGTGCACGGTCGGCACCAGTGGTGGCAGATACATGACGAAAAAGAAAGAAATTGGGATGTGACTTAAAAGTGTGTTTACGGGGAAAATATACTTTACTCACTACGAAAGAGTATAGGAAAAAAAGCTAGAAGAGGCAGTCCAGGAGAATGAGAAACTAAAGAAGGAATTAACTCCTGGTCACGCTGCACTGGTTAATGTGCTGCAGCCGGCGACTAAGTTATGTCCTGCTCTCCCATAGGGGAACAAACAGGCAGGAAACGAAAATAATTGGGATCAATTCCCTCAGTGGCCATATGGAGAAGGGGGGTCTGATTGGGATAACACTTGGTATGAGTGTGATAAAAACGGATCAGGGTCTCCCCTGTTAGAGGGAGGGCGCCCGCAGATCTGTACTCTCACTCGAAGTGGGAAAGGACTTGATGTAGCAGGGGCTGGCGCCGTTGATGACAGTGCCACTCTAACACTGTCTCGCACCCCGTCGAGGGGGTCTGCAATCGCACCTACCTTCCCTGATTTCCCCCATACGATCAAATCCAAAACCGTAAGATATTGACCGGTGGGCTAAAGTACCGCACCCGAAATTAGAAATGCAGCGAACCTGGAGTGCGCTTCAGGAATTAAAAGGATTCATGTAAAAGTAAAACAAGAATACAGCACATTGTATTACGAAGAGAAAAATATATTCTCGATGTGTATGTGTGTTTTATGAATTTGTGTGCCGGCATGTATGTGTGTAACTGTGAGTTTTGGTCTACTAAATGACGGTGTGAGTGTGTTTAGCCAGCGGGACTGGCTATAGACGTAACTAAAGAGACTTGACGAAAATCAACTTAAGGAGATTGGAAAATATAAGAGCGTCTGAAACGTATAAGTACAGTACAGGTGGACGTAAAAGTAGTTAAACAGTTTTTGTATTATTATAAATTATTATAAATTGTAATTTATACAATTAGTTGCAATAGTGGAAACAATTTGGTTTTATTCGAATGTCTCGAAACCAGACATGCTGAAACGCTGTAGGTTTAGAATCGAGACTGGGGAGAATAATGTCTTGTGAGAAAATCTGTTTACCTAACGATTAGATCCTGTAAATCCCTTGTAGCCTCCCTAAGTCTGTCCCAGTCCAGTGGATAAAAATGTACTGTTAATGGAGTGTTGGTTTCTCTGTTAGGGGATACTGGAGCACTACTGTCCTGCTTGTTTCACTCCTCTGTTCAACAGTGTACTATAGAGCAATGTATATGGGAAGATGGCAGGAGGCCACAGGAGTATTGGGACAGCAAGTTTTACTTGCCGAGTACCAGATTTTAATGGGTGGTTTTATTCCAGATCTATTGGGTTGGAATATTATGCATTACAAAGAATGACTATGCAGAACAGGGTATCACGTGGCTTCAACTGGCTGTGATCACTCAGTATGTTGATGGTATTCCGAGTGCTTCCCCTGACGAGGAAACCCACAAGTCTGAGTTGCTTCAGCTTTTGAGTGTCTAATAGAAGCAGTTATGATAAGGCCCTATTGTGTCTAGCATTGTGAAATTTTAACAGGGCCTGGGTGCAATGTTTTTTACAGGGTGAACTCTTAACAGATCTGCTTAAGGGGGGAGTGCAGTACAAGGACAAGATTGCCTTGGTTCCTGCAGCAAAAGCCGCCTTTAATAATTTGAAACAAGTTCTCTTACAGGTGCTGAGACTGGGGTTTCCTCAGATGGATCAACCATTCCTTTGTATTATTGCAAGTAGCTGACAGAGGCCACCCAAGGAGCCCGCGAGCAGGTCCTGGAGGCGTGGGGACCACCACCT
This sequence comes from Lepisosteus oculatus, assembly GCF_040954835.1. Classification (NCBI taxonomy): domain Eukaryota; kingdom Metazoa; phylum Chordata; class Actinopteri; order Semionotiformes; family Lepisosteidae; genus Lepisosteus; species Lepisosteus oculatus. The sequence continues at coordinate 9,733,270 of NC_090713.1, forward strand.
GAAGGAGGGCACAACCTCATCCCAGGAGAGTGGGTGTGGATCAGGAAATTTCCTTCACAGGTTCTCCAGCCCAGGTGGGACGGACCCTACCAGATCCTGTTGACAACCGAGTCTGCGGTTCGAGTGGAAGGAAAAGATCGCTGGATCCACGCGTCACACTGCCGACGAGCCTCATCCCCATTTACAGACCCAGAATGAAATCATTTCTGTCAATAATGATAATTGTTGCTGTAGAACTATGTTTCCGAAGGGATTAATGATCATCTCTCCCACAAAGGAGAACATGGAATTAATTCCTTTTTAGGCCTCTCCTATCTGACAGCTAAGAAAACCAACCAAAGTGCCTGCTAGGTGTGTGCAGCATTACCCAAATATGTACAGGGAGGACAGCTTTATAAGGAGCAGAGGATTATACACAATCAGCTGAGTCCAACTTGAATGGAGTGGAGTGTGGAGAGTCTGGTTAAAGCAGTACTTGGTTTTGTGTGTTCAGGTACAGCAGGATCAATAGTTGAACTAAAAACGTATTTTACAGAGACTGAAGCATGCAAATGCACATATTAAAAACAGTCATGCAACCCACATTTTATATAAGTTTACACTGTCACAAATCCACTTATCAGCTATGTCCGCATTTCACCCAACATAGCTGGAATGGGGTGGAGTGCAGAAAATCTGGTTAAAACTGCACTTGGCTCTGTTTGTTCAGATGCAGCACAATTACTAACTGCACTGACTTAAACACTCTTAATACTTTTGGGGCAATACAAGAGAGGCAAAATGTTCAGTTCAGATCTGACAAAATACCTTGTTATATGTTTGTGGTCCCATGGGACATTCCTCACAGTGTTGAAGGAAAGACATGTTTTATCTATGGGGCTGGAGAGACACTGAAAACTTATTTTAATGTTCATGGGGAGTGTGCTCTCTCTTTGCATGACAGTCTTCTGTTCTTCTATATAACCGACAGTTGAAGGAGTCAGTCCTCTTTCTCAATTGTGTCTGTATTAAAACCTCAAACATTCAGACCCTCAGGTCTAAAGTTTCCAACTCCCTCCCTCTCCTCTTTCTATTCTCTCTTTATTTTTGTATCCAGGTTCCCAACTGGGGGGTAAGTGAAGCTCACTTCTCCAACATCAGGATTCAGGGCCAACATGAACAGTTTAGCATGAACACTCCCAGGACAGCAGGACTAGACAGAGAGCAGCTTTATAAGGAGCAGAGGATGAGATACAATCGGCCGAGCCCTTACTCCACTCAACACAGGTGGAATGGAGTAGAGAGTGGAGAGACTGGTTGAAACTGCCTTGCTAAGATATAGCAGGATTATTAATACCCAGTGAGTTTTAAAGGTTAAACGCACTACAGGAATTAAAACAAAAATTGAACCCAAGTTTTTATTGAAGTAATTTTTTTATAGCAGAGGTTGAAATGTAGAAATGCACAGTTACAATGTGTTATGCGCCCTGATAAACCATCATATATTTAAGAATGATGTGTGTAATTATATTAATTCATTTTGGCATCTTTTACTAAAATCTGTTCTCTAGATCTTCTATACCTGGAATACCTGGAGTAGTGGTAGCAGTAGTTAGAACTCTTCTTAATCCTCATCTTCAGTCAATGTTACAGCTCTGCTTAGTGTGGGATTATAGGCACTGTAGCACTGGTGCTATGTATTTACTTGTACAAGCAGGCGCTGGAAGTGTTCCTCATACTGTGATAATTGAAAAAACTTAACAATATGAATACTGAAGATTAATGGTGTATCTTACTCTAACCCTTGCTAATCATTGACTTTTAACTTCATGTACTGTAAGGGGTATACAGTATGATCACCAGCTATAATTCCAATGCATGCATATTTTGGACGAGTTGATCAGTATCATAGCATAGCCCTTTACATTAAAGAGATCATAGTAATGACTATGCAGTGAGTGTAAAGCCATGGATTCAGCAATTATTCATGATTATCATTGAAAAGTATTAGTGTGAATACATTCTGTTCACCCTGGGCCTTTGGTGTCATTTTATTCTCAAAGTCCTTCTTATTGATCCTCTTGTGTATGTTTGTAACCAGCACTGGGGAAGTTAGACAACAGTTGTTAAAAACAATTAATTAGTGAATGAATTAAATTAATTACATTATATTAAATGAAAGGTGAGATTCACTTTACAAAACATCTTTTTGTTTCTGGGTTCATTCTATCCCACAGTCTGCACCCCAAGAAACCCTCAGAGATGATTCAGGTCAGGTACATGGGAATAAGCATTGAATATCTGTGTATTGAAAAGACAGAATAAAATCAGAATAAAATTTGAAAAAAAGTAAATTTTTGAAAATCTAAATTTTAAAAAATAAAGTTGCTTCATGAAACTCTGAAAAGTAAATAGGGAGCAGGAACTTGTTTGTCACATCGATTTATCAGCACAGCTCTTTTCCCGAGACAAGAAAGAAGAAAGTGAAGCTCCACTGGAACCCAGAGGTGAAGATTTGAAAATTGGGGAGGGGGGTTTAGGGAAAAATCAAAGCATGGTTTGAAACAGGGATGACCAACATCCACCCCGAATACAAGCTCGATGGCTTGGTAACCCAGACATTTAAGTTTCAAGGAGACTTTTTGCGGAGCAGCAGCAGCAAAGAGAGGACATTAGTTAGCCAATATGATAAAAATGACTTCTTTTTTGTTTTTTGTTTAGCACATTTGAACATGTTCAACAACTGTCCAATCCCTAGTTTGTCAGGCATTTTTTTTCGCCGTGGGAGTGCTCCCACTTGTGCTGGTTTTAGTGCCTGCTGCCAGGATATTACCCCAGCGCTTTGTCATTAAAATTGGGTTTCCAATAATGTGGAAGTGAACTCTTGTTTTCATGTCTACTATAACAGACATACTGTAATCTCCCTTGCTTTTAACCAAGCATATCATAATTTCTAAGAATGAAAATGATTTAAACTATGTGACACTATCATTCAACGAGAGCACAAAATATCACAAGGATCCTGCAGAGTGCAACAAAGACAGCAAAAAAAAGCCTATGCAATTGATTTGATTGACAGTTATTTATCAGTCAGCGCATTGATATTCCTTTATCACACAGTAAAATGTCAAAATTCCTTCCAGGGTGTGCGTATATCAGAGAATATAACACAGCTTCAAAAGTGTGTCAGCCAATTAGATTTCAGGACCGGAACTATCTTTCTTATAATTAGAATTAAGGTGCAATTAAAGATTTCTAATAATCTTTGTGTACCTTGACCATATAACCTGGTGCCTGCCTGTGTAAATACTCTACATAGGAATGTAGCTAAAAAGCTTGTTATCCTTATGATCTCAGCCTAAGAATGACCTGGTGGTTTTCACATGTGGGAAAGTAAGAGAGATGACTTTGTCTTCTGGATAACGATCCTTCCTACAACAGAGGCGATCTAAACTCCCATGATGGATGTCCACTGCTAGTGCCTGGATGTCTAGTTGAGAGCCATAGGTACATCTGGATCTGATCTTTAAAGTCACAGGGCACGTTCAATCACCCAAAGGAAGATCCACCGATGAGTGACCTTTAAGGTGGGCCCTAGTGGTATACCTGATGGCATCTCAGACAATCACCAACTTCTGATGCGATACTACAAAACTGTAACTCAAGTCATTTTCCATTGGTTAACTCACTGACTCAATCTCTTCATCTAAACTGGCAAACTGAATTTTCAACCATGGGACTGCAAGCAGTCCGAGTCAGGACTTAAACTTTTCTCAGAGAAGCCAGGCTGAGAGAGTGTGTCAGTAAAGTGCAGAATTCCAAGATATTCTTCCTGAAACAGAAGAAATATTCTGTTTGTAAACCCAACGCTATCTTCGACGATCAACAAAATCAGACAGCTAGACTCTTTGTCGACATCCAGAATATCCAAGCACACACTGAATAAAAACTATAACACGGAATGACCTAAGTTCCTCTGTTGCCTACCTTGCAGATATCTAGAGGAAAAACTGTGCACAAACTGCTTTAAAAGACCAAAGTAAAATATCATTATTCACATCATAATTCTCAAGGGGTGTGCTATTATTCCAAACACACATTTGATGTTTAGTTCATGATAGTTAATGCATATTCACTTGTGTCTGAGAATATGAATATGATTTAGTTTTACGAGACTGATACAACCTACGAGCTAGACTGTAAAACATTATCATCTCTGCATATTTTAACTCTGAAATTATTAACTCTTTTCTTTGTAATCCCCTTGTAATCAGTCATTCATATCACAGCAGATCATTTCTCAGATGTATTTTGTTACGCTTGTTTGTTATGCACGTATTGATAATACTGTATTAATAAACTGTATGTTGTATATTCGAAATTCCTGCATGAGATTGTAAATTATGATGTTTGATTGGTTTCTAAAAGTCGTCAAATTGTCACGGGAGCTGGTCCTGACTCCCAGGTAGTGCGTACTTTAGACCCTATGCAGACGCTATAATCCGGAAGTGACTGGAATAAGACCTCAAGGGAAACACAGCAAGAGCAGGACGGGATGACAGACGGGGGGGCGTGATGGCTGTGATCTGATGACAAGTCCTAAGGCAGTCCAAAGGGGAAATCGGGTCACAGTCCAGGGTCCAGGAGCTGGGAGATCCAATCCGAGACAGACAAGATTAAAACCGGAATGGGATCTGGAACAGGAATAGTGACAGGGATTCAGGAGGATAAAAACAGTAATGAGGCCAGGTGCTCCGAGCCCTGGACTCAGCAGGTCAGGATGCCTGATGAAGCCTATGCCGTTGGGTCCCTCCATGATCCGCTGGTATGCGGGCTTCTGGGCGTACGTATTCCAATGCAGAGCGTGGAATAGTGGGAGTGCCAGGCTTTAAATAATAACAAGGAAAACATGGACAGCTGCACATAATGAACTAAAATAGGAAAGGGTCGGAGCGCCCTTTAGAGGAGGGATGACGATCGTGACACAAATCCTCTTGCAATTTGCTGTTACAATTTCTAATTGTAACAGCAAATGAAAACCCCCATCTCCACCACTGTGTATCCCACCATGTGCCCGGTGCTTTGCAGGATAAGCTCTGGGCCACAGAAGCCCTAAATTGGACAAGCAATTATTGAAAGAGTTGTGATATGATGTGAAAAAGGTACAACGAAGGCCTGTTTACTTCTATTCTTTAACCTGTCACAATATATTGGTTTGGTTATTATCAGTTTTTACTTAAACATGAGAAAAATATTTTATTTCCCTTCATCTTTTCCTCAGCACAGACATATCTGTGTGATCCTACAATTTAAATCTAAATGAATATTATAATATTTTAATTTCCAAGTTGTTGAGAACAGCTCTACTTGCCACCATTTCAGACTACTTCTAAACAAAAAGCTGAGCTCCTCCATGGGCTATGTCCTGTGTCTGTAACGAACAGTTCTTTCCGGACCCTATGCGTACGACACAATCCGACGGAGTGGGGAAACACTGGGAAACGTCATGCAGGAATACGGGGCTGAAGACAGGGGGTCGTGTCCAAGTTGCGCTGGTGCACGGGGGAGGTGTGGCCGAGGCGAAAAATCCCAAAGAGTAATCCTTAGAGTATCCAAAAACACACGAGAAAGTCCAAAACCAGAAGATCCATTAGAAGAAGGAATTAAAAACCATGAAGGCCGGGTCGGAACCGGCGGACGGGGAACAGGAACGGGAACAGGAACAGAGATTAAAACCTTAACGGGACCAGGCGCTTCCAGGTCCCGGACTCGCACGATATGGAAATCAGATGCAGAGCCCGGATGAGCGTCAGCGCCTGGCTCTTAAGGTGGGCTGGTTATAGGGAGCAGGTGCATAGAATAAAGTCTTAAGTGAAAGGGCTGGAGCACCCTTAAGGAGGGGGAACTATAATCGTGACAGTGTCATTACTTTCAGCCTCAGCTTCAGGTCGCAGCTGACCTGCTGAGGGAGTTATTTCTATGTGTGTAACACTGGAGGGAGAGACAGCTATTATTGAGCTCATGGTAACTCTGACAGTAACAATCTGTTGCATCTTCAGCCTGTACTCTTGTGATGGTCAGAGTGAAGTCAGTCCCAGATCCACTAACCCTGAAATGCTTTGGGAATCCAGACTGACAGGTAGTTGCTCCATAGATCAGGAGTTTAGGAGCTTCTTCAGCTTTCTGTCGATACCAGGCTAGTCTGTGCTTGGAGTCATAAACTTAAACTGCTGTTCACCGGATTACGAAATAAAAAAATCAAACAGCATATGATAAAATATTTGGAACAATTCATTTAACACTTATTTACATAATTTAAACTTTCAGTGTTTTTTTTTGTTTTACACTTAATAATTAATTATTAGCACTTTAACTATACTGATTTCAGCACAAATGCTTCATTTGTGAACTGAGATAGATGAGTCAAACATCCTCTTATAGTTTGTAACATGTTTTTATGTTCTTCTGACTGTATCTAGAAGGAGCTGTTGTTATTTAACACTATACAGGCACTTACAGTAGCTAGTTATCTAGTTACCTGCATTTACATACTAGGAGACACAGTAGTGATACCTTCTGGTGCAGTTTTAGAGTCATTGGCAGGAGCTAAGACTTCTCTGTCTCTGTCTGCAAGTCATGTAATTGAAAGACACTGCTGACTGCTAGTTTACTTTTAGATTATGTTTGTTTCTGTTTGCATACAGTAATCTTGCTGTATCTGAACACAAAGAGACAAGACTGTCAATTCCATGAGGAGTATAGTCTTTGGTCTCTTCTGCCCAAAGTGAAAAAAGACCCTATGCGTAGTGGCGGAACAGGGTTTAGCCCGGGTTCAGCTGTCCAGGAAATGCTATATAGAAACCTATGCCCTCAGGCCACGGACATGGAGCGACCTGGTGCTAGGCGAGTCTCAAGAAATTCTAAACCTCAATGCTGTGTGAGGAGGAAAGTGTGACCCAGAAATATATAGCCCCAGACAAAGACACAGCGGATGGACAAGCAAAGTACAGGGAACTAGGGACAGGACAGAGTAGGAGCGCCCTCCAGATGTAGAGGGCATGACAATATCAGGACACAATGTTGTGTTGCAGATTTCCCTAGGGGGATTGGAGCTGCCTGACAAGGTCCACCTCCATTTTCATTAATATTTAATTTATACGGCTCTTCTCTTGACACTCAAAGAGCTTTACAGGGAATGGGGACTCCCCTCCACCGCCACCAAAGTGTAGCCTCACCTGGATGATGCAACAGCAGCCAAAGTGTCCCAGGAGGAGGCCATGATGAGTAGAGGACATGGGAAATTTAGGTAGGATGCCAGGGGTAACACCCCTACTCTTTTCAATAAACACGCTGAGATTTTTAATGACCATAGAGAGTCAGCACCTTGTTAAGGTCTCATCCGAAGAACGGCTCCTTTGTACAGTATATATTGACTGTCACTATACTGGGGCATTAGGACCCACACAGACCACAGAGTTAGCTCCCCCTACTGGTCCAATTATCACCTTTCCAGCAGTAACCTTCTTCTCTTCCGGGAGTTACAGGGTGATATACCTGATATACTGTATCTCAGACTGTGTCTAAGTGTACATAATGTAAACCCTGAGAGCAGTGTGTGCCTAAATGTTTCTGATGTAAACCCAGAGATCAGTATTTGTATGATCTTAGAGCTTAGAGCTGACAATGCTAATGGTGGTGCCCACTACGTTCAAAACTGGTCAATTAACTTCAATAGCTAGTTAACTATAGTATAAGTGGAACGATGGTTTGTGACATAGAGTCCCTAGTTGGCAATAGGAAACTGTGGAGAGACTGTAGTTATAGGACTAAACCACTTGGGGTCGCAAGTGAAGGGTTGACAGGGGTGGATGAGGTTCTCAGCTGAGTGTGGTCAGCAGAGTAAGGCTGATGAATCTCTAAAGAGGTCTGAGGCACAGACCTTTATAAACATGCTCTTTTCACGACAATGATAGACAGAGTAAGTCTGGACATGAGTATTTTTGACAGCTTCTGTGTTGAAAGCACTAAAAATCAATTATGCAATCTCACGTTTTAGAGAATTCAGCCCTTAGCCAGCCAAGGGAAGACAGATCGAACCTCTGTCTGAGTCATAAACTGTGCAGCCCTAATTAAACAAAAAGCCTGTATTTACTGTAAGTGCTTAGCTTAAGTAAAATGTGATTTTAAGTAATAGCTGTTTATTAATATTCCAATAGCTGTAGAATATGAAATACAAACTGTGTATTTGCAAACTTCAGTCTCTGTTAAACATGGTATCACCTCCACCAGTAATGTGTCTAAACACACAGAGCCAAGTGCTGATTTAACCAAACTCTCAACACCCCAATCCATTCATGCTATGCTGAATGGAAAAAGGTCTCAGCTGATTGTGTCTCATTCTCGTTTCCTTATAGAGCTGCTCTCTGTCTAGTCCTGCGGTTCTGGGAGTGTTCATGCTAAACTGTTAATCTTTTTCTGTCACAACAAACACCACCAAGCCTGTGTTTCCAGCACTGACTGGCTACAAGTGCTGCTAAAGCCAGGAAGACAATTTGCATAGAAAAGACACTTTGCATTGGCAGTACATGCTCTGGGAGTGTTTATAGCCCTGTGAGTTTAACACTTCAAGACTGAGAGCTGCCCTTCAGGGAAACACAACCCACAGCAACAATGACCTTCATCACTATTTTCATCTGGACACTCCTAGTCTCTGCTCGAGGTAGGAATGGGTCTGAAATATTTGATGAACGTAGTTTACAACTATAGGTAAAAATGAAATGTTTTGTATAAAACAGGAAATCAATTAAATTTTTAATGATATTTTAATGATATTTACTACTTTCTCACTTGCAGAATCCAGAGGACAGGTAACTGTGACTCAGACTCCAGCAATGAAATCTGTTCTCCCTGGACAGACAGTCACTGTGAACTGTAAGACCAGTGCAGCACTATACAATAACAGATTCCTAGCCTGGTACCAAAAGAAAGTTGGAGAAACTAATAAATTCCTGATTTATGCAGCAACTATGTCAGACTGGGATCCCAGAGCGTTTCAGTGGCAGTGGATCTGGGACTGACTTCACTCTGACCATCACAGGAGTCCAGGCTGTTATTAATACTATAGTAATATCTTCGGTAAAGGCTTTTATGCATAAAATATTTCTGCATCATTAAAATATTTATGATAAAGGTAGGTTGTGCACTTTTGTCCAACTGAGCAATCGTACTTTCATAAAATATACCAACTTCTTAATGACTGATGATTAACATGCTGTAATACACAGTTTAAATTTAAAAGCTTAAATGCTGTACATGAGAGGTTAAGCTGTATTGGCTCCACCTGGCAGTTTTACAAGGTGATTCCGGATACTTTCCGGCATGACGTTAAATGATGCGATACACCGGGTGATACCGCGTTTTGATGCGACACGCCACCGAGGTATACCACGAAATACCCCACCCGTTTTGAATGGCTGCATCTGTATATTCTCATGTACGGTTAGAATGTGTTCATTGTCTTCCAATGAAAGACAAGTTCCTTTTCGCCGAAGTCGGGAGACATTAGAAGCTTGCCACACCCGGACTGTTAAACCAACGCATTAGCACGGTAAAGCTATCCCATTGAGGAGCCGGGCAATAATTGTTGCGTTCCTTGATTTTCTGATCTGCAAGGCCATTTGGCTGCAGCGAATGTGAATTCTGTCTGGCATTGCCAGATTGTGAAAAAATAAAAGTATTTAAATCAAGATATGGGTATACAGGTACAGACTTCACTGCACCACTGAATCGCTTTGGTAAGGAGACGGACTGTGGCCAAATCATGAAGACTCTCTCACACCAAATAATGAAGATGAAAAGAAACGGGAAGTCAACACGAGACATTGTACAGTATTTGCGTTAGTCTGACATCGATAAGAAGAGTGCGCAGAAGGCTTGGATGGAGATACAAAAAAAACAACACATGCCCCATTATAAGGGTAAAAAACAAAGAGGAAAGACTCAAACAAGTGCTCCAATGGATTGAACAGGGGGAGACATTTCATGATGTACTTTTCACCGATGAAACAACAGTTGCTCTAGAACAGTTTTCAACAATGTCATTTTGTAAAAAGGGGAGAGATGTGGATTGTTGACCGGGGCGGGAGACATTCGGGAATGTGAGTCTGATAAAGAATGAATAAAAGCATTTTATTAAAAACGCATTTGCGTTTGTCTGGGTGCTGACAAAGTAAAAAACAATTACTTTTTGACAATGAAAAACTGTGTGTGTCTCTGTCTCTCTCGTGTTTCGAAATCCTGTGGCTTTTGAAATTTACTGGGGGTGGACCACATCGGTAAATTTCGATGGGTCCAGAGGCAAAAGTGCCATACTTTGCAATCTCCGAGAAACCATTAGTAGCATGGTGAATCGGAGAATCTCAACACTTACTTTGTGCGACTGGAAAATAATTTGTGATCGAATCAACGAAATACTTCGAAGAAGGAGGCGCTCTTTTCCCCTAGTCTAACAGTATGTCCAGAAACAAAACATTCCTGTTAAACAAGAGGAATGTAAAAAACAAAATGGTACAAAAGTAAAAAAAAACAATTTCTTTTTGACAGTGAAAACCGGTGTGTGTGTCTCTCTCTCTCTCTGCTGGCGCATGGGTGTGGTGGGGTGCTGTGCCAGCCGTACAAAAAATTAAAGTGTCCCTTTCCATTCAATGGGTGTCTGAGTCGCTGTGTTCCAATGTCATCGAGCTAAAGCCAGCACAAAGCAAGAACTGATCAATGCGATTTACAAATTCTGGGAGAAATAACTGACCGAACAAAATTGCAACCATTTTATTAACAGGCTGTTTCGTGTTCTTCCTAGGATTGTTGAGTGGGGCGGGCCGGGGCGGGCCGGGGCGGGCCGGGGCGGGGCGGGGGGGGGGACATTCGGGAATGTGAGTCTGATTAAGAATGAATAAAGCATTTTATTTAAAACGCGTTTGCGTTTGTCTGGGTGCTGACAAATTAAAAAACAATTACTTTTTGACAATGAAAAGCTGTGTCTCTCTCTCTCTCCGCTGGCATTTGTAATTTAATTAATTAATTGCTTACACTAATATAGCACTTTATCTGGACACTCCACTCAAAGCGTAATCATTTTTATTTTTAAATACAATTTAGCAAAGTCATGTACCATAAAAGTATGGTAATTAATACTTTCGCTGGAGTTTAAATAAAGTCGATGTTTTCTCTTTTTGGCTAGACTTTACTATCTAGCCATGAGATAAACAATAGTTTGTCATTAAACAACTTTATGTTTATTAATCTTCCTTGTTATGCACAGTGAGAATGATAATGTAATGAGAATTAATTTAATCACAGAGTGCTCATAAATTGTGCTAGGAAGAAAACAGATAGGTGTTTTGAAAGGTCACATATAAACAGGTTTTCAAAGGAAAGAATGATAGTGTAACGATGACGGACACAAAAACTCAGACTTGCGGAGTTAAAAGCTGCCTTTCTTTTCTTCTCTGTCACCCACCGGCTGCCTGCCGGCTGTCCCGCGCCCCACCCAGAGAGATCTCTTTGATTAAATTAATTCCCATTACATTACCATTCCCACTGTGCATAACAAGGAAGATTAATAAACATAAGGTTGTTTAATGACAATCTATCGTATATCTCATGGCAATAAAGTCAACTCTACCCTAAAAAAAGTCAAGTCTAAGTGTCACATGCTACTATTTGTGCATGAACATAGTCATACTGTTACATATTTCTTTAGATATGTGATTGCATGTTTTTTTTAAATCCCTGGCGGGAACGGGCATCCATAAGAATCAAGTTAAAGGTTTCATTGCGCTTTGACAGAAACCAAAGAGAAAAGAGAACAACTTTTTGTTTAAGAGAAGAGTCACAGGATGGGCTGGATTTGAACACACAATTTCTGGTTTACAAGTCAGGAACACAGACCACAGTACCACCAGCAAAGGTCACATGAGCAGCAGTGAAACAGCCCTACACATACAGAATCAACAGACGTTGTACAGCATGTACTACTGCGTTGCAGTATATGAATATAATTATATCGTTATTAATTTCTTTAGATACGCGATTCCATATATTAGCAGAAAAGTTTAAAACTACCACTTTTTATACCTGCTATTTCACATGTTAGTTAAAGACTTCGATGCTTAAAATGTTTAGGGAGAAATGGAATACTGGTGTGTATTTTTTCTTTAAAGTACCGATTCCTGGAATCTGACTGGCTGACACCCTTCTGAAGTGGTACCAAAATCTCTGGTATACGGAAAAGAAAGCGTAGATAAAAAAGCTTGGATTCTCATGTATCTTATACAAGTATCTTTTAATACAGTCTTTGCTGTGCTCTTGAGGATCCTTGTGATATTTTGCGCTCTGGTTGAATGATGCGTTGCAGTTTAAATAATTTTCGTTGTTAGACATTATGAAACGTTCTGTTAAAAGCAAGGGAGTTTTTATTATTGTTATTGTTGTTATCAAAAATGACTTAGAATCGATCATGTTGTGATATTTTGAAATAAAAAAGTCAATTGATTGTCCATAATATTGCTATTCTATCTTTTCGAAGAAATGTTTGTTAAAAGAGAAGTCCAACACCAGCTGGATTTGAACACACAACCCAACAGTTAGTAGTCAGGCATGTAGACCAGTAGACTACAAGGGAAGTCACATGAAAAGAGAAGCGAAACAGCCCTACACAGCCCTGTCGCAGTACACTAATCATATCGTTATTAAATTCTTTAGATATGCGATTCCATATTATATTCCCTTTTAATCAAATTCTAAAAGTATGCTTGTTGAATCCGGTATCTCTTTAGTTAAAGACTTCGATGCTTAAAATGTTTAGGGAGAAATGGAATACTGGTGTGTAGTTTTTCTTTAAAGTACCAAGACCAGCCATATGCTGTATATTTATGTTCCAAAATTAATATCGTTTATGGCCTTCACACACGTTACAGTATGCTCCTATTCTTTTTATGCTCAGCTACTAAGATTTCCCTTCAGTGGTTAAATTCAATATCTACAACGGGCACAGTAAAGACGTTTACTGTAAGTCTTTCTACGACAGACCAACTATCGGTCAACCAATCACGTACCGCGGTACCCCGCGTCATCTTGCATCATGATGCGCGACGCCGTAGCCAATTACCTCAGGTACGTGTCTGTACCGCGCACTTTGAATGGCTGCATCTGTACTGAAGTCTGAAACAGAATATGAGAAAAGGAGATTATTAATATTACAGAATTACTCTAGGCTGATGGCAATATCACTGTCATAACACTTCTCCTGTCATTTTGACTCTCTACTTTGACTCTCTACTTTGGATGAGTCGTTGCTGCGCTCTTGGGGTAATTTTGGTCAGCTGGCCCCTCCTGGGATGGTTCACCACTGTTCCATGTTTTCGCCATTTGTGGATAATGGCTCTCACTGTGGTTCGCTGGAGTCCCAAAGCTTTAGAAATGGCTTTATAACCTTTTCCAGACTGATAAATTTCAATTACTCTGTTTCTCATTTGTTCCCATAATTTCTTTGGATCGCAGTATGATGTCTAGCTTTTGAGGATCTTTTGGTCTACTTCACTTTGTCAGGCAGGTCCTATTTAAGTGATTTCTTGATTGAGAACAGGTGTGGCAGTAATCAGGCCTGGGTGTAGCTAGAGAAATTGAACTCAGCTATCCAAAGATGTGATAAACCACAGTTGATTTATGTTTTAACAGGGGGAGCAATCACTTTTTCACACAGGGCCATGTGGGTTTGGATTTTTTTTCCCTTAATAATAAAAACCTTCATTTAAAAACTGCATTTTGTGTTTCCTTGTGTTATCTTTGTCTAAAACTTCAATTTGTTTGACGATCTGAAACATTTCAGTGTGACAAACATGAAAAAAAAAAGAAATCAGGAAGGGGTCAAACACTTTTTCACACCACTGTATATACAGTATATATTTTATTGAAGTTCAGTTTGTTTGTGTGCCTCTTCAGCCTGGACTCCTGTGATGGTCACTGCCACTGCCACTGAAATGCTCTGGGATCCCAGTCCGACGGGTAGTTGCAAGATAGATCAGGAGTTTAGGAGCTTTTCCAGCTTTCTGTTGGTACCAGCTGAGGCGATCATTATTGTACACTGCAGGACTGGTCTTACAGCTAACAGTGACTGTCTGTCCTGGAGCAGTCAATATTGTAGGAGCGTGGGTCACAAAAATCTGTCCACTAGATTCTGAAAATGAAGAAAACATTGCAAAAAGTGGGAAAGTATTGAAAATACCAATTTATTCTGTAAATCAGTAATACATTATATGATAGACATACAGTATGAAAACAGAATAAATTAATAAGATATTTATTATGATGCTTTAATATTTTTTATTTTTAAATTAACATAAATCTTGATTTCTTCTTCACATAATACAAAAATGTTTTAAATTCTATAAAATATCCAAACCCATTCCTACCCTGATCAGTGATGAGGAGTGTCCAGATAAATATGATGAAGAAAGTCATTGTTCCTGTGGGTTCTGTTACCATGAAGCGCAGCTCTCAGTCTGGAAGTGTTAAACTCACAAGGCTATAAACACTCCCAGAAGTGTCTTCTATGCAAATTATCTTTCTGGGTTAGGCTGCATTAGTAGCCAGTCAGTGCTAGAAAAACAGGCTTGGTGCTGCGTGATGTGACAGAGCAAGATGAGCAGTTTAACATTAACACTCCCAGGACAGCAGGACTAGACAGAAAGCAGCTTTATAAGGAGCAGAGGATTATACACAATCAGCTGAGTCCAACTTGAATGGAGTGGAGTGTGGAGAGTCTGGTTAAAGCAGTACTTGGTTTTGTGTGTTCAGGTACAGCAGGATCAATAGTTGAACTAAAAACATATTTTACAGAGACTGAAGCATGCAAATGCACATATTAAAAACAGTCATGCAACCCACATTTTATATAAGTTTACACTGTCACAAATCCACTTATCAGCTATGTCCGCATTTCACCCAACATAGCTGGAATGGGGTGGAGTGCAGAAAATCTGGTTAAAACTGCACTTGGCTCTGTTTGTTCAGATGCAGCACAATTACTAACTGCACTGACTTAAACACTCTTAATACTTTTGGGGCAATACAAGAGAGGCAAAATGTTCAGTTCAGATCTGACAAAATACCTTGTTATATGTTTGTGGTCCCATGGGACATTCCTCACAGTGTTGAAGGAAAGACATGTTTTATCTATGGGGCTGGAGAGACACTGAAAACTTATTTTAATGTTCATGGGGAGTGTGCTCTCTCTTTGCATGACAGTCTTCTGTTCTTCTATATAACCGACAGTTGAAGGGGTCAGTCCTCTTTCTCAATTGTGTCTGTATTAAAACCTCAAACATTCAGACCCTCAGGTCTAAAGTTTCCAACTCCCTCCCTCTCCTCTTTCTATTCTCTCTTTATTTTTGTATCCAGGTTCCCAACTGGGGGGTAAGTGAAGCTCACTTCTCCAACATCAGGATTCAGGGCCAACATGAACAGTTTAGCATGAACACTCCCAGGACAGCAGGACTAGACAGAGAGCAGCTTTATAAGGAGCAGAGGATGAGATACAATCGGCCGAGCCCTTACTCCACTCAACACAGGTGGAATGGAGTAGAGAGTGGAGAGACTGGTTGAAACTGCCTTGCTAAGATATAGCAGGATTATTAATACCCAGTGAGTTTTAAAGGTTAAACGCACTACAGGAATTAAAACAAAAATTGAACCCAAGTTTTTATTGAAGTAATTTTTTTATAGCAGAGGTTGAAATGTAGAAATGCACAGTTACAATGTGTTATGCGCCCTGATAAACCATCATATATTTAAGAATGATGTGTGTAATTATATTAATTCATTTTGGCATCTTTTACTAAAATCTGTTCTCTAGATCTTCTATACCTGGAGTAGTGGTAGCAGTAGTTAGAACTCTTCTTAATCCTCATCTTCAGTCAATGTTACAGCTCTGCTTAGTGTGGGATTATAGGCACTGTAGCACTGGTGCTATGTATTTACTTGTACAAGCAGGCGCTGGAAGTGTTCCTCATACTGTGATAATTGAAAAAACTTAACAATATGAATACTGAAGATTAATGGTGTATCTTACTCTAACCCTTGCTAATCATTGACTTTTAACTTCATGTACTGTAAGGGGTATACAGTATGATCACCAGCTATAATTCCAATGCATGCATATTTTGGACGAGTTGATCAGTATCATAGCATAGCCCTTTACATTAAAGAGATCATAGTAATGACTATGCAGTGAGTGTAAAGCCATGGATTCAGCAATTATTCATGATTATCATTGAAAAGTATTAGTGTGAATACATTCTGTTCACCCTGGGCCTTTGGTGTCATTTTATTCTCAAAGTCCTTCTTATTGATCCTCTTGTGTATGTTTGTAACCAGCACTGGGGAAGTTAGACAACAGTTGTTAAAAACAATTAATTAGTGAATGAATTAAATTAATTACATTATATTAAATGAAAGGTGAGATTCACTTTACAAAACATCTTTTTGTTTCTGGGTTCATTCTATCCCACAGTCTGCACCCCAAGAAACCCTCAGAGATGATTCAGGTCAGGTACATGGGAATAAGCATTGAATATCTGTGTATTGAAAAGACAGAATAAAATCAGAATAAAATTTGAAAAAAAGTAAATTTTTGAAAATCTAAATTTTAAAAAATAAAGTTGCTTCATGAAACTCTGAAAAGTAAATAGGGAGCAGGAACTTGTTTGTCACATCGATTTATCAGCACAGCTCTTTTCCCGAGACAAGAAAGAAGAAAGTGAAGCTCCACTGGAACCCAGAGGTGAAGATTTGAAAATTGGGGAGGGGGGTTTAGGGAAAAATCAAAGCATGGTTTGAAACAGGGATGACCAACATCCACCCCGAATACAAGCTCGATGGCTTGGTAACCCAGACATTTAAGTTTCAAGGAGACTTTTTGCGGAGCAGCAGCAGCAAAGAGAGGACATTAGTTAGCCAATATGATAAAAATGACTTCTTTTTTGTTTTTTGTTTAGCACATTTGAACATGTTCAACAACTGTCCAATCCCTAGTTTGTCAGGCATTTTTTTTCGCCGTGGGAGTGCTCCCACTTGTGCTGGTTTTAGTGCCTGCTGCCAGGATATTACCCCAGCGCTTTGTCATTAAAATTGGGTTTCCAATAATGTGGAAGTGAACTCTTGTTTTCATGTCTACTATAACAGACATACTGTAATCTCCCTTGCTTTTAACCAAGCATATCATAATTTCTAAGAATGAAAATGATTTAAACTATGTGACACTATCATTCAACGAGAGCACAAAATATCACAAGGATCCTGCAGAGTGCAACAAAGACAGCAAAAAAAAGCCTATGCAATTGATTTGATTGACAGTTATTTATCAGTCAGCGCATTGATATTCCTTTATCACACAGTAAAATGTCAAAATTCCTTCCAGGGTGTGCGTATATCAGAGAATATAACACAGCTTCAAAAGTGTGTCAGCCAATTAGATTTCAGGACCGGAACTATCTTTCTTATAATTAGAATTAAGGTGCAATTAAAGATTTCTAATAATCTTTGTGTACCTTGACCATATAACCTGGTGCCTGCCTGTGTAAATACTCTACATAGGAATGTAGCTAAAAAGCTTGTTATCCTTATGATCTCAGCCTAAGAATGACCTGGTGGTTTTCACATGTGGGAAAGTAAGAGAGATGACTTTGTCTTCTGGATAACGATCCTTCCTACAACAGAGGCGATCTAAACTCCCATGATGGATGTCCACTGCTAGTGCCTGGATGTCTAGTTGAGAGCCATAGGTACATCTGGATCTGATCTTTAAAGTCACAGGGCACGTTCAATCACCCAAAGGAAGATCCACCGATGAGTGACCTTTAAGGTGGGCCCTAGTGGTATACCTGATGGCATCTCAGACAATCACCAACTTCTGATGCGATACTACAAAACTGTAACTCAAGTCATTTTCCATTGGTTAACTCACTGACTCAATCTCTTCATCTAAACTGGCAAACTGAATTTTCAACCATGGGACTGCAAGCAGTCCGAGTCAGGACTTAAACTTTTCTCAGAGAAGCCAGGCTGAGAGAGTGTGTCAGTAAAGTGCAGAATTCCAAGATATTCTTCCTGAAACAGAAGAAATATTCTGTTTGTAAACCCAACGCTATCTTCGACGATCAACAAAATCAGACAGCTAGACTCTTTGTCGACATCCAGAATATCCAAGCACACACTGAATAAAAACTATAACACGGAATGACCTAAGTTCCTCTGTTGCCTACCTTGCAGATATCTAGAGGAAAAACTGTGCACAAACTGCTTTAAAAGACCAAAGTAAAATATCATTATTCACATCATAATTCTCAAGGGGTGTGCTATTATTCCAAACACACATTTGATGTTTAGTTCATGATAGTTAATGCATATTCACTTGTGTCTGAGAATATGAATATGATTTAGTTTTACGAGACTGATACAACCTACGAGCTAGACTGTAAAACATTATCATCTCTGCATATTTTAACTCTGAAATTATTAACTCTTTTCTTTGTAATCCCCTTGTAATCAGTCATTCATATCACAGCAGATCATTTCTCAGATGTATTTTGTTACGCTTGTTTGTTATGCACGTATTGATAATACTGTATTAATAAACTGTATGTTGTATATTCGAAATTCCTGCATGAGATTGTAAATTATGATGTTTGATTGGTTTCTAAAAGTCGTCAAATTGTCACGGGAGCTGGTCCTGACTCCCAGGTAGTGCGTACTTTAGACCCTATGCAGACGCTATAATCCGGAAGTGACTGGAATAAGACCTCAAGGGAAACACAGCAAGAGCAGGACGGGATGACAGACGGGGGGGCGTGATGGCTGTGATCTGATGACAAGTCCTAAGGCAGTCCAAAGGGGAAATCGGGTCACAGTCCAGGGTCCAGGAGCTGGGAGATCCAATCCGAGACAGACAAGATTAAAACCGGAATGGGATCTGGAACAGGAATAGTGACAGGGATTCAGGAGGATAAAAACAGTAATGAGGCCAGGTGCTCCGAGCCCTGGACTCAGCAGGTCAGGATGCCTGATGAAGCCTATGCCGTTGGGTCCCTCCATGATCCGCTGGTATGCGGGCTTCTGGGCGTACGTATTCCAATGCAGAGCGTGGAATAGTGGGAGTGCCAGGCTTTAAATAATAACAAGGAAAACATGGACAGCTGCACATAATGAACTAAAATAGGAAAGGGTCGGAGCGCCCTTTAGAGGAGGGATGACGATCGTGACACAAATCCTCTTGCAATTTGCTGTTACAATTTCTAATTGTAACAGCAAATGAAAACCCCCATCTCCAACACTGTGTATCCCACCATGTGCCCGGTGCTTTGCAGGATAAGCTCTGGGCCACAGAAGCCCTAAATTGGACAAGCAATTATTGAAAGAGTTGTGATATGATGTGAAAAAGGTACAACGAAGGCCTGTTTACTTCTATTCTTTAACCTGTCACAATATATTGGTTTGGTTATTATCAGTTTTTACTTAAACATGAGAAAAATATTTTATTTCCCTTCATCTTTTCCTCAGCACAGACATATCTGTGTGATCCTACAATTTAAATCTAAATGAATATTATAATATTTTAATTTCCAAGTTGTTGAGAACAGCTCTACTTGCCACCATTTCAGACTACTTCTAAACAAAAAGCTGAGCTCCTCCATGGGCTATGTCCTGTGTCTGTAACGAACAGTTCTTTCCAGACCCTATGCGTACGACACAATCCGACGGAGTGGGGAAACACTGGGAAACGTCATGCAGGAATACGGGGCTGAAGACAGGGGGTCGTGTCCAAGTTGCGCTGGTGCACGGGGGAGGTGTGGCCGAGGCGAAAAATCCCAAAGAGTAATCCTTAGAGTATCCAAAAACACACGAGAAAGTCCAAAACCAGAAGATCCATTAGAAGAAAGAATTAAAAACCATGAAGGCCGGGTCGGAACCGGCGGACGGGGAACAGGAACGGGAACAGGAACAGAGATTAAAACCTTAACGGGACCAGGCGCTTCCAGGTCCCGGACTCGCACGATATGGAAATCAGATGCAGAGCCCGGATGAGCGTCAGCGCCTGGCTCTTAAGGTGGGCTGGTTATAGGGAGCAGGTGCATAGAATAAAGTCTTAAGTGAAAGGGCTGGAGCACCCTTAAGGAGGGGGAACTATAATCGTGACAGTGTCATTACTTTCAGCCTCAGCTTCAGGTCGCAGCTGACCTGCTGAGGGAGTTATTTCTATGTGTGTAACACTGGAGGGAGAGACAGCTATTATTGAGCTCATGGTAACTCTGACAGTAACAATCTGTTGCATCTTCAGCCTGTACTCTTGTGATGGTCAGAGTGAAGTCAGTCCCAGATCCACTAACCCTGAAATGCTTTGGGAATCCAGACTGACAGGTAGTTGCTCCATAGATCAGGAGTTTAGGAGCTTCTTCAGCTTTCTGTCGATACCAGGCTAGTCTGTGCTTGGAGTCATAAACTTAAACTGCTGTTCACCGGATTACGAAATAAAAAAATCAAACAGCATATGATAAAATATTTGGAACAATTCATTTAACACTTATTTACATAATTTAAACTTTCAGTGTTTTTTTTTGTTTTACACTTAATAATTAATTATTAGCACTTTAACTATACTGATTTCAGCACAAATGCTTCATTTGTGAACTGAGATAGATGAGTCAAACATCCTCTTATAGTTTGTAACATGTTTTTATGTTCTTCTGACTGTATCTAGAAGGAGCTGTTGTTATTTAACACTATACAGGCACTTACAGTAGCTAGTTATCTAGTTACCTGCATTTACATACTAGGAGACACAGTAGTGATACCTTCTGGTGCAGTTTTAGAGTCATTGGCAGGAGCTAAGACTTCTCTGTCTCTGTCTGCAAGTCATGTAATTGAAAGACACTGCTGACTGCTAGTTTACTTTTAGATTATGTTTGTTTCTGTTTGCATACAGTAATCTTGCTGTATCTGAACACAAAGAGACAAGACTGTCAATTCCATGAGGAGTATAGTCTTTGGTCTCTTCTGCCCAAAGTGAAAAAAGACCCTATGCGTAGTGGCGGAACAGGGTTTAGCCCGGGTTCAGCTGTCCAGGAAATGCTATATAGAAACCTATGCCCTCAGGCCACGGACATGGAGCGACCTGGTGCTAGGCGAGTCTCAAGAAATTCTAAACCTCAATGCTGTGTGAGGAGGAAAGTGTGACCCAGAAATATATAGCCCCAGACAAAGACACAGCGGATGGACAAGCAAAGTACAGGGAACTAGGGACAGGACAGAGTAGGAGCGCCCTCCAGATGTAGAGGGCATGACAATATCAGGACACAATGTTGTGTTGCAGATTTCCCTAGGGGGATTGGAGCTGCCTGACAAGGTCCACCTCCATTTTCATTAATATTTAATTTATACGGCTCTTCTCTTGACACTCAAAGAGCTTTACAGGGAATGGGGACTCCCCTCCACCGCCACCAAAGTGTAGCCTCACCTGGATGATGCAACAGCAGCCAAAGTGTCCCAGGAGGAGGCCATGATGAGTAGAGGACATGGGAAATTTAGGTAGGATGCCAGGGGTAACACCCCTACTCTTTTCAATAAACACGCTGAGATTTTTAATGACCATAGAGAGTCAGCACCTTGTTAAGGTCTCATCCGAAGAACGGCTCCTTTGTACAGTATATATTGACTGTCACTATACTGGGGCATTAGGACCCACACAGACCACAGAGTTAGCTCCCCCTACTGGTCCAATTATCACCTTTCCAGCAGTAACCTTCTTCTCTTCCGGGAGTTACAGGGTGATATACCTGATATACTGTATCTCAGACTGTGTCTAAGTGTACATAATGTAAACCCTGAGAGCAGTGTGTGCCTAAATGTTTCTGATGTAAACCCAGAGATCAGTATTTGTATGATCTTAGAGCTTAGAGCTGACAATGCTAATGGTGGTGCCCACTACGTTCAAAACTGGTCAATTAACTTCAATAGCTAGTTAACTATAGTATAAGTGGAACGATGGTTTGTGACATAGAGTCCCTAGTTGGCAATAGGAAACTGTGGAGAGACTGTAGTTATAGGACTAAACCACTTGGGGTCGCAAGTGAAGGGTTGACAGGGGTGGATGAGGTTCTCAGCTGAGTGTGGTCAGCAGAGTAAGGCTGATGAATCTCTAAAGAGGTCTGAGGCACAGACCTTTATAAACATGCTCTTTTCACGACAATGATAGATAGAGTAAGTCTGGACATGAGTATTTTTGACAGCTTCTGTGTTGAAAGCACTAAAAATCAATTATGCAATCTCACGTTTTAGAGAATTCAGCCCTTAGCCAGCCAAGGGAAGACAGATCGAACCTCTGTCTGAGTCATAAACTGTGCAGCCCTAATTAAACAAAAAGCCTGCATTTACTGTAAGTGTTTAGCTTAAGTAAAATGTGATTTTATGTAATAGCTGTTTATTAATATTCCAATAGCTGTAGAATATGAAATACAAACTGTGTATTTGCAAACTTCAGTCTCTGTTAAACATGGTATCACCTCCACCAGTAATGTGTCTAAACACACAGAGCCAAGTGCTGATTTAACCAAACTCTCAACACCCCAATCCATTCATGCTATGCTGAATGGAAAAAGGTTTGATTGTGTCTCATTCTCGTTTCCTTATAGAGCTGCTCTCTGTCTAGTCCTGCGGTTCTGGGAGTGTTCATGCTAAACTGTTAATCTTTTTCTGTCACAACAAACACCACCAAGCCTGTGTTTCCAGCACTGACTGGCTACAAGTGCTGCTAAAGCCAGGAAGACAATTTGCATAGAAAAGACACTTTGCATTGGCAGTACATGCTCTGGGAGTGTTTATAGCCCTGTGAGTTTAACACTTCAAGACTGAGAGCTGCCCTTCAGGGAAACACAACCCACAGCAACAATGACCTTCATCACTATTTTCATCTGGACACTCCTAGTCTCTGCTCGAGGTAGGAATGGGTCTGAAATATTTGATGAACGTAGTTTACAACTATAGGCAAAAATGAAATGTTTTGTATAAAACAGGAAATCAATTAAATTTTTAATGATATTTTAATGATATTTACTACTTTCTCATTTGCAGAATCCAGAGGACAGGTAACTGTGACTCAGACTCCAGCAATGAAATCTGTTCTCCCTGGACAGACAGTCACTGTGAACTGTAAGACCAGTGCAGCACTATACAATAACAGATTCCTAGCCTGGTACCAAAAGAAAGTTGGAGAAACTAATAAATTCCTGATTTATGCAGCAACTATGTCAGACTGGGATCCCAGAGCGTTTCAGTGGCAGTGGATCTGGGACTGACTTCACTCTGACCATCACAGGAGTCCAGGCTGTTATTAATACTATAGTAATATCTTCGGTAAAGGCTTTTATGCATAAAATATTTCTGCATCATTAAAATATTTATGATAAAGGTAGGTTGTGCACTTTTGTCCAACTGAGCAATCGTACTTTCATAAAATATACCAACTTCTTAATGACTGATGATTAACATGCTGTAATACACAGTTTAAATTTAAAAGCTTAAATGCTGTACATGAGAGGTTAAGCTGTATTGGCTCCACCTGGCAGTTTTACAAGGTGATTCCGGATACTTTCCGGCATGACGTTAAATGATGCGATACACCGGGTGATACCGTGTTTTGATGCGACACGCCACCGAGGTATACCACGAAATACCCCACCCGTTTTGAATGGCTGCATCTGTATATTCTCATGTACGGTTAGAATGTGTTCATTGTCTTCCAATGAAAGACAAGTTCCTTTCCCCGAAGTCGGGAGACATTAGAAGCTTGCCACACCCGGACTGTTAAACCAACGCATTAGCACGTTAAAGCTATCCCATTGAGGAGCCGGGCAATAATTGTTGCGTTCCTTGATTTTCTGATCTGCAAGGCCATTTGGCTGCAGCGAATGTGAATTCTGAATGCTTTGGTAAGGAGACGGACTGTGGCCAAATCATGAAGACTCTCTCACACCAAATAATGAAGATGAAAAGAAACGGGAAGTCAACACGAGACATTGTACAGTATTTGCGTTAGTCTGACATCGATAAGAAGAGTGCGCAGAAGGCTTCGATGGAGATACAAAAAACAACAACACCTGCCCCATTATAAGGGTAAAAAACAAAGAGGAAAGACTCAAACAAGTGCTCCAATGGATTGAACAGGGGGAGACATTTCATGATGTACTTTTCACCGATGAAACAACAGTTGCTCTGGAACAGTTTTCAACAATGTCATTTTGTAAAAAGGGGAGAGATGTGGATTGTTGACCGGGGCGGGAGACATTCGGGAATGTGAGTCTGATAAAGAAGGAATAAAAGCATTTTATTAAAAACGCATTTGCGTTTGTCTGGGTGCTGACAAAGTAAAAAACAATTACTTTTTGACAATGAAAAACTGTGTGTGTCTCTGTCTCTCTCGTGTTTCGAAATCCTGTGGCTTTTGAAATTTACTGGGCGTGGACCACATCGGTAAATTTCGATGGGTCCAGAGGCAAAAGTGCCATGCTTTGCAATCTCCGAGAAACCATTAGTAGCATGGTGAATCGGAGAATCTCAACACTTACTTTGTGCGACTGGAAAAGAATTTGTGATCGAATCAACGAAATACTTCGAAGAAGGAGGCGCTCTTTTCCCCTAGTCTAACAGTATGTCCAGAAACAAAACATTCCTGTTAAACAAGAGGAATGTAAAAAACAAAATGGTACAAAAACAATTTCTTTTTGACAGTGAAAA
Source organism: Lepisosteus oculatus (assembly GCF_040954835.1). Taxonomy (NCBI): domain Eukaryota; kingdom Metazoa; phylum Chordata; class Actinopteri; order Semionotiformes; family Lepisosteidae; genus Lepisosteus; species Lepisosteus oculatus. The sequence goes on from NC_090713.1 coordinate 9,758,089, forward strand.
CCGGTGTGTGTGTGTCTCTCTCTCTCTGCTTGCGCATGGGTGTGGTGGGGTGCTGTGCCAGCCGTACAAAAAATTAAAGTGTCCCTTTCCATTCAATGGGTGTCTGAGTCGCTGTGTTCCAATGTCATCGAGCTAAAGCCAGCACAAAGCAAGAACTGATCAATGCGATTTACAAATTCTGGGAGAAATAACTGACCGAACAAAATTGTAACCATTTTATTAACAGGCTGTTTCGTGTTCTTCCTAGGATTGTTGAGTGGGGCGGGCCGGGGCGGGCCGGGGGGGGACATTCGGGAATGTGAGTCTGATTAAGAATGAATAAAGCATTTTATTTAAAACGCGTTTGCATTTGTCTGGGTGCTGACAAATTAAAAAACAATTACTTTTTGACAATGAAAAGCTGTGTCTCTCTCTCTCTCTCCGCTGGCATTTGTAATTTAATTAATTAATTGCTTACACTAATATAGCACTTTATCTGGACACTCCACTCAAAGCGTAATCATTTTTATTTTTAAATACATTTTAGCAAAGTCATGTACCATAAAAGTATGGTAATTAATACTTTCGCTGGAGTTTAAATAAAGTCGATGTTTTCTCTTTTTGGCTAGACTTTACTATCTAGCCATGAGATAAACAATAGTTTGTCATTAAACAACTTTATGTTTATTAATCTTCCTTGTTATGCACAGTGAGAATGATAATGTAATGAGAATTAATTTAATCACAGAGTGCTCATAAATTGTGCTAGGAAGAAAACAGATAGGTGTTCTGAAAGGTCACATATAAACAGGTTTTCAATGGAAAGAATGATAGTGTAACGATGACGGACACAAAAACTCAGACTTGCGGAGTTAAAAGCTGCCTTTCTTTTCTTCTCTGTCACCCACCGCCTGCCTGCCGGCTGTCCCGCGCCCCACCCAGAGAGATCTCTTTGATTAAATTAATTCCCATTACATTACCATTCCCACTGTGCATAACAAGGAAGATTAATAAACAGAAGGTTGTTTAATGACAATCTATTGTATATCTCATAGCAATAAAGTCAAGTCTACCCTAAAAAAAGTCAAGTCTAAGTGTCACATGCTACTATTTGTGCATGAACATAGTCATACTGTTACATATTTCTTTAGATATGTGATTGCATGTTTTTTTTAAATCCCTGGCGGGACCGGGCATCCATAAGAATCAAGTTAAAGGTTTCATTGCGCTTTGACAGAAACCAAAGAGAAAAGAGAACAACTTTTTGTTTAAGAGAAGAGCCACAGGATGGGCTGGATTTGAACACACAATTGCTGGTTTACAAGTCAGGGACACAGACCACAGTACCACCAGCAAAGGTCACATAAGAAACAGTGAAACAGCCCTACACATACAGAATCAACAGACGTTGTACAGCATGTACTACTGCGTTGCAGTATATGAATATAATTATATCGTTATTCATTTCTTTAGATACGCGATTCCATATTATATTAGCAGAAAAGCTTAAAACTACCACTTTTTATACCTGCTATTTCACATGTTAGTTAAAGACTTCGATGCTTAAAATGTTTAGGGAGAAATGGAATACTGGTGTGTATTTTTTCTTTAAAGTACCGATTCCTGGAATCTGACTGGCTGACACCCTTCTGAAGTGGTACTATAATCTCTGGTATACGGAAAAGAAAGCGTAGATAAAAAAGCTTGGATTTTCATGTATCTTATACAAGTATCTTTTAATACAGTCTTTGCTGTGCTCTTGAGGATCCTTGTGATATTTTGTGCTCTGGTTGAATGATGCGTTGCAGTTTAAATAATTTTCGTTGTTAGACATTGCAAGGGAGTTTTTATGTCCGTTACAGTAAAAGAAAATGCCTGACAAAGTAGGGCTTGGACAGTTTCCAAGTGCTTCTACAAATGTGCTAAAGAAATTAGCAAAAAATGTCATTAATTCCTTTAACATATTGGCTAGCTAATGTCCTGTTAGTTAGGTCAACAAAATCTAGTGGTGTTTGTCAAAGAAAAAAATAAAAGTATTTCCGTTTAAAATGAAGGTTAGAAAGAATGTGGACCAGAGTAATACTTTGAGTTTACAGCTTGTCCAAAGTCATTCATTATTAATACAATTAGTAATATCTTCAGTAAAGGCTTTGATGCATAAATATTTCTGATAAAGGTAGGTTGTGTACTTTTGTCCAACTGAGCAATCTTGCTTTCATAAAATATACCAACTTTTTAATGACTGATGATTAACATGCTGTAATACACAGTTTAAATTTAAAAGCTCAAATGCTGTACATGAGAGGTTAAGCTTTATTGGCTCCTCCTGGCAGTTTTACAAGGTGATGCCAGATACTTTCCAGCATGACGTCTACACCGCGTGATACTGCGTTTTCATGCGACACGCCCACTGTGGTGTATCGTGAAATACCCCACGCGTTTTGAATGGCTGCATCTGTAACTATAATACAGTGGTCAGACAGGCCCTTGATGAAATTGCCCCGTTAAACACTAAGGTAGTTAAAGCCACTATACACTCTCCATGGTATAATGATCCCACATGATCCCTTAAAAAAGAGTGCCGCAAACGAGAGTGCAAATGGAGGTCTACTGGTCTACTATTCAAGTCAGCATGGACTGATAGCCTGCAACAATATAAGAAAGTCCTATATAGAGCTCATTCGTTCTACCACTCTGAACCTATTGAAATCAGTAAAAATAACCCTCACTACGAATTTAAGACAATATATGTATTAAATGTGAATTTGTGTGAATTCCCACGCAAAAAGTAGAAAAAAGGCAAAAACATGGTTTCCTAACTACTTTTATAGAATTTCAAGATTCTTAAAATTTTAAGTGAATTTAAATTTAAAATGTATTATAAATTTTATAATATAATATACAGAAAAACATTTTTGATAGTTAATATTACAATATAAGGGCAGGCACATTCATTAGCATTGCTGGGGTTTAATTCAAGTCCTCAGGTGCTATCTGTGTGGAGTCCGTATGTTCTTCATGTTGCATGGGTTTCCTGTGAGGGGCTTCTGGGAAAATTGGCTTTGTGTGTGATTGTGTGCCGAAACTAAATTAAATTGAATAGATGTCAGTTTACAATCAGAAACGGTACCATTTAAAATTATTTGGGGAGATAAAATGGAAAGAATAAAAATTATTATCATATTTTATTTTAAAAAATAAACCCTTAGGACATGTAATAAACATCTACAGCAAATATCTGTATTTATATCTGAAAAGCTTACTGTAAAACATTCTGTGTGTTAATTTAATTTGATCAAATATTTTGTGTTTGGAGAACAAAACCTAATGGAGGGCTAGTGTGTGGAGGAGAAGGTGTTGTGTTTCTTTTTGCCATCAGTATATTTACACAATTTTACACAATTACACAATTATCATATTTTATTTTAAAAAATAAACCCTTAGGACATGTAATAAACATCTACAGCAAATATCTGTATTTATATCTGAAAAGCTTACTGTAAAACATTCTGTGTGTTAATTTAATTTGATCAAATATTTTGTGTTTGGAGAACAAAACCTAATGGAGGGCTAATGTGTGGAGGAGAAGGTGTTGTGTTTCTTTTTGCCATCAGTATATTTACACAATTAATAAACTCATTAATGTAAAAGCAGCTCATATTTAATTTGTTTATTGGATCTACACGTGTTGCATAAACATTAAGGGATGAAGCTTTAGAGTTTATATGTAACCCCGCTCAAAACTGGTGACACAGCTGTTGATGTAAATGATAACTAAGAGAACTTTATTTCAAGGTCAGATATATATATGCCACCTTAAGTCCAAAGAAAAATCCAAAAATAATTTCTTCAGACTGGAGCTTATAGAACGTCAGCACAACTATATGATTAAGTATTTGCGCCTTGTTTCAAAGCTTACGTTTCACAATATGTAAAAGTAAACGTACACAATTACTTGTATGTATTTTATTACACACTCTTTAAGAACAAGCCTACTCACGATGCAGAATGAAACACATACAGTACAACCTGCAGCTTTGTGTTTGTATATTGCATACAGCCTCAAATATATATTTCCCCCAATTCAGTTCAACAGCATCATTCTTTTACTTTCAAATAATTCCTGATGAAGAAATAGTCAAGGTATCCACCTTCCACTCAATAATCTCTAATCTTATTTACAAAATGTAAACAATAATCTGGTAGTCTGTCAATTTCCTTTCTGTTTCTAATCTCCACAGAAAAGATGACTCATACTCCAATGAGTCTTCTGTCTTGACCCAACACCAATACGGGAGAAGATCATTTAGGTGTGTACATTCAGGTGACAGGAGAGAGTTTAAGGAATTTGGGAGAGTTACTGTTAGCTATTCATCTCGAGCACTGGGCACTCCTCAGTGACTGAGCTGCTGTGATTTGTTGTGCTTGTTCCCTAATTGATATAATACCAATATTATTTTGCAACAGTTGAAAACATCAATCTATTGCCCAAACCATCACTATAACCAATTTAATAATCAGCAAGGTATGCGATTATGTGACTGCGCCTACTAGAGTAGGGGACTTGATCTTCAGTAAGAGTTGCTCCACTGGATTTTTCTTCCTCTACTTGGAATTAACTATCATCATAGTAATAATAATTGCTAATACTTATATAGCGCTTTTCTGGACACTCCACACAAAACATCCCATGCTGGCCCCACTAACACCTCTTCCACCAGCAACCATAGTTTTTCACAGGAGGTCTCCCATCCAGGTACTGACCAGGCTCACACCTGCTTAGCTTGAGGGGGTTTTCAGTTATGAGTTGCAGAGTGATATGGCTATAGGCTGTAATACTCCACCTCCTGAGTCATGGATATGTCTTGATAACCCATGAAGAACTCAGGTGCATATTGATTAAGAGTCTGAAGGTTAGCACTACTAGGTGCTAACACTACTAGGTTAGGTGTCTTCTTCATTTGCAGACATAAACTCCCCTTCTAACTGACATGAGCCCTGAGTTTCTGGCTGCTCTTTAGTATCCAGGTTCACTGGTAAGAATCTACAGGGAAGCAAAAGTTCCCTATTTAGAACATCTCAATCCTCAAGGCTCACCACAAAGTGAAATATCTTTATTGGGCTTTTCACCACAATTTACACTGTTGGCTCAGCACAGCACTCTCAAGCTGCTTTCTAAGGCCCACATTTCATACGTACACCTGTTAACCCATGTCAATGGTAGAACTGGTTACTTTGGCATCACAACGCCTCTTATTCATTAAATGTCTTTTCTCTGCAAGTTTGGAGACAAGATTATAGGCATATTTAAGGCTGGTTTTCAAATCCTGCACATAACAAGTTTTGGGATTGTGTCCCTCTGGAATGATTCCAAAACAGAGATCAATAGGAAACCAAGGTTGCATACCAAACGTTGAAAGAAAGGATGTCTCCTCGGTTGCTTCATTACGAGTACAATTATAAGTGTAGACAAGAGCATGTGGCAAATTTTTGCCAGTGCTCTGTCTTTCACTGTGTGCTTCCAGAAGATCCAGCAATATCTTATTGAACATATCCAGTGGATTCCTGTTCCACATCCCTCCTCTAGAGGGCACTCCTACCCTTTTCTGTTAAGATTAGCTTCTATTATTTAGTGGTGTGTCTTGTTTGAATTTTGGTTGAAAGCCTAGCGTCTCCACAGGTCCTGGCTCAGCATTGAAAGACAGACTCCCGGAAACCCGCCTACCAGTGGGTCCAGGAGTGACCTGACAGCATAGGCTTCACCCTGGCGTCCTGGCCTTCTGAGTCCGGGGCTCGGAGCGCCTGGTCCCGTTAAGGTTTTAGTACTGTGTTGCTGGTCTTGGTTCCCCTTCCCAGGGATTTTAACTGTCTCCATTCCCAGATGGATCTCCCAGTCTCTTGACAACAGACTGTGCCCTGATAACCCCTTTTTGGACCCCTTTGGACTTGGTCACCTTCACCCTGTCTGTCATCCCATCCTGACCCTGCTGTATCTTCACTGATGTCCTTCTCCATACCCTTCTGGATTATACCGTCATGCATAGGGTCCTTAACTGTGCACTACACAGGAGTCAGACCTGGCTTCCATGACAATTCCCTCCAGGTGATAAGGTGTAGTATGTGATTTGACCCCTGACAGTTTACACAATTTAGCTACAATCTCAGATTCAAAATTGACACCTTAGTCACTGTGGATCCAAGTTTAAGGATATTTTTTGTTTCAGATTTCTTTCTGCAATAGGAGTTCTGAAACCTCTCTGTGTGCACATGAGGGTTGCAGTGGAGGGATCATCTTGTAAGATGGGGAGGTCATCATTAATGGTCCTGAGAAAAGAAAGTTTATTGGGTGGTAAGGAAGTACCAGTGGAATGTGATTGTCCAGGAGTCGCTATTTGTGTGCTTAAGGGCTATCATTGTGGGAAATGACAGTGTGCAGAGATTGATGTTCATGGTGAAAATGAAACATTCTGTGCCCTCAAAGATGGTAGTTGTCTAAAAGCTGGAGAGCATGGTTAGTGTTCCTAATATATGAAAGAAGTCCTTCGAATGGTGGTATGTATTTTATATCTTTATATAGCATATACAATCTGCCATATTTTAAAGACATACTGTATGATTATTAGACTGAAGTAAGATGTGAAGACAGGGTTCATTTTAAGGCCACTATGATGATTATTCATACAGTATTACCAAGCAAAACTTAATTTGTTAAACTATATAAACCTTCACCCGGTTCCAAATTATGAAAAGGTTGTTTGAAGGCTATCCATTAAAATCATTGACAGTTGCTTTAATTTATCCAATTGAATGGATAGAACAGAATCCAGCAGGATTCATTTATTCCAGTACTTTGTCATCCAGTGGAACAACAAGCCTCACTGTAAAAATGGGAATAACACTGGGGTCTCCAGGTTTCAGAGGCACTCTGTTCACACCCACTATGAAAACAAATGAACGATTGTTTGTGATGCTGGATAAACGTTGCATTGTGAGACTTTGAAGTGTCTGCATTGTTACCTGTGAATCTATGGGAATATTTTCTCCCGCTGACGCAGATTCACAAATTATTCCAGAGGGTGTAACACTTATTTTGACATCTGTTGTCACTTTTGGCTTGTACTGTGGACCAGGAGCAGCTGAGGAAACATAAATGAATGAAAATTAAATGCAGAATAAACATAATTAATCTGTACCTATTATAAATATAACATAGACAGTAATTGCAAAGTTTGATATCTCATGGGATGCATGTACAAGTAAGGCCATAGACACCAGATTTCTAGTTCCCACTAGAGGATGCAGGCAAGCTGACTAAAGTTGTACTCTGAAGGAATGTGCTCACTGTGCCTTCTATCGCAGGGATGTACAGTATATTGTTGCGTGTTTCCCTTTTCACTACACTACTGTCTTCATACACACTCCTTTTCACACACCTTCAATCTTACTACAAATTATTATGGCCAGAAACACATAATGTAACATAATGTAAATCCTAATATTCATTTATTCACATATTTAATAAATATAGTGTTAAAATGAATAGTTCATAAAAAATATTAAATGACCAATCTGAATACAAAATCAGACATTTCCCCAATACTGTACATCACTACAACCTTCAAAAGGTGAAAAGTGATTATTTAGGCATTTATGAATACAGTACCGGGTGGGATTGTGAATGTGCACAGCTCATTCAAGCTAAGTACAATGAAGTATTGAAAGTCCTAGAATAGGACTGCAGTCTCTCAACATTTCCACATGGAAGAAAATGATGATGCTCTAATGACTTACGTGTAAACGTTTTCCCAATGTCCACATGATTAGTAGTCAGCTGGCACACTAAATCGGTCTCAGCTATAAAGTGTGGCATTTTGACCTGCATCTCTTGCACAGACGCCTTCAGGACCTCTTCCAGGTTGATTTCATGAAGGTGTTTCTCAACTGTTTGCAGCTATAACATGAAAATGTACGATAAATTACCTGATGGCACTGAAAAAATATTTTCAAAATGGTGGTACAAATACAAAAAAGTCATGTTTCACATAAAGTATCAAATCTTTATTTGTCAAACCAAAACACTTTTCTGACCTGACTACCATGAAGGACCTACATTAACATGATTGTTCTATATAACTGATGTATGTGAAACCATATCCAACTAATTTGAATTCCTTAAGTGGAAGCATTGCTTGAAATTACAATCAATCATTTCAGCTCCTTTGTTATTTAGAATTGAGTATGAATTGCACTGAACTGCCTCCAGATTCCATAACACTGCCCATAATGAAGGAGACTATGGAACTCAGTCTGATTTTACTTAGGATAAAGTAAGCGAGATCAAGAAGAAATCCATGAAAGGTGAGATCAAGAAGAGAAAGCACAAGCACTGGAGATAATGAGCTTTGTCCTTCAAGCTACTAAAATCAGATGGGTCTAATGATCTCCTTTCTGAGACCAGAGTGGACATATGGTTGCCACTGAGCAAACTGTCAGTCCTGTACAGTATTTTATAGCTAATAGTATTATAGCTATAGTATCATTGTATAAATTATGATGCATTAGTAAAACCTTTGAATTATATGATGTAATTTCTATTTACTTGTGTAGACAAAATATAGTAAGAATACTGTATTTTATGATTCCCTTCACATCAGTATTTACCTTAGAGTGTGTATTTATTATTAGAAGGGCAGGACCTACCTTGCTGACATCCTCTGTCATCAATATGTAGAATCCAAGTGCATCTCCATTTAATGGCAGCTCCAGGGCTGTGACAGCACAGCCAGCGATTTTAATATTCTTGGTTCGAAACTTGCCTGTGCCTTTCATCATGGTAATGTCAATTTCCTATTTTTAAAAAAAACAATGCCTTTCATGAGAGCTATTTTCAAAACTAAAAGCATTGTACTAGAGTGGACACAATGCTCACAAGCAGAAAAGGAAACACACAGTAGAGTCATAGTTTAGAGTGAAAGTAAGAGTAAGACAAAATCCTTCATATAAAGCTGTAATCAGGTTTTAAAGAATCCACAGCCACATAGCCTCTAAACTGTAAATAGCTTTTGGTTGGAAATTTATATAGTTTTTCAAGGGAATTATTATTTTTTTAAGTTTATTTTCTCACTCAATTAATAGATAATTTCAATTAGGCAGCATTTTTCTATTAAAAAGCAACTGAAAGATTACAACTGTATTTTCATGTTTGCTGTCCTCAAAATGTACCTCTATCTAGCATCTACCGAAGAGAATAGACAGAAAAGTAAGTTCAAGTGTATTTTACATCTGTTGAGAGTACATTACTGTATGTACAGATTGATGCCTATAATAATATGCAGGCCTTTTTTATATGAAGCACATAGGTGTCTTATATGCTTTAAATAAATATACATAATGTGATTTAAGTTGTGAAATGATAAACGGAACCGTAGATATTTAGTTGCAAATCAAAGAAAGCAATTCTCTAAGCTTTTCACTATATATACTGTACACCTTCATCCCTACTGGCCACCACATGTACAGTAAAACTCCACAGAAATCAGATACAAGGAATCAGATACTTATAATTCCTGAGTAAAAACAAGGATAGAAAAAGCATGCATACAATTCCAAGCATACTGCAGTGACTCTTCTTTAGCCTATTAATTCTATCTTTAAGTACTGTATATTTCATTCATAGGAATGGGAACTGCCTATAAAATATAATTCGAGATGAGATCAGCACGATGGCCCTGGATTCAGTTCCAGACCTGGAGTGCTATCTGCCAGGGGTTTGTTTGTTCTCCCACATTCACGTGGGTTCCCTTTTGGCACTCTGCTTTCCTCCCAGTGTTCAAAGACATACTGGTAGGTTTATTTACTGCTGGGACCTGATGTGTGTGTATCTGTGTCCGTGTCTGTATGTGCTCTGTGATGGATTGGTGTCCATTCCAGGGTATACAGTATCCAGGCTTGTATATGTTGCTTGCTGGGATCTGGCTTCTCTGTGACTCTGTATTGGATAAAGCACTTTTAAATGGATGGATGGATGGATATTGAGTCTCCTGAGAGTTTCAGTACACATGTCACTAGGATTATGGATGACATGGTCTGTTTTTCAATACTGTAAATCAATAGCCCCAAACAAAAGCCTGATATGATCTATTTAGTGAGAAAAGGAAATCTACAGGATTGAAAGTGAAGTCCCCAGATATTCACTCCACTGAACCTTTCAGTGCATGCTGTTTACCCAACAAACAGCATTCAATGCATTAACTGTACAACTTAATGCATTGTGAACCAGACAGAGATACACCTCTATGTCTGTTGAAAGGAATACCTAGAGTATGTGCAGATGTGAGTGATGCAGGAGTCAAAGATTTTAACAAAAACGTTTAGCCTTACCAAAAGAGTGTTATATTTTTGTTCAAACAATTTAATGTAGTCTGTATCTTATAAAATATTGTGCATTTTTACACATTCATTTTTTTTACTTGCAGATACCCATAACTAGTTCAGGTGGGTAGCTGCGTCAGCATGCGTAGGCTGCAAAGGAACAAGTAATAGGTTTATTCCATGCTGAAAAAAAAGAAGAAAGAGAACACAACGTTTCGGCCGAAACGTTGTGTTCTCTTTCTTCTTTTTTTTCAGCATGGAATAAACCTATTACTTGTTCCTTTGATACCCATAACTGATCAACTTTGCACAGATTTGCAATGAGCCAAAATCATGCAGTTGTACTTCACTTACAGTAGGGCTGTTTCTCTTAAAGCTGATTCACCTCAGTGCTCTTTGTTCTTGTCATGACTGTACTTAAATTCTTTTAATTTCCACCTTTTACCTCTGTTTGAGAGCAGAATGTCTGAAACGTACATACTGGCCAGACATCAGCACCCAGACTGCATTCAACTGCAACTGTGTATCCTGTTACTATTTGTGTTGAAGACAAGAAGTTAGAAAAACAGGTGCACATGCTCTCAGCCAGTGAGACTTTGGCCTGAAAATGTGTTTCTTGTGACAAGACTTAAGTCATGCTTAGTGGCACCCCCCATGAACATCGTAAAGCGAATCCTGTAACCCTATTTGTAGATGGTTCTGAACTTGAGCTTTAGTCTAAATTGAAAAGCCTTGGGGTGATATTCAATTCTGGCTAAACATTCGAGGGTTTTGCTAAACAGTAGTTGACCCAGTGGCAGACAGAAATGAGTTAGACCTTCAGAAACTTTTCTATTTGATTCCCAAAGATGCAGAGCAGAGTTGACACAAAGCCTGACTGATAAAACAAAATGAGGCAAGAATCTCATTATATTTTACTGGTAAAGAGCAGCACAGAATGTTAAAACTGAATGTAGGCTAAACTCTCTAAATTATTTTCACTGTTTTCACAAGAAGAAGTTGGTGTAGAGTCACAACAGTCAAATTTCTGAATGGGGAAATTAGTAGCTCACAAGCTGAGCAAGGTCATGAGCATCAAAAGAAGCAGATGTGGTGCCTAGAGTGTCCAAGAGGGCCAAGAGGTCTCTGAGTCCCTGGAGGGACCAGAATAAGACCAGAAACTGATGACAAAATGCCCTGGCTCAAATCTCCAGAGGAGCTGGGTGATGATGAGCTGCTATTCCTATCTTGCAATGCCAAAGAAGTGAAGGAATAGCCTCACCCCATACTGTATATTCTCAAAAGTAAATGGAAAGACATCACATGAACTCTATCATTTACCCCTATATTTCCCGGAGCAGTAGAACAAAATTGTATCAGGACAGCATCTGCCCCTATTCCCCCAGCAGCATTATGGGAGCAGGGGTATGTTGGTATCTGCTCCAACATCTCTGAAATACTGGGTGAGATCACTGGGCCATGACCTTCACTACTGCCACAGAAGAGAGGGAGGACTTTACAGATTATCACCCATGTTAGCTCTAGAGTTTGCTACCAAGTTTGTCCTACAAAAGATGATTTCTGACTACCGTCCAGTCCTTCTGGAAAAAGTAAAAACTTTTTTTCCTCAAGCACTAGGAACCCATTTAAATCTGTTTGGTTTGGGGTTTGTTTTAACATGAAGGTTGCAACAGAAAACATGAAAATTAGGCCATTTGCATTTTACAATGAACAACAAAAATGACAAAGAGAATAGTAGATGGAAAAGTAATGAAGAGTTTTCTGGAAATGTATCAGGAATAGGTTTGGTGCACATAGTTGACAGAAATATTTCATTTTGGAATCTGTCCAAACAAGCTTTTTATATTTTTACACTGACACACCTTTTCCATAGAAGATAGAAACATTGTTCACAATGCAGTTTTCAGTGGAAAAATTATTTCATTCTGCCTATATTTCATTTTCCCATGTCTGTCACTTAAAATATGATTTACCTGTGTGAACACTTATACTACACAGTTTTGTGCAAGAATTAAGTGAATTTTCAAACAGGTTTGTCAAGGGTTTCTGCTCACTCAGATATCTGTATTAACCCTGAAGTCTGTATGTATTTAGCCCTCAATCTATGTAACTTCAGCACTGTCAGTGTGTCTATATTAACTCCTCTCTCAAACTAAAAAAAAGACAAATTAAGAAAAGTTAAGCAAATCCAAATACACATGGCAGTTACAAAAACAACACAGTTGACTAAACAATAAATAGTAGTACAGACAAACTTTAACTAGTGTAAGAGTTTGATTCTGGAAATCATTCTATAAATTTGATATTACTCTTGAGTCATGTACACACTGTTTTATACTTTGTTGGCAGTAAGTTCTTAACCCATTAGTGCAATGTGTACTGTAATAGCGACAATTTCATTAAATACAATGATTACATTGTTGAGATAGATTGTTGTTACCATATTGTCACCACAACGATATGTGCAATAATATACTGTACAATATGTCTCTGTACCATATAACGTAATATCGTCTCACTCCCCTGTTTTATAGGATTATCATTTTGTTTATTACTCAGTATGCAGAAAGTTTGTAACCTAGAAATCATGAAAGATAATTTTGTTTTAGATTTTGATAATAAAATATGTATTATATAAACACTGCAGTGGCATTAAAGCCATACAGTATCATAATGTATTTAAAAGCAAGTAAACATACAAAAAACAAAACAAAGGCCAGATTAAAATAATGAGTACTGACTTGAATGACTGTTGAATACTATACAGTAAGTTACATTGTAGCTAATGTAAATTTGCACTATATTTACATCAGTATATTTAAATTGTTAATATCAGAATTTGCCATTGAGGTACTGTACAGTATGCTCTGCTCTAAACATTTATATAGTATAATTTAAACAATCGCTTGCAAATCACTGGTGTGAGTAATGGCATGTAAGTAGCCTGCAAGAATGAAGCTAATCAGTACTCTGCTGTGGGTGATGTACTATACTTTACTGTATGGATATCCTTGGATAATGAGCTCATGTGATTCTTTAATGTGTGTGGCACATAGGGATATGTAGTCATTTTGTTAATGTATTCACCTCATATCACTGACATATAAAAACTACATGCTGTGAAGGAACTACTTCCTGTTCCATTTTAAACACTGTGTAAAAATAAAAAAGGTGCTGGGCCATCTTTAATCATCTAGAATGTGGACATACCAGGTTTTAAATTAATAATATTTTAATAACAGAGATTTAATACTTTAACAATTTGTCTGGCAACCATGAATTAACCTGGCAGTTTTACAGAGTAGTGAATCAGATTATTAAAAATATATAAACATTGTGCTGTTCTTCTTGACTCCTCGCTCACCGCGTTAAACCTTGCACATTCCACTTAGCTGCATCTGTAGGTCTGTACAATACATTTTTTTAATAAGACAGAAAATTAAAATAAAAAACATTTCTGAAATAACTTATGTAGTATTTTATTGTAAGTTATGCAGACAATGTTGGAAATATAGTACAATTTATATATATCATAAGAGATGTGAAATTATACAAAAAATCAAAGCAAAGATTATTCATACAGGGCTGTTTCACATCTCACAGCACCCAAGACTCTTGCTCAAGACTAAAAATGTTCAATTCTTGCAGCGTGTCAGATTATGAGATTCTTTTAAATCCTAGAATAGATCTGTTTTCACTTCTCTGGACTGATTCCAGAGAAGCAACACATGTTTTATAATGTGGTGGCCAAAATTGTAAGATTCTTAATTAAGTCTCACCAATGTTATACAGATTTAAAATAATATCCCTTGATTCAAATTTCACACTTTTGACTATATACTATAGCCTTAAATTTGTATACTTTTTATTGTTTTCCATATTGTCTGAAAGATATGTGAATACCCTTCCGCATACATCTGTGAATAGACATCGATAGTTTCAACCAGGAGGAACATTTTTCCCATTATATAAAACTCTGTAAAACTACTTTCCACCAGTTAGTTAAGTGCCTGACCAGAGAAAACAAAACACTGGACTTATTATATGCCAATGCTAAGGATGCATATAATTCCACAGCCCTTCCCCCCCTTGGCAGATCAGATCACAACCTTGTCCTGCTTTCACCATTATACATGCCTATTGTCCAGCGCCAACCTGCAACAATGAGGACTGTAAGAAGATGGTCTCAGGAGGCTATGGAGGATCTACGTGGTGCTTTGGAGGCTACTGACTGGGATGTGCTGTGCGAACCACATGGGGACGACATAGACAGCATGGTGGACTGTGTCACTGACTACATTAAGTTCTATGTTGACAACACCATCCCCACCAAAGACGTACATTGCTTTTCTAATAACAAACCCTGGATCACCAGTGACCTGAAGGCTCTTCTTAATGACAAGAAGAGAGCCTTTAGGAGGGGGGATAAGGAAGAGGTCAAGCGTGCACAGAGGGAACTAAAGCAGAAGTTAAGAGAGAGCAAGGACGCCTACAGAGGAAGGTAGAGGACAAGCTGCAAAGGAATAGGGTGAGGGATGTATGGAGCAGCATTAGAGAGATCACTGGCTTCGAACAGGCTGGTGGTGCAATGGAGGGGAACCTGGAGATGACCAACGAGTTGAACCAGTTTTTTAACAGGTTTGATTCAGGGCCCTCTGAATCAAATCACACCAATCCCCCCACAGCCACACGCTTCCTAACCCTTCACAGCTACGACTGCCCAACACCTCCTCCATCCCCCCACAATCATGGCCGCCTACAGCTACAACCCCCAACAGCTACTCACCCCCCCCATCCCCCACAGCTGCCACTCTCCAACCTGCAGCACTGAAAGTGCTATGAGCACCATCCCCCAGGCCAGGCTGACCATCACGGCTGACCAGGTGAAGAGGGAGCTGAAGAGGCTGCACCAGGGTAAGACCACAGGACCAGATGACGTCTGTCCAAGAGTTCTGAGGGCCTGTGCTGATCAGCTGAGCGGAGTGCACCAGCTACTGTTCAACCTGAGCCTGCACTTGGAGAAAGTCCCTGTGCTCTGGAACTCCGGTACCAAAGAAAGGGCGCCCCTCTGCCCTCAATGACTCCAGACCAGTTGCGCTGACTTCTCACGTCATGAAGACACTGGAGAGGCTGGTCTTATCCCACCCGAGACCCCTGGTCAGCTCATCACTGGACACCCTACAGTTCGCCTACCAGCCCAGTGTTGGTGTGGAGGATGCAATCATCTACATGATGCTGCAAAGGGCCTACTCACAGCTGGACAGGGCTGGCAACACCCTAAGGATTATGTTTTTCGATTTCTCCAGTGCCTTCAATACTATCCAGCCCTTACTTCTAAGGAGGAAGCTGAAGGAGATGCAAGTCGGTGCCTCCATGATCTCGTGGATCACTGACTACCTGACAGGCAGACCACAGTCTGTGAGACTTCAGAACTTTGTGTCTAAACAGGTAGTGAGTAACACAGGGGCTCCTCAGGGGACGGTTCTTTCTCTGTTCCTCTTCACCCTCTATACTTCAGACTTTAAGTACAACTCAAAGTCATGCCACCTGCTGAAGTTATCAGATGACTCTGCAATTGTGGGATGTATCAAATGTTGGCAGGAGGAAGAGTACAGAGGACTGGTCAGCAGCTTTGTGGAGTGGTGTGGGGAGAACCACCTGCAATTGAATATAACAAAGACAAAGGAACTAGTGGTAGATTTCAGGAGGAAAAAGGTCAAACCTACTCCTGTCTACATCCATGGGAGTGGCGTGGAGATGGTGGATTCATACAAGTACCTGGGAGTGCACATCGACGATAGACTGGAATGGTCTAAGAACATCGAGACCATTTACAAGAAGGATCAGAGCTGACTTTACTTCTTGAGGAGGCTCAGGTTCTTCAATGTGTGTAGTAAGATGCTACATATGTTCTATCAGTTGGTGGTAGCGAGCACCATTTTCTATGCGGTGGTATGCTGGGGCTCTGGGATTAGAGCAGTGGATTCTAATAGGCTGAACAAGCTCATCAGGAGAGCAAGCAGGAGGCTGTGGCTGAGAGGAGAATGGTGTCCAAACTAGAGGCCATCATGGACAAAGTCTCCCATCCCCTCTACGAAATGCTTGTAGAAATGAAGTGCACGTTCAGCAATAGAATGATTCATCCACGGTGCGACAGGGAGTGCTACAGGAGGTCATTCTTGCCTTCTGCCATAAGACTGTACAACGCATCAACCTTGCGTCTGGGCAGAGGCAACATTGACAGTGACCTGTTTCTGGACTGAACAGTAAACTGATACATCTGTTCTTTTTCTTTTCCCGTTTACAACCGTTTTTGTGCAATATATGCCAGGGACCCGTGCAATACATTTATATTTACATCTATATTTATGTTCATATGTGCAATACGACTTTTTTGAGTACTGTTCTGTTCCAGTTTGTTCTTTGTGTGTTCTGGACTGTGAGTAACTCTTTCAGTGCACTTCTCACTGTACTGATTGTATTGTATGTATTGTATCATTTTTTTATTATTATTATTATTATTGTATCATTCGTTACACTGTGGCTGTGTTGTCTGTGTTAAGCTGCTGTTGCACTGCAATTTCAATCACGGGATCAATAAAGTATCTATCTATAAGTACTTTTGGTCTTGCTCTAATAACAAACATCTTCATCCACAAGTTCACTGTTCCATTAACAAATAACTGTAAGTTTCCTTTTAACCATAATTGCTTTTCTGTAGAAAAAAATAAGAATCATGAGAATCGCTCAGCTTGCATTCCTCACACACACACCCATTCCATGGAATACTGATATTGTTCATCATCTGCACTTATTTTTAACTTGGATGTGTTTCAGCTTGCCACAACCTCACCATAACCTTAAGATAAGAGAACAATGACATTTCTTCAGAAATTACTTGTTTCTTCCTCAGATACTGTGGAAATACAAGCTCTCTTATTCTCTGTGTAAAGAAAGATGATAGTTCATCCCAGCCAGAACACAACAGCTCTGGGGTGAGTTTCCCGAAAATGATTAAGAGACTAAATGATTAGTCTTAGAGACTAATGAGCAACTTTACGATGTACGTAACGTATGAGCTACTTTTTCGTGCGTTTCCATAAACCCCTCTTAATCGGTCATTTAACGAGCGAGTATAAAGTACTTCTCTGTTAACCCCTCCCCTGAAGTCGCTTAGCAAAAAGCATCACAAGTCGATTGAAAAACAATCGATCAACAATACTTTCATTATATGGTGTCAGTTTTGGTCCTTCAGTGGGATAAAATAAAGTTGGGAAAAGGAATATGAAGCAACATGACTTCATAATTTAACAACCATTTAAGCGAAAGTGTATAGATAGGCACAAAATGGGACCCTTATTGTTTCTAAGAGAAAATAAAATAAATGCTTGATATACCGTAAAAGAAAACCAAGTTTAACTGTGTGGACAGTGTATGCGTCCGGCACGACGTTTTCGATTTAAAGCAATATTTTTTGGCGCGCTGTCATCGTTAAGAATCACAGTGTTTCCTGAGAAAAAACTGTTGTTATTTATAGTTATTGGGTGTATTGGAACTCAATGGAAAAATTAACTACTAAGCTTGGCATATGTCACTCAACAAATACAGGACCTATAATCATATTTAAAAACAAGTAGGTCTAAACTTTACCATCAACAATCACAACAGAACATAAAACGGTATTCGAACTTTAAATATTGTAATCGACCGCGGGTTTTGGTCGACAATATTTATTACCCGTTACGGGTTTCGGTACGGAATAGAGCACACGTGGGGCTCAGGGAATGGGGTTGAACGACACATTTATTAACTCGAATTGGGAAAGGTACACACAGAGGGACAGGGGTTACAGCGCTGCACCTACACTAACATACGCACTCACAAAGGGAAGAGACTGTATATCAGCCTCTGTCCCACTATATACAGTCCGGTAGTCCCCAGCTGCTGTTCTCAGCCCGCCCTGCATGGCACTACATTGTAATACATGTTACATGTTTCACGTTCTTTATGGAATTTAAATATAATTTAACCCCACCTCTAAAAGAAGTACTAAAAGAGGGAGTATTATATATAGGGAACATTTGACTTATGAATATGAAATTTACCCAAGATGACTAATACATTCATTATTGTATAAATAAATGTTCTTTTTTCAAATGTCCTCTTACATAGTACAACAAAATATCAAAATCCTTAATATAAAATCTTAGTATTCTATATTTCCAGGGAATTCCCATGACGTGAAATTAATGTGCTCTGTCTCATGATGTCTGTCGCTAAGGTTGGTGCAAGAGGTAGCCAGTTTAAGAAGCACTTAGTGATTAACGAGTGGGTCGGGGAGCACGTAGATTATGAAGGATTTAACGTGCTACTTTAGTTACGATGTTTTGTTTTGGGAAACACTTGTAAATTAACGATCGATCTTTAGATCAAGTTTACGATGTTCTTAGC
Source organism: Lepisosteus oculatus (assembly GCF_040954835.1). Classification (NCBI taxonomy): domain Eukaryota; kingdom Metazoa; phylum Chordata; class Actinopteri; order Semionotiformes; family Lepisosteidae; genus Lepisosteus; species Lepisosteus oculatus. The sequence continues at coordinate 9,776,890 of NC_090713.1, forward strand.
TTTACGATGCTTTCAGGAAACTCAGCCTTGATCCACAGTGGTGTTGCTCTCAATGTACTCTAAAACAACGGTAAATTCACATCATTTTCATTCCTGTTTAGCTTTGTAATGGACATATTGGACATAATATATATCAGTTCCAGACAGATTATTATTTTTACCTAAAAGAGGAAGGAGCATTCTAACACTACATGTCTGGCTCCTCCGATCTTTTAGTTAATATCTACATGAACTGTTATTGCCTCCTGTTCTTTGTAGGCTTTTATATTCACGTATGCTTAAAGATCATTTTCAAAATTCAAATCGTAGTGGTTAATGTAGGAAAATTAAATTGGTTTCAACATTGTCAGATGTACTACAGTATATGAAAGAAAGCATGAAACTACCTGGTGAACAGAACGTTAGAACATGAAATAAGAACACATGAAACTTATAAAACATAAGAATATAAAGAATATGATGGTAACAAAAGAAGGGTGACTTTGTTCAAGCAGGCCTGAGTGTCTCTGGAAAGGATTTGTGAGGCATCAAATAAAGTTAAACTGAGTTTAATTCTGCTCACTGTATCCAACATGTATAGATGCAGCCATTTAGAATGTGTGTCCAAATTTGAGTTAGCGTTAAGAAAGGTGAGGCATACTGCAGTGTCTTTCAGCATGCCTAATTTAGCACCACTGCCTAAAGATTGATAGATGACAATATATAACGATTACTTGAGTATAATAGCTTTTCTGAATGTTATTAACAATATAAATTTATGAAAATAAGCATAATATTTTTATGTAGCTGGTAGTGGTAGCTGAAAACAATAAAAAATAAGGTTAGAAACAATGTTACACTTTTTATAAATATTTTCTGGATCAAATTTATTAACTCGGTCACTTGCTGCAGTAATTGTGAAAAAAAAAAGTTTTGACATGCTCATTTTAACTACATTTTACCATGAAGACTAGCTGTTGTTATTGTTGTAACAGACAATTAGATGCAAATCAAAGTGATATGTTGTCAGTTTAGTGGTACAATTCAATTCCTGGCCAATGAGAACACTTTCTGTAATAACAATAATAATAATAATAATAATAATAATAATAATAATGTAAACTATACTGAAATTTGTTGAAATTGTGCATATCATAATATGTTATATATTCTTTTCACATTTGCAATCACTTAAGCCCATAGCAGCTGCCTAGCACATAGAAAAGTTTCAAAATATTGCATTACTATTTGTTTTGGGGACGCATCAGATAAAAAAAAAAACTGAGAAGAACATATTGAAGAGATTCCCTCAAATATTTAGCTTTTAATTATAAATATATATATATATATTTTCCTGATAGCTACTGTAGCTAAACAGAAAACACTGAACACTAGAATTGTTGCACCACCATGAAGCTGTTCTTTTGCCAAGATTCTAATCGCATATGTCACGGACGTCCAAAGGGACTAACCGTGGGGAGCAGGAGAGCGGAAAAAGACCCATATGCGTAGCGGCGAGACGGGAAAAAGGCCCGGGCTCATTAGTGCAAAGAGTTCAGGAATGCCGTATAGAAACCTATGCCCTCAGGGAGCGGACGTGGGGCGCCCTGGTGCTAGGCGGGTCTCAGGACATCCGAACGTCAATGCTGAGCGAGGACAGAGTGCAAGACCCGGAAATATATAGCCCAAGGGAAAGAGAGGGACAGGAAGGACAGCAGACCGGAAACTAGGGACAGGACAGAGAAGGAGCGCCCTCTGGCTGCAGAGGGTGTGACAGCATATTTGTGATGGAGCCCTGCAGGTGCACATCCTGTACAGTATCAGCGAGTGCGATTACATATATTTTTAATATCAGATACATATTAGGTTAAAATTATAAAAATATTATACATAATAGCTTTAAAAATTCAGTATTTAAAAGCAAAGAAGCAAGTAAAAAGTATGATTTCTGCCTAAGGGTATCTTTAAATTCCCTTACTCTCTGGTGGTCAAATGACAGGTACTGTATAACAAGTTTTTTTTTAATCCCTCATGACAGTGTCCACATGTTTGGTACACTCTTACAAGGATTTGACCTTTATAGATTTGAAGATTTCTGTTTTGAGTGCAATTTAAATGACAAAAGTGAATAAAACCACTATTAACCGACCAATGGCCCTGCCGCTCCTTACTTCGCTAATGGGATCGTCGCGGTTCCACGTGGTGTCGTGCCCCCCGCCACCCATTCCGTCCCGCACACCTTGGGCACGAACCCAGATCTCTGGCATAATGCAACAGGTCCCCAACCTGTGAGCTAAAGGAGACCTCCCTCAGCCCAGGCAGCTGAGGTCCCTGCTACGCGCAGTGAGGGGGTTGACGTCAGCGCACTAGCTCCCGTACACTAACTTTTACCAAGCAGTTACTGAAACCAATGGAAAACCTGAATGAAGCATTAATCTCACCCTTTACCAGTTTTTCAGTAAACTGTCATAAACCCACATGTCATACAGTAAATCCACATGTTAGTTATTGTTACTAGACTTAATTGCCCAAATTTATCAACAGGCATTGCGAGAGTGAATAACAGTCCAACGCAGTTCCCCGATTCAAAGTCCTTAATAGAAACCAAGTTAAAACGCTTAATTTAATCATTCAAAACAGATTCAGTAATTATGAACAGTTACAGTTAATAATAATAATAATAGTTTAGTAAATAGTTACCTTACGTTTTGGTGTTTAGTTTAAGTAATTTGTTTATAAGGATGTGCAACCAGTTACTTAATGTTAAGAATCACATACATCACAGACACCATTTTTCCTTATTGGAAGATTTCAGTGAAGCATTCTGAGTCACCTACACTGTAAAAATCACAACCCTACCTGTGAACAGAGTCTGAGTTTCTTTTAATCCTATTCAGACATCATAGGCTTATCAGACTACAACACAAACTATATAATGTATGCTCCTGAAGTTTCACACACGAGAATCAAGTCATATCTGTAGATATAAAACAGTACCATATAGTACTCAACATTATTCTTACAGATGTTATTACTATCTCCACCGTTTTGCAAGAGATTATTAATATTATATTGCATAAATGTTTTATAGAGGAGCATACGTTTAAAAAGATTAATGTCATTAAAATGCAGACTTGTATTAGCTGCAACACAACTTACTGTACAGCACATGATAGACAAAGTCATCCAAATAAAAATATTTTAATCTGGCCTCAGTTTTGTTTTGTTTTTTGATGTGTTTGTTTATTGGCTTTTAAATAGTGTGACACTGTTTAGTTCTAAAGCCACATGGTAATCTCGTTTCTAATTACTTATTTCTTAATTTAGCATTAAGTTAAAATATTATGTACTGTATTTTAATGTCAATGCAACTTGAAAAAAACATATCACAACAGACTATTGTTATACAGTATATCCTGCAAATATCTCACATTCTGAAACACACCCAGGGTGTCATGTTTATTTTTAATCTAAATTTAATATCTATCAACTGTGATAGTTAAAAATTAATAAATATATTAATAATAAGGTTCTATATATACACATTTTAATTATAATACATGTAATCTATTTAATTTTGTTTAATTTAAATACATTTAAAATTGTTATTATTAAAATAAGAACTGTGTAACAGCCGTGACAGCACGGTACATTGAGAGACCTGCATCAGATTATTTGAAAAAATCAAGACTATAGTATATCTTAGCCTGAGCACAACAGCTCTGGTTGAAATACACTGCACAGTGGTGATGCAATGAGGAACTCTAAAGCATGTCTACTGTAAATGTCATTTATCAGGTGTTTGCCCACTCAGGATTTTTTTTCTAAATCTTTTTCTTTTGGAATTTAATTTGCTACTTCTACAGTGTTTGCTAATACTCATAATATTGTACCATCTGCTAATATGCCTTCTAAAAATATAAGAATCTCTGTTATTAATATAAATGAAGAACATCAGCAGTCCTAATGTGTATTCCCACAATATTGTATTAATTACATCTCCCCAGTTTGAAAACCACCTGAACTATATTGAGGAAAGCCCACATTCCACAACTAGAGAGACCATAGATTGAAATGACACACCAAACCTGCAGATACTTCAATCTCTGTAAAACTGTCCTCACCCTCTGAGTGGCTTTCTGAAAATGGAGAGGTGGAGTACTGGCGATGTGGAACCCCAGGACATGTGATTGCAGAATGACCACACAAATGGAGGTAAAAGAGTCAGGGCTACACGGACATTTTCCAGTACTCATCCCATTCCAGTCCAAGACTTCATTGCCCAGGTAAAGGTAAAAGGATGTCAAGACTATCCCGAACATTGGATGCAGTCTGACCATAATCCATGAGCACCTGATTCCTAAGAGGGGTAGGGGTAATGGCACCCAGTCTCATCCTGTGGTTCTGATACAGTGTATTCACAGATAAGGGAAATGGTACAGGATCTGCTACTAACAGTTACAGTTCAGGGATGCTTGAAAAATGTACTAGTAAGACCTAAATTCTAGTATTTTGCGTTCAGATTTTATTGTTCGTCACCACTGAGATGACTGCTGATTTCAGGTCAAAGTTAAATCCTCTAATGTCATACTAAATATGATATTTATATAGGGATATTTTCAAAAATCTGGAATGTTGCGTAGGGTTGCAAATGTAAAACCTTGTCACAGAAACCAACATGAACACCAAGGCTGTTGGTTTGTGGTACTAAAGGCACTAAGTGATAACAGTCACAGGAGTGAAAGACAAGACTGTTGTGTGTCGATGAAACATTAAGTAGAAAGAAATGGGAAAAAGGGTGTTTGCATTGTTTTCAATAAGAGAGAAATGGAGGAAAGGAGAAAGTATTCTAGTGATTATCTTTTCTGCAGTTCCCTTTTGTAGTTCATGAAACTGGCATACCATAAATTTGTGCTCTGTACTACACATTGTATCATGCATGATTCTGAAAACAGGAAAACAGGGCTTTTCATTCTCCTTTGCTACTGTTCTGAGCCATCAGCCTGTTTCTGATATGAAGTAGACTTAATCACAGAGCCTTCCAGGATTGCTGAGATTTCTTTAAGCACAACCCCAGTGCATATAGAGCAATATTGTTTTTTGTGCAAGGTCCTGTAGCAGTCACTAAGGCTAGTCAGAAGCCTTGGGCTCAGAGAAAAAGGAGGCCTTGGGCTACTGGTAAAAGTAGGATTTTACAATTAAATATAAAAGATGGTTGACTTTTCAAATTAACATTTACAATGTCTTAAACTGACAGCGTTAAGAACTACAGAAACTAACATTTATTGTGATTTCAGAATTTCCACAAGCAATGTTACAGCCGGTAGAGTTGCTGTCATTTGACAAGTATGTTAAATAAAGGTCTGAGTAAATTGGGTTGTAAAACACAGTGTTTTGGCAAATCTGTGCTCTGGTCATGCACAATATGGCCTACCTGAAGGTACACCTCAGTTCAACTGGTGAAACAATTTCTCGCTTCTTTACTTGATCTGCTGTATAGTAGGACTGCTGGTACATGAAGGGTATTGGATTAAGTGTAAAACACTACATGTAAAGCATGAGGACTCCTTTAGAATGAAAAGCACTTGTCAAGAGCTGTTCCAGCTATTCACTGATCAGAGGGAGTATTTGGTGACCTCTAGTGGACAATGTTGATTAAAATCAATTGTAAATCATTTATTGTTTGTTTCCATTTCATCTCCAGAGTCCAGTGGGCAGACTGTTCAGTCTCCAGCAGCTCAGACTGTTCTCCAGGAGATTCTGTCTCTATCAACTGTATATTCATCAGAAACCTTGCCATGCTAGACAAGCACCTGGTTTATCTCACATCAAACAATCAGTCTGCAATTCCTAAACAATTCATCATGAGTTCGTCTAGAGCAGCCTTAACACTGAATATGACTGCAATCTACACCTACACCCACTGATCCTCACCAACTTCTACAGATGTACGGTGGAGAGCATACTGACCAGCTGCATCACAGTCTGGTACGGCAACTGCACCGCATCCGACCGTAAGGCACTACAGCGGGTGGTCAAGACTGCCCAACACATCATCGGCAGTGCCTTACCATCCATCCAGGAAATATACAACACCAGGAGTCTGAAACAAGCCACCAAAATTATGTCTGACCCCACTCACCCCAGTCATAACTTGTTTATTCCCCTACCATCTGGCAGAAGGTTCCAGTCACTCCAGTCGCACACAACTAGACTCCAAAATAGCTTCTTCCCCAGAGCTGTCAAGTTGGTGATGCCCCCACTCCCTTCCACCTTATTATGATCTCTCCTAACACCCTCCTGTACCCACAACCACTGTACTCCTACACCACCACACACACATGTAAGCCAAAATTGTACTGTCCCCTCGATAGCCCAGAAAAATTGTAACAGTAAATAATATTTAATATTAATTAACCATACTACTTTTAACCACACTATTTTTTTTGCACTGTTCCAAGAATTACCTTGCACCGTTTTTGTCCTGTTAAATTTTCTCTGTTTGCTGAATTTTGCACAGTTTTCGATTACTTGATTACATGTTATTTATGTTATGTTATTACATTACTATTATTGCTATTGTGTAACTGTCTATTGTCTCATCTTCTGTCCTATTTATATACTGCACCTGAGTGACTAATGAGAAACACATTTCATTATACTATGCACCTGTGTAAGTTTAATGACAATAAAGTTGAATTGAATTAAAGTTGAATTGAATCCAGACTGATGACGCAGGAGATTACTACTGTGGAAAGAGTGGTTGTAGCTCTCCTCTCACATAGTGATACAGATCTGTACAAAACCCACCCTCAGCTCTTCAGGAACTGGAACTACAGGGTAATGAGACAGAGAACAGCTGCACAGCTGAAACTGTGGGACTGAATATGTTTGGGTTAGTACATCATGTGTGAGATTAGTAAATAATCACATTTATATTAATTCAGTTTCAGTCTGGCTCCACACTCCCCATAGTTATAAAGCTCTTGCAGTGAGCCTTCCGTTTCCTTCGTGAACCATCTGTGTCTCACCTGTCATACACCCTTCCCTCCCCACCAGCTCGATCAGTCAAATACCCCCCGGCTGTCCCCCCCCTTACACAGTGTCACAGGACCCTGCAGAAACAGTGGGACTGAACACAGCTGGATTTGTACATTCTGTTAAAATACCCTGTAATAAACATGTACAGTGAAAAAGTAAGTACACCCCATGAAAAGGTTTGTCTTTTGTTACATTTTTGGACAAAAGGATAGTCATTTCAACAATACTGATAGCTAAAGGTGATCTCATTTTAAAACTCAACATTGAAAAATCAAATTTTGCACTCATTTGTACTATTTAAATCAACAGAAAGGCAATTTCCTTGTGGTAAAAAAGTTAGTAACAGCTACTTTTAGAATTAAATTTGTATCAAATGCCTAAAATTAGAATCAGGTGCAGATGATTAGAACATCATTAGAGAGTAACTTGGAGGGCACTGCCTTATAAAAACATCAGAAACCTGTGGTCTGGATTGGTCTTAGCAATTGAGGTGTGTGGCTACATCATGCCAAGATCACAAGAGCTCTCTGAGGCCCTCAGAAGAAAGATTGTTGATGCCTATCAGTCTGGGAAGGGTTTTAAAGCCATTTCCAAGCAATTTGTAGTGTCCACTGTCACTCCACTATCCGAAAGATCATATACAAATGGAGAAAATTTCAAACCACTGGCAATCTCTCCAGGCCAGGTCGTCTCACCAAATTCAGACCAAGAGCTGACCAAAAGATGCTGCAGAAAGTCTCCAATAACCTCAAGATAACATCAAGGGATTTACAGGCAAGTCTTGCCTCAATCAATGTCAAAGTGCATGAGTCAACCATCCGAAAGAGACTGCACAACTTTTCCCTAGATGCGAGGTCAGGAAGGAAGAAGCCTCTGCTCTCAAAAAAGAATATAGATGCAAAACTGAAGTTTGCCAGCCAACACCTAGGTGAAGATCAGGACTATTTGAACAGTGTGCTCTGGATGGATGAGACAAGAGTAGAGCTGTTTGGCCACAATGCCAGATGTCAGGTTTAGCGAAAACCAAAACCTGCCTTTGACCAAAAGAACCTCATACCAACTCTAAACCATGGTGGTGGAAGCATTATGGTTTGGGGCTGCTTTTCTGCCTCAAGGCCTGGCCAGCTTGCCATCATAGTCAACTATGAATTCCACATTCAAAAAAAGAAAAAGAAAAGTGCTTTTAATTACAGACATCTACAGATGCAGCCATTCAAAATGCGCGGGCGATACCGCATTATTTTCCGGTGCGCTGTATGCAGTCTACCGGGAGTTACCAGTAAATACCGCTAGTTACTGTAAATTCTCCTATAATACGGCAAGCAAAATAATAGTATCCGGAATTTCCGCAAGGTGGAGCTAATAAAGCTCACCCTCTCATGTTTGAGCTGTCGCCATCAAAGTCTTTAACGAAGATATTACTAATAGTATTAATAATGAATGACCTTGGACAAGCTGTAAGTGTAAACTCAAAGTATTGCTCTGGTCCACATTCTTTTTTTCATTGACCGTCTTTGTAAAAGTAACACCACAGCATTTCGCAATCACGCATTTGTTTCCAATCATGCAAAGTACAGTAATTTTTGAGAATCGATTCACCATGCCTTTCATATGGTCCTAAAAGAGATTGATTTAGGAACATAAACATATTACCGTATGCAAACTGTACTGTATACAGTATGTATATGTATATTTAATGTCTTAACTGTGCCCGTTTAAGTATTGAATATTTATATGGAATTTTACCACTGAAGGGAAATCTTAGTGCCTGAGCATAAAAAGAATAGGAGCATACTGTAACGTGTTTGAAGGCCATAAACGATATTAATTTTGGAACTTAAACATACAGTATATGGCTGGTCTCGGTACTTTCAAGAAAACATACACACCAGTATTCCATTTCTCCCTAAACATTTTAAGCATCGAAATCTTTAACTAACGTGATACCACAGTCCACAAGCATACTTTTAGAATTTGATTAAAAGGGAATATAATATGGAATTGCGTATCTAAAGAAATTAATAATGATATAATTATATTCATGTTGCAAAAAAACTGCAACGGAGATAAAAACTCCCTTGCTTTTAACAGAGCATTCCATAATTTCTAACTAAATTATTTAAACTGCGACACTTATCATTCAACCAGAGCTCGAAATATCACAAGGATCCTCTAGAGCAGTGGTTCTCAAACTGTGGTACGCATGCTATGAACGCAGGTCATCTTGTGAGCACACAAAAGCGTGATAAAAGAAAAATATTTAAGAACTGTTTTAATTTGAGAAAAATACACCTAGCATCTTTGTGTTTCGCTCCCATGCGCATGAAATAAAAACTTTAAATACGGAAATAAAAATGGAAAAGCAGAAAAATGCAAGCTTGCGTATTGCTAAAGCAGGTAAGCTACACTATTTTTGAAGAACCTTATTTACCGTTGGCAAAAGAGCTGACACGTATTATGTGTAGAGAAAAAGCTTCTAAACAGTTTGACTTGCTGCCCCCCTCCCCCTGAAAGACAGTCATTCATAGAATTATTGAAATGAAGGATTATATCAAAAGTACACTGATAGAGCGCGTTAAGATGAGCAGATGTTTTTCACTGCAATTAGATGAGTCTGTAGTCGATTTGGCCAATTTGTTCGTTTATGTTAGATACGAGTTTGAGGGCATGTCCCATGAAGACTTTCTGTTCTGTAAACCGCTACCAACAGGAACTACAGGAGAGCACATATTTCAGCTTCTGAATGAATTTATCGAAGAGAATGGCCTCGACTGGATAAAATGCGTCTGAGTTTGTACAGATGGTGCTAGAGCAATGACAAGCTGACATAACGGTGTAGTTGCACGAATTAGAGAGGTTGCTCCAGAAATGAATGTAGGCATTACAACTTCCACCGCGAGACCTTTGCCATCAAGAAAATGCCTGACAATTTAATATCTGTTAGACTCTGTTGTGAATTGTATCTAGGCTCGAAAAATTAATTCACATCTGCTTTGCTCAACTAAACAGGCTCACCTCTCTCACTGAAATGGTGCTTTTTTATTAGTTTTATTAGTTGTTGTTAATGTTTTTTTTTCTGTAAAACACTTTGAGAAGCCACCTTTAAAAGCACTATATCAAATAAAGTTTATTATTATAATATTTATTATATGTATGTGTGAGTGTGAGTGCATGCGCGCTCATGTTGGTGTAGGGAAAACCGGTTCAGGGATGCCAAATATGTAATCATAGTGGCTCTCTGAAGGCACCAGTTTTTAGGGTTTGGGCATTTACTGAGACAATTATTAATTGTAGCAGTAAATCACAAAGTTGATTCTTTTGATGGCTTTAGAATCCAACCATGCGACATAACTCAAACAACGCGCACACACAGGTACTAATACACGAGGATACATTTATTAATACATAGAATACGCATATAAACCTAACAGATCTTATCGAGAGGGTTATCAGAATACAAAAGGTATATTCGGTCAGTTACAAAGAGTTACACATCAAGAGGACATACGTTCAGTATATCATTCATTAAGACCGTTTCGTAAAGTGAACTTGGTTACAACTTCTACATTAGATACTCAAAACAAGTACATAACTCTTAGGAATTAAATTGATATCAACTGGTTGGGATAACAATTGAATTCTCGAGCTGTAATGCATTGAAGTTGAATACTCATCCAATCTTTGGGGATTCAGATCTCCTGCGGGCACAAAGAAACAGTTGCAGGCTGTTGCTGTCCAATCCGCGCTCTCTGGCTCCGTGCCAGGCTGTGCTGTGCGGCTTGCGACGGTGCGCTGCTGATGCTCACTGACCGGCTAGTTGGTGTTGTTTAACTAGCACAGTTTGTGCACAGGAGAAAAGATGACTGTGGGTCCCAGCAAGTCAGGAAGAGGACCGGTTCGTTCCTGATGAAGAGCTAGTTCTGAATAGTAATTCAGCTGTCCACAGTTCCGACCTGTTCACGAGGCCTGTTGCTGGTTACTCACTGGCAACCTCCACTCTAGACTCTTAGAACAAAGGAAAGCTCTGGCCGTTCCGTGGTTGTCTGGGCTGAGTCTCAGGATGGTCAGGAGGCGCGCTGCGAGAATGTCCTGCCCTTGGGAGCCTTCTGCTCCTGGGCCGTCCTGCCCTGGAATTCTCCTTTGAATTCCCTTTAGAACAGTCCACAGAATCCTCTCCAGAATCTTACTGAATCTTGTTGAATCTCCCTTTCTGAATCTGAATCTCACAGGCTCTCTGTGTTGCCTGTTTTTACCTGGAGGAACTTCAGCTCATTGATTGGCTGAAAGTTCCATGGGCATCAGAGTCCCACGTGGGTTACTCGGCCCTACCGGTCCCTGATTGGTTGATCAAGGTGAGATATGAGTCACTTACTCCTGACACTTAGTAATGCAGTCCAGATGTCCAACTGACACTCCCTAAACAGATAGGTGCCAATGGATGACCATTGATCACGATAGCCAGGCTTAGCTAGGTGCATCCCCCTGTGGGAGCTGTCCTTATCAAAAGAAAACATCTTGCATGAATAGTTTCTCTGTGGCTGCACCACAGAGATGAACAGAGAAATGGGGTCTCATTTGGGAAGCTCAGAAACACTTAATTCTGCCTTATTATTAAGCCTCGCCGCTACATTGGTCATTGAGAATTTCTGGGGTTCCTATGAGAAGATGACTTGTAGGTGGTACTTGGATGCTTTGGTTGGATTAGGGGTGGTACTTGGTCCAAAAAGTTTGAGAACCACTGCTCTAGAGCACAGCAAAGACTGTATTAAAAGAATCACGTATCTAAAGAAATTAATAAGATATAATTATATTCGTGTAGTGCGACAGGGCTGTGTAGGGCTGTTTCACCTCTCTTCATGTGACTCTATTCTAAAGCCATTTAGCAAAGAGGGGATGAGAAGAGTGACAAACTAGTATACAGTACTTTAAAACATTAATAAAATAATAATAATAATAAAAACAATAATAAAAAACATTGCCACACCCGGACCGTTAAACCAACGCATTAGCACATCAAAGCCCATTTATGAGCCGGGCGCAGTAACTATTTTGTCCCTTGATTTACTGATCTGCATTAATTACAGAAATCGAGTTCCTGCTCTTTGCAGACGACCTGGTCCTGCTGTCGCCCACAAAACAGAGGCTGCAGCAGAACCTGGCACTGCTGGAGCAGCACTGTCAGACCTGGGTGCTGACAGTCAATCTGGACAAGACCAGAGTTATGGTTTTCCAGAAAAAAGCCAGACCTCCATTAGTCTTCCTGAAATCGTCGGATTATGAAAGAATAAAAGCATCTTATTAAAAACACGTTTGCGTTTGTTTGGGACCTATATTATGTATTTTTCATATGTAAGATATAATGATGTGTTCCCGCTAACACATCGCACGACTTTAAAAGCTAGAAAAACAGGTTTCGATTCACATTATCTGGTGAGCCTTGTTTTGTCAAAGGACAGCACAAAAAAAAACAGACATTGTGTGGTACAGAACGGAGCTCAGTCAATTCAAACAAGTTCAGTTTCAAAAAAACTGCAACGGACAAAAAAACTCCCTTGCTTTTAACAGAGCGTTTCATAATTGCCAACTACGAAATTTATTTAAACTGCGACACTTATCATTCAACCAGAGCTCGAAATATCACAAGGATCCTCTAGAGCACAGCAAAGACTATATTAAAAGTATACTAGTGACAAACTAGTATACTTTAGATATTTTTTTCTGAACCAGGGAAAATCTGATCATGATCATGTTTCTCTATAACAATAATAAAAACATTATTTTACATATCACCTTTATGTGATATCACCTTAAGGACAGCACATACAAGGGTTAATTGCACAATGGACTGTGCAAAGAAATTTAATATAGTCTTCTTTAGGTGTGAGGGTAGGAGTGGATCGCAGCAGGCATAATCGGCAAATTAGGAAAACAAAGAACTGGACAGGTGAGACGTTTATCCAGAGAGCGAGTGATCAGAAAAAGGAACAGCTGTTACACCCAGGTTTTACGCTCTCTCTCTGTTGAATGAATGAAAGCATTTTATTAAAAACGCGTTTGCGTTTGTCTGGGTATTTACTTTGTAACCTGTGGTTTACATCTACTGTATTGTTTTGAGATGCCACTTTTAAAGGTGATATGTAAAACAAAGTTTTTTATTATTGTTATAGAGAAACATGATCAGATTTTCCCTGGTTCAGAAAAAAGACGATTAAAATCTGTAATATTTGCACTTGTATGTCATCGGAAAATACAATCAGTTTCTGCTTTGTGTAAGGATGGTGTGGTGAGAAGGTGAGAAAGTGGTGAGAAAGCTGTTCTCCTCAAAGCGCTTTACAGGATAAAAACAACAGCAATAGTGTTAAGCTGGGCAAACAATTTTTTTATCGAAATACAAAATGAGATATAATGATGTGTTCCGGCTAAGACATTAACGAGTACAACCCCCCTCTCTGCAGGAGTGCTGGCTGTGACGAATTAAACCGGTTTCACAGGTATTTTCAAAGTAGAAGGGGACGAGATTTCCAGCAAAAGACACCCTTCCCCCTCAAACACCCAGTAAGTACAGTACTTACTAGTTAAGAAAGCTAGGCTCCTCAATGAAATCGCTTTAACATGCTAATGCATTGGTGTAAAAGTCCGGGCGTGGCAAGCTTCTAATGTAAACTCGACTCGATTGGAAGACAATGAACATATTCTAGCCCTAAATGAATTAATAGCAAACATGGTTTACATAAAAGACATTTTTCCAAGAAAGTTTATACAGATGCAGCCATTCAAAATGAGCGGTAAAAACCCGCGGTGCAGTAACCAACCCGCAGGGCACCGTAGGGCACCGCAGGGCCAGTGATTGGCTGGCCAAAATGGCCGACAGGGGCACTCGTGGTGCATTGGTTGGTAGTGAAAAGATTTAATCATTTAATGTCTTTACTGTGCACATTTCAATCCGCTTAGTTTTGAATATTTATATGGAATTTTACCACTAAAGGGAAATTTTAGTAGCTGATCATAAAAAGAATAGGAGCATACTGTAACGCGTGTGAAGACCATAAACGATATTAATTTTGGAACATAAACATACAGTATATAGCTGGTCTTGGTACTTTAAAGAAAAAATACACACCAGTATTCCATTTCTCCCTAAACATTGTAAGCTTCGAAGTCTTTAACTAACGTGATACCGGAGTCAACAAGCATACTTTTAGAATTTGTTTAAAGGGAATATACTGTAATATGGAATCGCGTATCTCAAGAATTTAATAACGATATAATTATATTCATGTTGCAAAAGAACTGCAACGGACATAAAAACTCCCTTGTTTTTAACACAGCGTTCCATAATTTCTAACTACGAAAATGCCAGGTGAAAGGATTTGTAAACATATTTTGTTAAAGCAAGTCAGTTTTTTCCGCAACACATAAAATACATTTTTCCAAGAAAGTTTAGCCTTTGTCACTAATGAAACCACTAAATAAAGACATAAATATAGAAATCTTAAGATTTGTTTTATTTAATGTTGGTAGCAGGATGAACTGTCAGAGTGTATATTTTGTCGCAGAGTTGCTGCAAGATGTTAACAGTGAAAAAGGTATTTAGAAATGAGTTATTTCAAGATGAAAATTTTCAGAATAATTGCAAATCTAGCAGGATAGAGAAAGCACAGAAAACTGGCAGTTAGATTGATCAGATTAGTATGAAAAGTCATTTAGCAAAGGGAATGAGAAGAGTGTCAAACTAGTATACTTTAGATCTTTTTTTCTGAACCAGGGAAAATCTGATCATGTTTCCCTATAACAATAATAAAAAACTTTATTTGATATATCACCATTAAAGGTGGCATCTCAAAGCAATACAGTAGATGTAAAAACAGATAAAAGGACCACAGATTACAAAGTAAATGCATATAAGAAAGACAAGCAGTTAGAGGTGCTACCAAAATTAGAAAATGAAGCAGATACAGACACTAAGTCTTCTGAAAAGAAAGGTTCTGAGGTTAGATTTAAACTGGCCCTGGTGTGTGTGCCTTTTTTGAGGCCTGTTTAATTGTGTCTGAAGTCTGATGTAAATTTTATTGTTAAAAAGATCCATGAAAATGTCACTACTAAAGTTAGCTGGTACTGTTGGTATTGTAAGTGGCAAGTAGAGCTCATATTTTAGATTTTGTGTAGTTGCTGGCATTGAACTGTGTGTTGGATGCACATGAATTGAAGGAATGGGCAAACATAGCTGATGCGGATCCACAGAGCCAGCATATTAAGATGTTTATAATTAGAGGCAATTTGTTTAAATAACTAGGTATGGATACTGATGTGCAAGAGAGGTGGAAAGGCTGTTTCCTTAAGCCAGCACTATAAAATGTTTTATTCTCAGTGAGATGCTGCCATTTCATAGTGGGTTTCTAACACTGTGTATGGTTCCATCTACACAGTGCCTTTACTTCCATTTCTAATCTCTTTATCCAGTACAGAGGATTTGGAGCCTATCCCAGTAAGCAACGGACACAAGGCAGAATACACCCTGGACATAGCGCCAGTCCATCACAGGACAGACAGACACAAACACACACACACCAGGGCCAGTTTTCCCATAAACCAATTAACTTACCAGTATGTTTTGGAGTGTGAGAGGGAGTCATATCACACATATGGAGAAAAACCATGTAACCCAGAGAGAACATGCAAACCCCACACACACAGGATGGCAGGAATTGAACCTAGGACCCCAGTGCTGCAAGATAGCAATGCTAACCACTTTGCCACCATTATAAATGGATGGATATCTTAGTTATCTTTCTAGTTCACAGGTTTGCATGCATAATTTAATTTTGAAAGCCACTGAGACATCAGGTACTACTGCTGTATTTATGAAAAAGAAACAAAACAAAAAACATACTAACAACTGTGCCATCCTACTCCTTAGTTAATACATTTTATTATTCATAAACAGTTAACATTGTTAGCAAAATATTTTGAATTATATTTAACCCTATTTTTTCTTTAGTTTTGTATTTACCTTATTATATGATAGTCAGACTTAATGTATATTTGAACAATGAAAATATATTTTTACAAGATTTTACATTAAGCACTTAAAATTAATATGGTTAATAATAGTAAACTGTAACATGCTGTAACAAGATCGGTTAAACTGCGAAGAAAATGCTTTCAGAGAAAATGTTTCAGGTGTGAAGAATATAGATCTCCAATGCAATTTCAACCAAACCTGTTCCCACACACCCTGCCCCCGCTACCATTAGAATATACACAAAGCACTCAAATCTTTCGAGCTAATGATCAGGTGACCCGAGAGAGAGCGAGAGAAACACCAAGGGGTGCGGAACTATTTACATGGAAAACGGGCGATCTCCCCAGACTGTCCGCCCGTTTCACTGTTACCTGGATACCTCTTTATTTAGAACTCACTAACACTGATTTTTAGTTTAGAAGGATTCAAGTAGGGTTTTAGATGAAAGGCAGCGACCTTAATCAAGCCCAAATCATAATTGAACCCATTCAGAGCCTACATTACATTTTAGCGTTTCATTCTGAGCAGAAGACCCTCACACCTGAAGAAGGGGGAGGTGTTTTTCGCTAGAAATCTCGCCTGCTTCTACTTTACAACCGGAGTGCTGGCTGTGACGAATTAAACTGGTTTTACAGGTTTCAATCACAGACCATGTGACATGGGAGTCAGGAAACTAACACACAGCGCCACCGGATTCGATAACGCTATAAAAACGCTATAAAATAATGTGACTTGGCACAGAACAAGTTTACAGCACAGTACAATCATAAATGCTGACCATGACTTTAGAAGCATAAATTGCCTTACACTCAATTTAAACACAAGCTGTCTTTAGCCCTCTAAGCTGGTTCATACAGAAATGTAGAGATCCAGGCTCAGAACACACAGCTTCATTAGCGAATACATATGCAGGACAACTAGAGAAGACGTTTTACAGAGGATGGATTTTTAGAAACATCCCATCAGTGACATCACTGAAGTCAACTCCTAGGTACTGTAACTGTCGTGTGGATAGTTTCACAAGAATCAGACAAAGGTTTAAGCATCACTTGTTCTAGATAAAACTGCAAAAAAAAACCAACAACCTATAATGTACTTCTTTGCGGCTCTGTTTGCCCAAATCATATATTCACAACGTGAAATCTAGAAAATAATATTACGTAACCAAAATCCGCAATATGGAAACAGAACCTGTGTAATTGTTGATAGATGATGTACTCATAACATTTTTTCAAGACAAACTACAACATTTAAAAAATGACTTGTATGTACTTGATATCTCTAATCAATCCACGGGTCCCAGCACAAAACGAAACTAAAACGCATACCGTTTCGCGCTTCTTATTAGTTGCTCAAAACTAATGACCGTATGAAATGCATAATATAAACCTAGAAACATATACGTGAGCAGTACTTAAGCACTGTAGTATCGGTGTTAAGACATACCTCTCAAATACTGTAAATCAAGTTAAAAATATCTCAAGACCGATTCTGGTCATAATGAAACCATGTTTCGTGTATGTTTTCTTTTAAGTACCGAGACCAGCCATATACTGTATGTTTATGTTCCAAAATTAATATCGTTTATGGCCTTCACACGCGTTGCAGTATGCTCCTATTCTTTTTATGCTCAGCTACTAAGATTTCCCTTCAGTGGTAAAATTAGATATGAATATTCAATACTTAAACGGGCACAGTTAAGACATTAAATATACATATACATACTGTATACAGTACAGTTTGCATACGGTAATATGTTTATGTTCCTAAATCAATCTCTTTTTGAGCATATGAAAGGCATGGTGAATCGATTCTCAAAAATTACTGTACTTTGCATGATTGGAAACAAATGCGTGATTGCGAAATGCTGTGGTGTTACTTTTACAAAGACGGTCAATGAAAAAAATAATGTGGACCAGAGCAATACTTTGAGTTTTCACTTACAGCTTGTCCAAGGTCATTCATTATTAATACTATTAGTAATATCTTCGTAAAAGACTTTGATGGCGACAGCTCAAAACATGAGAGGTTGAGCTTTATTAGCTCCACCTTGTGGAAATTCTGGATACTATTATTTTGCTTGCTGTATTATAGGAGAATTTACGGTAACGCGCGGTATTTACCAGTAACTCGCAGTAGACTGCGTACAGCGTACCGCAAAATAATGCGGTATCGCCCGCGCATTTTGAATGGCTGCATCTGTAATAATACGATCTATAGTTGAAATCTGAGCCTAAATATAAAGATGTTACAACCCCAAGTGTCTAGGGGAAAAGGGGTGTAACATTTAGGATAATTCTTTTGGAAGCAGGTGGGTTTTGGTGAGGGACTAGGAAGTGTGATAACAAGGGTAAGGAACTAGAGTGGTGCCAAAGGAAAGAAAATAAACAAAATGGAGCTGGCTAGGACAGTGAGGGAAAGCTAATTTGACTACAAAAGAAAACCCGAAACACACGGTCTTCGGCGTCTTCAACACCCTAGCTAACCTGCACTGACTACCCAAAACCATACAAGACAAATGGCACTCACCCGTACTAAACTAGTGTACTAATACAAAATCAACTACGTGTGTAAGTGTACCCAACAACCTAAACTAACCTCATATACAAAAGTTCACACAAAAACACAAGTGAACCAGGAATACAAATAAAGGAAAACAAGAGTAATCAACAGGAGCAGGGTACAAAAGAACACAAAAGTTGAACATGTAACACTGGGGCAAGGTAATGACAAAACAAGGATGAACACACAAACAAACGAAAGTACAAAGAAACTAACGTAAAACCAACAAAACAACAAAGCTGAAGCTATACGAAAATACACACACACAAAGCAAAACAAACGAAGCCGAAGCAATAACCAGAAGCAAAGCAATAACCAAAACCAAACGGGACCGAAGTCAAACAAAAGGCCTCTCCTTGCTGAAAACCTCCATGTTATATAGTGAATAAAATGTGTTCTGATTGGCTGAGGGCTGATTGATGATGACGTCATATTGAAACAGTGGTGTGATGGTTGGCCAATGGGGAAGGGAGAACAATCAAGGGTCAGCAGTGTGGAACATAGAAAAAACACACACAGAACATACACTGGGACGTAACAAAAGAAAAAGCATTTTCAGAGAGCAATCACGCTGTGTTTATGTAGAAAAAGAGATTAGGTTTATGAGCAATCTAATTACTTATTCGTTTAAAACGCTATATTAAATAAAGTTTATTATTAATTTGCTGGACAGAGCGGTGAACATTATTATGGATAAGACAAAGATAACGATCCTGATCAGTTTAGAAATCTGTGTACGCTGTAAGGTTTTTACTTCTTAAACTTTTAAAATACACGTTTCGAATAGAAAGAAATCATCTTCCTGGTACAGATTGTACAGTATAGCAAACCAGCACGTCTTTTTTCTCCAATCAGAGGGGTTAGACGCTCGGTTAAAAGCAAAGGAGATTGCCTGTTATAGTGGACATAAAAACAAAAGTTCGCTGGCATTATATCCTAGAAGACACAGATCGGCGCCAGACCAGGAGAATGCCCGCAGCGTAAAAGAAAATGCCTGATGAACTAGGGATTGGACAGTTTCCAAGTGCTTGTACAATCGATGGAAATGTTCAAATAAATGTGCAAAAGAAATAAAATTATCATTTATTTCTTTATCATATTGGCTAGCTAATGTCCTCTCTTTGCTAATTAGTGGCTGTGTTTCTGCGTTGGGTAAGCAACGGGTGACTGTTCTCAGGCAGAAGATGTAAACAGCTTAATTTTCGTGTTAAATAATTTTTAAAAATTAAAATTCATTCCATACAGCAATCGCATATTTGGGTACTGTTTCATAAAACTTTCATGCTTAAAATGTTTAGGGAGAAATGGAAGACTGATAATGGAATGGAATGGAATGAATGATAAGTGTCACAGTTTAAATCATTTTCGTAGTTAGAAATTATTAAACGCTCTGTTAAAAGCAAGGGAGTTTTTATGTCCGTTGCAGTAAAAGAAAATGCCTGACAAAGTAGGGCTTGGACAGATTCCAAGTGCATTTTTGCAATTTACGTTGCATTGTCCATTGTGCTGTTGTAATACAGTTTAAAATAAGTCTAAACTGTATCAGCTTTATTTATGGGTTGCAATTTAGAAAAAGTCAAAAACTGCAATCAAAATGCAATTTAGAGCTTTCTGGCAAGAGGAGACACCCAAATTAATAATGTAACATGCCACTGTTTGTGCATGAACAAAGTTATACTGCTATTTCCTTAGATACGTGATTAAAAAAAATACATTTTTTGAATCCACGGCGGAACACATTCCATAAGATTCAGCGCTTTTATATATCGCATTTAAAGGTGGCTTCTCAAAACGCTTTACAGGATAAAAACAACAATAACAGCAACAACAACAATATTGTATTTCATTGCACTTTGAAAACCAAGTAATAACTTAACTATCTGTGCAAACGTTTTATGATATGTCGCTGTTGTGAATGTCTGTGGAGTGTATCTTATTTGCCTGTCTGTCCTGGCTCTCTCGCTCGCCCTCCCCCCTCTCTCCCTCAATTCAATTCAATCCAAGGTGCTTTATTAGCATGACAGATGGGTACAATCGGTGTTGGGTATTAACTTTGCTTTGAGATTCCACTTCTAAAGGTGATATTTAAAATCAAGGCTTTAACTTGCTTTAACTCCGCAATGTATTTAAAAAATAAAAACGATTACAATCTAATCTTTCCACGTTTGATCCCAAGATCCCAAGAAAAATACATCTAAATGGGGAGAAAGCTATGCTGAAAGTTTATTAAGATACTTAGAAGACAAAGATATCAATTTATGTTGCATTTGTCTGATTGTGAATCAAAAAACACATATATTTAAACCCGCGTTTGCGATTTGAATCAAAATGCGATTTAAATCAATATAAATGTTTATTTTGTAACGCCTAGGTGACTATTCATTGTTATTAAAATAACTTAAATTCGATCATGTTGTGATATTTAGAAATATAAATTTGTTTAGTGCGAGTGAGGTTTTATTTAATCTGTGACCAAGGGAAACGTTTCATTTTTTCAAAGAAATGTTTGTTAAAAAGAAAGTCATGGTTCCACAGTGGGATTCAATCACAGACCATGTGACATGGGAATAAGGAACCTAATCAACAGTGCCACCGGCAAGGTCACATGCAGAGTGCTGAAAAAGCACTACAGAAACATTATCAACAGACAATGTACAGCGTGTACTATTCTTGTGTTGTGGTACATGAATATAATTATATCGTTATTAATTTCTTTATATACGCGATTCCATATTATATTCCCTTTTAATCAAATTCTAAAAGTATGCTTGTTGACTCCGGTATCACGTTAGTTAAAGACTTTGATGCTTAAAATGTATAGGGAGAAATGGAATACTGATGTGTATTTTTTCTTTAAAGTACCGAGACTAGCCATATACTGTATGTTTAAGTTCCAAAATTAATATCGTTTATGGCCTTCACACGCGTTACAGTATGCTCCTATTCTTTTTATGCTCAGCTACTAAGATTTCCCTTCAGTGGTAAAATTCAATATCTACAACGGGCACAGTAAAGACGTTTACTGTAAATCTGTCTACGACAGACCAAAGGACCACGAGTGCCCCTGTCGGTCAACCAATCACATACCGCGGTACCGAGCGTCATCGTGCGTCACAATGCGCGACACCATAGCCAATTACCTCCATTTTGAATGGCTGCATCTGTAATACGTGTCAGCTCTTTTGCCAACGGTAAATAAGGTTCTACAAAAATAGTGTGGGGCTTATCTGCTTTAGCAATCCGCAAGCTTGCATTTTTCCTCATTTCCGTTTCAGGAGTCTGTCTCAGAAGTTAAAAGAAGTTTTTATTCATATGCATGGGAACGAAACACAGAGACACTCAATGTATTTTTCTCAAATTAACCTAGAACAGTTCTTAAATATTTTTCTGTTATCTATCATGCTTTCCTGCGCTCACAAGATTGCCAGCGTTAGTAGCACGCATTTCTATGCATTCCTGTGTTTACAACATTGGCATTGTTTCAAAGTTTTTTTAAAATACAATTGGTCACTTATGTTCATAGAATGCGTTTTTATAGAGTGGTATAGAATTACATTGTAGCTCTGTGTCCACTCAAGTATTAGCGCGTGCTGTATCGTAGTACATAGGCTGCGTTTTCGACATGTATTAAAATAGAAAATATGAAAACCCGTCCCGATTTTTCAGTGCACACAACAAAGTTCCAGGGTCATATGGCGTACCAGCTAGTGGCGCTCTGCGTACCACTCCCGATACCTTTAGAGGTTTTAGAACAAGATGCATAATGCTGTTAATTGCATCATCAGTGCCCCACCGGTGTTTATATGCAAACTGATATGGATCCAGTATAGTGTTCACTTCAGAGCACAGCATAGATACCATAATCTTCTCAAAGCATTGAATCACAACAGACGTCAGTGCTACTGGCCTGCAGTTATTGTTATCTGAGGGACAGGGCTTTTTGAGTATTGGCACAATTATTGCTTTTTTCCACAGGGCTGGAACAAAGTGAGAGTCAACTGACTTCTAAAAGATAGGACACCATGCTGGTGTTAATTCCTCTGCACATTTTTTTAAAAGAGAGGCAGTGATGCCATCAGGGTCTGTTGCCTATTTCGCACATATGTGCTTGAAAGATTGTCTGATCATCTGTGGACTTATTACAAGCCTACCAGCACTACTGTCAGCTGTAATAGTATCTAATTTACTGTCACATCCACCAGACAGGTCCTGTGTCTCAAACCTCAGATAAAAGTCATTCAGCTCGTTTGGTTTAGCCAGCTCATCCATTGTATGGAAGCTCTTCTTTGAAGAATTCATGTTTGTGACTATTTTCATTGTTTGCCACAAACTCCTGGAGTTCATTGTTTTAAAGTCCCTTTTCATTGTCTCCTTTAGTAAGCAAGTACTTTACATAAATGAAATGAGATACGTATATATACAATGTAGGGAAAACCGGTTCAGGGTCGCCAAATATGTAATTATAGTGGCTCTCTGAAGGCACCAGTTCTGTAGGGTTTGGGCATTTACTGAGACAATTATTAATTGTAGCAGTAAATCACAAAGTTGATTCTTTTGGTGGCTTTAGAATCCAACCATGCGACATAACTCAAACAACGCGCACACACAGGTACTAATACATGAGGATACATTTATTAATATATAGAATATGCCTTAAACCTAACAGATCTTATCGAGAGGGTTATCAGAATACAAAAGGTATATATTCAGTCAGTTACAAAGTGTTACACATATCAAGAGGACATACGTTCAGTATATCATTCATTAAGACCGTTTCGTAAAGTGAACTTGGTTACAACTTCTACATTAGATACTCAAACCAGTACATAACTCTTAGAAATTAAATTGATATCAACTGGTTGGGATAACAATTGAATTCTCGAGCTGTAATGCATTGAAGTTGAATACTCATCCAATCTTTGGGGATTCAGATCTCCTGCAGGCACAAAGAAACAGTTGCAGGCTGTTGCTGTCCAATCCGCGCTCTCTGGCTCCGTGCCAGGCTGTGCTGTGCGGCTTGAGACGTTGCGCTGCTGATGCTCATTGTTGGCTTTAACTAGCACAGTTTGTGCACAGGAGAAAAGATGACTGTGGGTCCCAGCAAGTCAGGAAGAGAACCGGTTCGTTCCTGATGAAGAGCTAGTTCTGAATAGTGATTCAGCTGTCCACAGTTCCGACCTGTTCACGAGGCCTGCTGCTGGTTACTCTCTGGCAACCTCCACTCTAGACTCTTAGAACAAAGGAAAGTTCTGGCACTCGGACACACTGGCCGTTCCGTGGTTGTCCGGGCTGAGTCTCAGGATGGTCAGGAGGCGCGCTGCGAGAATATCCTGCCCTTGGGAGCCTTCTGCTCCTGGGCCGTCCTGCCCTGGAATTCTCCTTTGAATTCCCTTTAGAACAGTCCACAGAATCCTCTCCAGAATCGTACTGAATCTTACTGAATCTGAATCTTGTTGAATCTCCCTGGCTCTCTGTGTTGCCTGTTTTTACCTGGAGGAACTTCAGCTCATTGATTGGCTGAAAGTTCCATGGGCATCAGAGTCCCACGTGGGTTACTCGGCCCTACCAGTCCCTGATTGGTTGATCAAGGTGAGATATGAGTCAGTTCGTCCTGACACTTAGTAATGCAGTCCAGATGTCCAACTGGCACTCCCTAGACGGATAGGCGCCAATGGATGACCATTGATCATGATAGCCAGGCTTAGCTAAGTGCATCCCCCTTTGGGAGCTGTCCTTATCAAAGGAACCCTAAATCAGCCTGCATGGTTTCTCTGTGGCTGCACCACAGAGATGAACAGAGAAATGAGGCCTAATTTGGGAAAGCTCAGAAACACTTAATTCTGCCTTATTATTAAGCCTCGCCGCTACATATCCCCCCTTTTTGAAGGCCACGAGGTCCCGAGGCATTGTTGCCTTCAAAACAAAACAGAGTTAAGTGATGTCCCTTGCCATTAGAACATTAATCTTAAATGTCCACATTACTCCTCGAGAATTCATACCGGAACCAGCATTGGGAACAAACAGGATGAATAACATCTGGAGTATGTATAAACACGGTAGGAGACATTATCTCAGTCTAGGAATTACACATCAGGAAGTTCACTGTCAATATCTGATACCTCTGAAGTAGATATTTGGGGAGAAGTCACTTCCTTTCTTTTGACATGCTACCTTTGACTCATTCGTGCTACCCGGAGTACATCTTGATGTGAGAGTACATCATTCAGAGTACACTGTCAGTCATGATCCAGCTACCTGGCAGTAGTGTTACAATAACAACAGTTCCTGTTCCCAGCCCCCGATAAACCACAACAGGTGGTTAATGGAGGTTTGTTCCATTAAAGCAAACTAACTACCTGTACCTCTTCAGGGCTTACTGTTTCTTGGATTTCTATCCAATTCAATAGTGTGGCACCTGAAGGCATTCATGACCTCAAGTTTGGTCTTATGTTGTCTGGTTCTAGACAGTACAGTGTTCCTCCTCGGGAGCTTAAAGGAAAACTGTTTGATTAGGTAGCTGCATTGCGGTAGCTGTATCATGCCCGTCACAAGTCATAGTGTCAGTTAAATGTGGTGTGCTGACCAGCCATTTACTTCCCACCTGCTCTTCATGGGGTTCATTAACCTCCCTCTGCTCGTTAGTAGCTTTACACCCTTCATTGGTGAATCATTTAGACACAGCCAATAAATAGCTTTGGTAGCCATACCCATCTCAAGATTTGGAACCAAATTCAATCTTGGATTGCCTTCTGGGTGAGCTATGAGCGATGGGGTTAATGTCACATACTCCTCTACAACAATATAAACAGATCTCTGTATGCTGTAGAAGACAAAGCACAGGACAAAAAGGAACATATGTGGAAGTACATTTTAATCCAGGAACAGGAAACATTTTTTGTACAGAAAATTGTGGGAAAATAGAACAAGCTTTCTGGCCATGAGGACTCCCCTCCACCACCACGAGTTGTATCCATTACCATGATGGCAGGTAAACTGCACCAGTACGCTCCCCACACACCAGCTCTCAGTGGGGAGGAAATCGGAGTGATGAAGCCAGTTCAGAGATGGGGATTATTAGGAGGCCATGATTATTAAAAGTCCGGGGGAAATTTGGCCCCAACAAACACCCTGGGATTAAAAAAACACAGATTCAGGATCTTGGCTTTATTTCTCATCTGAAAGACAGTAACTTTTTAACAGAATATTGTTTCCATAGATATACTGTGGCATTAGGACCCACACAGATCGCAGGGCGAGCTTCCCCTTCTATTCAGAAAGGTACTGTAACCTGTGCTTTGTAAAGTTCTTTTTTCAATTTTTACAGTCCAAATTTTTGGATGCAGCTCATATTAAGATACATATGGTGGTGAGACATCTGATTATAAGTTAATTATTATATATATAATTATTGTGATAGAATGGTTTTTGACTGGACAGCACAGTTAGGATGTACCTGGGAGTCTTATGATAAACTAAATGTGTAGGCAGCGATAATTAGATAATTAGTTGATAACTAGCTTATAATTAGTGCAGACAAGAGAGCAGGAGTGTCTCTTTGGTGAAAGGACCAGTGGAAATAGAGACAGAGAAAGGATACAAGATATATTTACACAGTTGTTATTGTTTGGATGTTTTGAGGTTTGTGACTTGCCCTGGCTTATTTCTCTTTAGGGAAATAATTATTTAAAATGTAGTTGCTGTGGGACTCCAGGAGTATGTTGTTTTGATTGTTTTATTTCTATATATAATAATAATAAACTTTATTTTATATAGCGCCTTTAAAAGTGGCTTCTCAAAGCACTTTACAGAATGGCAACAACAATAAATAAAAAGAATACACAAGTTCAAACACAATTACAATATATAGAGGAGACCGTGGATGGTGGTACTAAGAAAAGCAGAGGGGTGAAGAATTGAACCAGTTAAGTAAAGGCTTTTCTAAAGAAGACAGTTTTGACTCTGGATTTGAAGGAGTTTAGAGAAGGCGAATCTCTGATATCCTTGGGGAGAGAGTTCCAGAGCTTGGGGGCATAACAGGAGAAGGCCCTGTCAACCATACAGTTTAGACGGGTTTGGGGGACAGTAAGGAGACCAGAATTAGAAGAGCGAAGATTGCGAGGTGGGGAGTAAGGTGATAATAGTTCAGACAGGTACTGAGGTGCCAAGCCATCCAGAGCCTTATAGGTGAGCATGAGGATTTTAAAGTCTACACGGAATTTGAGGATAGGAGTAATGTGATCATTTGCACTAGACCTGGTCAGGAATCTGGCTGCTAAATTTTGGACATACTGCAGGTTGTTCAAAGTAGATTTATATACCCCAGCGAGTAGAGTACAGAACCATCTACAGATAAGGTTACAGGACTGGCTTTACGAAGTTGATGGGGGGTGCCAATAAGCATGACTTCAGTCTTGTCGCAGTTAAGATGAAGGAAGTTTTGAGTCATCCAAATGTTTATGTCAGAAATGCAATACGATAGAATAGAGACAGCCACATCAGTGTCAGGTCTGGTATGGATGTATATTTGAGTATCGTCAGAATAGAAATGAAAGCTGAGGCCATGTGATCTTGAAAGTTGACCAAGTGGAAACATGTAAATGCTGAAGAGCAAGGGCCCCAGTATTGAGCCCCGAGGAACACTAGACTTAACAAGACCAATTTCAGACCTATACCCATTAAGAGAGACAAAGTGACAGCAATCAGTGAGGTAAGATTTGAACCATTTGAGAGCAGTGTCAGAAAATCCAAACACAGTCTCAAGAGATCAAGAAGGATGAGTATAGAAAGACAACCAGAATCAGAAGCTATTAGAAGATAGTTAGTAACTTTGACCAGGGCAGTTTCTGTGCTGTGAAGTTGACGGAAGCCAGATTGGAGGGGTTCGAAAAGGTTGTTTGTCATGAGGTGGTTATGTAACTGAAGTGTAACAGCACGTTCTAGAATTTTGTTAAGAAAGGGTAAGTTGGAGATGGGGTGAAAATTGTTAAGGTTGTTAAGGTTAATTGTTAATTGTTAAGGTTATATCAAAGAGGATGTCACCAGCCTGTTGACAGTAGGAAGACTGACTATAAGTGTAACTTTGAATAAGACACTTCATCAATGGGACATTAGTATATTGAGATGAATGAGTGCTACGTTTATGTGTGACCTGTTTATTCTATTTAAATAACATGTAGTGACACCTAGGGGGGATACTGAGAACTCAGAGTGAGCTGGTATTTGGACTTGATTATAAATCTTTGGACAGGTAGGTAGGTTTACGTTCCTAAACCCACTAACATCTTACTTACTTGATATGTGCATGCTTAGTGTTTTCCACAATATTACATGTAATCACTTTTCAGAGTATTTGATTTGAGTAGGTGATCACCATTGTCTCCTTGTGTTGGTTCCTTGCATTCCTGAGTTTTGGTTTAAACTCTTTTTGCAGTAATTTCATTTGCACTTGATCCTTGTTTTAAAAAGCGAGTCTTTTACGGTTGATGAAGTTTATCACATCCTTAGTTTTATATGGTTTATTATTTGGGTACACTGTTATGCTTTTCTTGGGTATGACACTGTCCACACAGAAATTAATGTAGTCTGTGACATACATTCTCTGTTGCCTCATTAACCTCTAGGTTATGAAATATCTCCCAGTCCTTACAAAGAAAACAAAGAAAACACCCTATTAGCATCTCAATACTATCATCTGTCCATACAGTTACAGTCTTAGTAACAGGTTTGCTGCTCTTGAGAGTTGTCCGGTAAGTGGGGATGAGGTGAACAGTATTGTGATCAGAGTTAGACTGAGGCGGTTTGGCTTTGGTGGTATAGGCTTGTTTTATCTTGCTGTAGCATTTGTCTAGAACTCTGTTACCTTTCGTTCCACATGTGACATCAGACCCATGCAATGCCATATCCAGTTTACAGTGGTTAAAATCACCCAAAATAAACATGGGAGCTTCTGAAGTCTGCTGGGGTTGCTCATGTAAACAGTCGGGTACCTGAGTAGCAGCAGCCACTGTATTTCCACTGGGAGGAAGGTAAACCGCGCATATAATAATGTTACCGAATTCTCTCGGAAGGTAGAAAGGCCTGAAACTCAGGCACAACAGCTCAAGATTTTTATTGCAGATAATTTTCCTCAAGAGTATTGTCTGCACCACTTATCGTTCACAAAAACACAAATACTACCACCTCTGCTTTTCCCAGATGTTTCAATTCTATTAGAGCAAACATGGGAAAACCCCTCAGTTTCCACAAGAGAGTTCCACAAGTCTTGTTGAAGCCAGGTCTCAGTAAAGATCATCATACAGTGATGTAGACGAGGAGAAGGTGGATGCTTATCCTCTACATCATAGGAATCTGTTGTTTCATTGTAAGAGGTTTGAAGTGAAATCAAGAGTACTTGAGGAGCATGTGAGGCCATCTGTCAAAAAGCTGAAGCTGAACCGTAAGTGGACCTTACAACTAGACAATGACCCAAAACACTCAAGCAAATCCACAAAAGAATGGCTCAAAAAGAAGAAATGGAGGGAATAGTCAAGTCAAAGCCCAGATCTTAACTCCATAGAAATGCTGTGGGGGAACTTGGAGCGGGCAGTACATACAAGAAAGCCCTCAAACATCACACAGTTGATGGAGTTCTGTAAGGAGAAGTGGGCAAAAATGTATCCAAGTTGATGTAGGAAACTGATAGACAATTACCTAATGCCTATAAGAAGTGATTTCTGCCGAAGGGGGCAACAACAGCAATTGAAGCTAGGGGGTGTACTTATTTTTTCCGCAGCAGACAATTGCATTTCATTGTTATTTGTTAAATTAGATCACCTTTATCTATCAGTATTGTTGAAATGAAGATCAAATATCCATACATGCAAATATGTTGAAAAACACACACCTTTTCATGGGTTGTACTTACTTTTTCACAGCGTAGCGGAGCTAGTTCGGATACGGTGACGTCATCGCCCTCACTGTGAGTAGAAGGGACCTCAGCTGCCTGGGATGAGGGAGGTCTCGTTTAGCTCATGCAGCTGGTTCCCTGTTGCGTAACACTGGATACCTGGGTTTGTTCCCAGGTGTTGCGGGATGGAACGGGTGGCAGGGGGCACGACACCGCACAGAACCATGACGGTCTGTATATTAATGTTATATCCTATCCATCCATTCTCTAATTGCTGATTTCAATTCAGGGTCATAGGAGAGCTGGAGCCCATAACAGCAAGCAATGTTTTCAAGGAAGAATACACCGTGGATGGGGCACCAGTCCATTGCAGAGCAGACACAAACACAGACACACTCACACCAATTTTCCCAGAAACCAATCAAGCAATCAGCATATTTTTGGACTGAGCACCTGGAGGAAAGTTCATACAGATCATACCCCAGGTACAGAATTGAACCCAGGTTCCCAGTGCTAACCACTGCAGCACCATGCTGCCCATGTAATATTCCATGTTGCAATAAATTAACTTCTAAATATATCTAAGTTAATAAATTGAAGAGTAAAAACACAAAAATATATAATCCTTAATATTGTAAACGTTTTTTTTTTATTTCTTAAAAGAAGAAAAACAAAAAGTACCTTTTCTGCGTTTTTAAATATCAAATGTGTTATCTGAAAAACTGTGTGCAGTAATTCCATTCCCAAAGACTGAGGACAAACGTAACTATTCAGGTTGTAGAATAAGTTTCTAAATGGTAAACTTGACTTTGCACAGGTTAGAAGGATCAGATGAAGCGGAAACCTGGAAACTCTAGCTCTAGATGTTTCTTGCTCTGGTACAATTCTGATCGAATTGAGCCAAAAGCAACACAGGGCCACAGTGATGATAATGATGGCCACAAGATGGAGACAGTTAAACTGTGGCCAGTTCTCATTTTGTCAACTCAAGTCTTTCATTGTTGGTGCATTTTAGACATATTTTTTTATAAATCCTTTGTTCTTTTTTCATTATCACAGACATATGACAATTGTGTATTTGTATAGTATTGTAATGTTGTCGGGTTCTGCCAGGATTGATGCATTAATTCAGACTCTCGTTTAAAAGAGAAACATCACTTTTATTTTTCAGATGGGCGTCCAGCACAGCAAGCATAACCACAGTGCCCACATGCAAGCAGAGAAAGAGAAAAAGAGAGAGAGCGAGAGAGCCAAAAAGAGAGGGAGAGAGAGCACAACACACTGGGGTATATTTGGGTACAGTTACATAGGGATAAGGTGGAAATTAGGTACAAATATAAAAGGGGTGCAAAACCTTATATAGGTGCAAAATAGCAGGGAACTATTTACACGAGTCTGGGCGATCTCACCACTCTGTACACTCATTTTACAATGGGTCAGCTGCGCCTTGTATTCCAGCTGGACGCTCTTAAGATGCAGTGCCAGGCGAAGATGCTACACTGCTCCCACCTGAGTATAGGGGGGACACGTCAAACACACAATCCTTCAGCCTACATGGTAACCGGAGAGTGCACCCAATGCGTAGAGGTGGAATCTGGCAGTCTGTCCTTTCAGCTCCCCCGGCCGGTGGAATCTGGACCAG
The DNA here is from genome assembly GCF_040954835.1 of Lepisosteus oculatus. Taxonomy (NCBI): domain Eukaryota; kingdom Metazoa; phylum Chordata; class Actinopteri; order Semionotiformes; family Lepisosteidae; genus Lepisosteus; species Lepisosteus oculatus. The sequence continues at coordinate 9,808,021 of NC_090713.1, forward strand.
GATGCCCCACTCCCAGTCCGGAGCCCCCTCGCTAGCCCTGAAGGGAGCCAGGCGGTCTCGTTGCAGGACCACCACCCTCCCTCGCTTCCGGAACCAGACATGGTAGAAGACCTCCCCCATGACCTCCAGGACATCCCCAGATCCCTCCCACGCCAGCGCCATCTTCGGGCGGAGGCCCTTGCAGCACCATGGGTTGTCGATCCAGATGAGGTCCCCCTGCAGAGCAGATCGTAGAACCACTTCTGCCATACCCTCACCTGAGTCAGGCAGCTCCGGGCAAAGCTGTATACTCACAGCATCCTCAGGTCACACTCGTAATCCGGCCTGGTTGGCTGTGCCAGCACTCCTCCCAGCAGCGAACCGATTGCCAAATCCACCTGGGTGCGCATTTTTCGACCAAGCATGACTGAGGTCGGGCTGCATAGCGGTCTGGTACACGTAGAGAGCGAGGGGTAAGGGGTAGTGCCAGTCCCGCTGGTGCCGTGAAACCAAGGTGGCCAGCTGAGGGGAGAGCATCCGGTTAAAACGCTCCACCAACCCGTTGCTCTGGGAAAGCAGCAGGGTAGTCCACGTTTACAGCTTTACTGGTAATGAGGACTCCTCTCCACCACCACCAATGTGCAGCCCCACCTGGATGATGCAATGGCAGCCATAGTGCACCAGACCGCTCACCACACATCAGCTATTAGTGGGGAGGAGAAAAGAGTGATGAAGCCAATTTATATTATTATTAGGATTATTAGGAGGCCATGATTGGTAAGGGACAATGGGAAGTTTGGCCAGGAAGCCGGGGTTACACCCCTACTCTTTTCGAGAAATGTCCTGGAATTTTTAAGACCACAGTGAGTCAGGACCTCAGTCTTATGTCACATTCGAAGGATGGCACCTTTTTTACAGTATAGTGTCCCTGTCACTATACTGGGGCATTAGGACCCACATGGAATGCAAGGTGAGCGCCCCCTGCTGGCCCCAATAACATCTCCTCCAGCAGAGACCTTAGTTTTTCCAGGAGGTCCCCATCCAGGCTCATACCTGCTTAGCTTCAGTGGGCTGCCAGTTGTGAGTTGCAGGGTAATAAGGCTGCACATAAATAGAGATGCAGCCTTTCAAAATGCATGGTAGAAACCCGTACCGCACGCAACTGCCTACTTCATACCACGGTATGTGATTGACTGGCCAAAATGATCGACAGGGGCAGTCGTGGTGCATTGGTCGGTGGTGAAAAGATTAAATCATTTAATCTCTTTGCTGTGCATGTTTTAATCCACTTAGTATTGAATATTTCTATGGAATTTTACAATTAAAGGGAAATTTTAGTCGTTGAATATAAAAAGAAGAGGAACATAATGCGTCTGATAATCATAATCATAAACAATATTAATTTAGGAACATAAACATATTATGTAAAATGTATATGGCTGGTATTGGTATTTTAAAGAGAAAATACACACCAGTATTTCACTTTCTCCCTAAACATTTTAAGAATCAAGGTCTTACATGTGGTTATTTCTGAAACGTTTTTACGTGCTCCTTCTGACCAGATTAGGTATATACACTTTGTGAGAAAAGTGATAGTTTTAACCTTTTCTGCGAATACGCTCGTAATCGGAGTAAACTAAAGCATACATTTAGAATTTGATTAATAGGGAATATAATATGGAATTGCGTATCTAAAGAAATTAATAATGATATAATTATATTCATATACTGTAGCACAAACAGTCTTATAAGACTTTCTATTGATGTGTACAGCTGTTTCAGTGTTTTCCGTGTGATGTCTGAGGTCTGCAGTTAAAGCCCTGCTGTCGTAATGAATTTTCTTTTAACAAACATTTCTTTGAAAAACGAAAATAGCAAATATTACATTGATATTTTTTATATTTCTAAATATCACATGTTCGAAGCTAAGTCTTATTGTTTATTAATAACAACGAATAATTTCAAACTGCTACTGATATTATTACTGACAATAAATATTATCGACACTATATTGTTATTACAAACGTACGTAATGTCGGCCATACGGCGTATGCATTACTGAAGCTAAAAGTTTAGCCTTTGTCACTAATGTAACCACTAAATAAAGACATAAATATATAAATCCCTACATTTCAAACTGTATATGGCTAATATTAGTAGTGTAGCGGCGAGGCTTATTAATATGAAAGAATTAAGTGTTTCTGAGCTTTCCCAAATTAGGCCTCATCTCTCTGTTCATCTCTGTGGTGCAGCCACAGAGAAACTATTCATGCAGGCTGATTTAAGGTTCCCTTGATAAAGGACAGCTCCCAAAGGGGGATGCACTTAGCTAAGCCTGGCTATCATGATCAATGGTCATCCATTGGCGCCTATCTGTCTAGGGAGGGCCAGATGGACATTTGGACTGCATTCCTAAGTGTCAGGAGTAAGTGACTCATATCTCACCTTGATCAACCAATCAGGGACTGGTAGGGCCGAGTAACCCACATGGGACTCTGATGCCCATGGAACTTTCAGCCAATCAATGAGCTGAAGTTCCTCCAGGTAAAAACAGGCAACACAGAGATTCAGTAAGATTCAGGAGAATTCTGTGAACTTTTCTAAAGGGAATTCAAAGGAGAATTCCAGGGCAGGACGGCCCAGGAGCAGAAGGCTCCCAAGGGCAGGACATTCTCGCAGCGCGCCTCCTGACCATCCTGAGACTCAGCCCGGACAACCACGGAACGGCCAGTGTGTCCGACTGCCAGAACTTTCCTTTGTTCTAAGAGTCGAGAGCGGAGGTTGCCAGAGAGTAACCAGAGGATCCACCCGAGGTTAGCAACAGCAGCAGGCCTCGTGAACAGGCACGGATTGGACAGCAACAAGCCTGCAACTGTTTCTTTGTGCCCGCAGGAGATCTGAATCCCCAGAGATTGGATGAGTATTCAACTTCAATGCATTACAGCTCGAGAATTCAATTGTTATCCCAACCAGTTGATATCAATTTAATTCCTAAGAGTTATGTACTTGTTTTGAGTATCGAATGTAGAAGTTATAACCAAGTTCATTTATGAAACGGTCTAAATGAATGATATACTGAACGTATGTCCTCTTGATATGTGTAACACTTTGTAACTGATTGAATATATATCTTTTGTATTCTGATAACCCTCTCGATAAGATCTGTTAGGTTTACATGCATATTCTATGTATTAATAAATGGATCTTCGTGTATTAGTACCTGTGTGTGTGCGTTGTTTGAGTTATGTCGCATGGTTGGATTCTAAAGCCATCAAAAGAATCAACTTTGTGATTTACTGCTACAATTAATAATTGTCTCAGTAAATGCCCATACCCTACAGAACTGGTGCCTTCAGAGAGCCACTACATTTAATTTTGCTATGGCAACATTACATATTTGGCGTCCCTGAGCCGGTTTTCTTACATATGATATATGTAACCTCATACTGTATATCAGGAGTTTCATAGTTTCTCCAGGTTTCTGATGGTACCAAGCAAAACAAGGGTTTTTTAAGTCACTATCATAACAGGTGTACACAGAGCTGCTGGTCTTAAAGCTGACAGTGACTGTCTGTACTGGGAAAAGAGATTTCACTGCTGGAGTCTGAGTCACAGTAATCTGCCTGCATGAACCTGAAAAAAAAATTATACATTTCACTTTTGAAACACTTAAAATGACATTTCTGCTAATTACAAATCTTCTTGTATTAATTTATTTGCTACTCGCCACGAGTACAGACAACAAGTGTCCATATAAAGACACTGATAAAAGTTATTGTTGCTGTGGATTCTGTTGCCATGAAGGGCAGCTCTCGGTCATGAAGTGTTAAACTCACAGGGCTATAAACACTCCCAGAGCACTCAAGCATGTGCTGCCAATGCAAAGTGTCGTCCTTAATTAATTAACCAAGCTGAGCTGTAAACACGTTTGTGCGCTGAGGTCTGTGAAGAAATGTCTGGTTCTGCCTCATTATGCACAATAAACACAACTTCATAGCAGGAATATTTCAGGAGTACCTTTTGTCAACAAACCTGAGGGCTCAGTTTACCTTATGTTTTCCTGCAGATGTAGTTCATGTTATCTGATGGCATTCAGTTTGTGATCTTGTTGTATTCTAATGATAGTTAAATAGATAATTTGCTTGTTATTTTGGTTAGTGCTGCCTGTCAGGCAACACCAGGTTAAATTATTAAATGTATTGCAGTTTTTCAGTAATTCTAGTAGAGTTCACTGTTGCAAACTAGAAATACACTGACTTTCAGTACTTTGGCTCCTCTTCTCTAACACAGAGTGGCTCATCTTTGTCAACACACAATGATACAAAATAAACTTCAAATGCACACACAGATCACATTTCTAATTTTATGGGTTATATACTGATAAGTATCCAATATAGTATTGTATATTGATCTATTTATGTTTATTTATTCTATATAGATATACTGTAGCATATTGCATTGTAGTCAATGATTTAATTTATTTGCAAAAAAAGAAATTGTATTGCAAGAATTTTAATGGTGTAGTGGAGGTGTGAATACAGTTTGCACTGATTGATAACTGTTAGATGTTTGAAGGCCATATTGTCTCACAAATACTGTACCTGAAAGCAAGCTATTTGTAGGTAGAAAGAATTACAGTATTTAGATACAGTATACATTTCTGATACAGTTTACATTTAAAATCAAAACCTCATTGTTTAAACCAGTCATCTACAGTTTCCATGACATGTGAAGCATCCTGGAAACACTCCTGCAGTCAAACTACATCTGTGGTACCCGTTGCACATTTCAGATACTGAATGAGAAGTTTAAACACTGCAGAAGGAACTAAGCAAGCAAACGGCCACAAAGAGATTGAACTGACACCACCAGGGTTCAGGGAGCTGTGTACCTGGTTTGTCAGAGAAACACAGAGACAGTCTGATAAATTTCAACTCTCCCATCTGAGCAATTTCTCCCAACAACACAACAACTGACAGATTTTCCCCCACTCCTCTCTCTAAGATGAGGTGTGTATCAAAAATCAATTTGATATTTTTGAAGCACATATATGTATTTCTATAATGTGAAGTAGTATATAGATCTCAGTCCCCTCCAAACTCTCAGAGCCCCGGGTCAGCACAGCTGCAGGGAGAGGTCCCAGTCAGAGCCCTGGAACTAGGAATCATTAGGGAGCTCAGGCTAACAGAGTGAGGATCTCCGGGCATCATAACAGAATCAGGATGCCTGGCTCCCTAGGAAGGAATAAAAAGGCTTTGCTGGGGAGCAGGAAGAAGAGGGAAAGAAAAGTAACCCAGACAGCCCGAGAGAAAGGGGTAAGGAAAAGAAAAGAGTCTGATGTAATAACAGGGGCTGACCAGAGCTGTACTCAGACTATAAAACATCCTGCAAAACTGCTGGGATTCAGAGCACCACAGGGATACACCTTGTGTGTAACTTGTTGCATCTCTGCAGAGTGTATGACATAAGAACTTATTCTAGTATAACTGTGAAACTTAAAAATGCCAAAGATTTACATTTCTTTTCCTATTCACTTTGATAATCTAAGATGAATGATTTGAAAAAAAATTAACTAATGTCATTGCCTTTCCTCCAGCACCAGCACATACAAACCACACCAGATTCAGAATTGAACCCAGGGCACCAGCACTGCAAGGCACAATAGTACCACTGTGCCATCATGCTGCCATATCTATTAACTTAGATACATTAGAAATGTATGTGTAAAAATGTAAAATAACAAATATCTACAGTACTTTCAAATATATTCAAAAATAATATGCTGTAGATGTGTACATTATGTACAAACCCAGTGTTGTTCAATTCTCCAGTAACACCTCTGCTGTTCTTCTTAGTCTCAGACCTGCTGATGAGCCAGAGCAGCTCCTGTAGAGCTGAGGGAGGTTTTTGTACAGACGTGTATCACTGTGTGAGAGGCAGGCTTCTGTCCTGCTGACAGTAATAGTTTCCTGCATCTTCAGCCTGACTCCAGTGATTGTCAAAGTAAAGGCTGTTCCAGACCCACTGCCAGTGAATCGATCAGGAACCCCAGACTGACGGTTTGTTGCATAATAAACCAGGAGCTGTGGAGCCTGACCAGGTTTCTGTAGGTACCAGTTCAGTAAGCTGTATCTACCACTGATAACAGAGCTGCTGGCTGTACAGCTGATAGAGACAGAGCTTCCTGGGAGAACAGTCTGAGCTGGAGACTGAGTCAGAACAATGTGATCACTGGACCCTGGAGAGGGAGTAGTTATAGATAAGAGAATATTAATAATTGATCATTATACACATTTACAGTATGTATTCCTTTACATGAGAAAATAATTTCTATAATTTTCATTCATTTATCAGTAAGTTTTATTGTATCACAATATTCAGAATGAATCACAGAACCACAGAATGTAAGAATTCTCTTTTATCTTCAGCTTGATCAGTGTCCCCAGCAGTAGAATCAGTGGCATCATTGTCCTGTGTGTCAGTGAGTCTGAAAGGGCTGAACAGTGACTGATCCACACTGAGTCTTAAAGTGTCTGGAGCAGTGAGGAGGCACAGGTATGCAAAGCTCCTTCCTGTATACAAATCCTGTCACAGACAGTTAGATGAGATCTGAGCTGTGAAAACAGATGGGGCTTGTTAGGGTTTTGTGTCAGTGTGTCATGTTTTGCTCTGTTTATCCCAGTCAAAGATGGGTTACTAATCTCTGAAATTTCAAACATTTATTTCTCTTATTTCACTAATTTGTTTTTACTGTGTAAATATTGATGCTTCGGTAAAGTATGTACAGTATGCAACTTCACAGTATGTATCTTCATTGAAGATTTTGCTAACATCAACCACCTACACACATAACACTGTTCCTAAGAAATGAAAAGAAAAAACACATGAAATCACTTGAAAAAACAAGCATTAGACACTTTACTTGCAATTCAACAAAAGCTCATACCGATGGCAGGAGGTGTATTGTTACTTGTAGTTAATGTTATTCACTTTTATGTGAAAGTAAGAAAATGTACTGTATGTACAGTATATGAAAAACAGTCCAGTCTAGTTATTTTCAAATGCAACAAAGTAATCAATTATTTCAGGCTTTAACATCTGAAAATCACTTGAATCACAAGACCAAACTACATTCACCTGCCCAAAAACTCACAAAAAACATTTTGTGATATTTTGTCAGTTTTTGTCCTGTAGAATTTGCAATGATGGACTGTGAATAGTCTGTACCTGTATTGTTTGTTTATGTATTGTATTGACATGTTGTATCTAAGATTGATAAATTGGGATTTATGTTCCTATAAAACAATATTGGACAAGTGAACTGACAGCAAGTGTTTGGGCTTTCTTTTTGTTACAGAGTGTATAAACAATGACTTTCAAATGATCAGAACTGAACTGAGTGTATGATTGAATTTATCACTTGTATTTATTGCAAAGACAAATCTTCAGACTTGTGGTTTGTAGTTCAGGCAGTTATGCTTCATCTGCTTGTCAATCTAACAGATCCAGTGTCACACAGGCACAGGCAGTCTCACATCTTAATAAGAAATTAACTCCACTGCCTGAACAGCAGCTTTTGCTTTCTCTTCTCAGTGTTCGAGGTTATTACTGGTCCTATTGGAAAAATAAAATCTATGAATGATATACATTTAATATTGTCTGAAATGCTAAAGAATTATAATTTTATTGTTATCAAGAATGTATAAAAGACGATCTACTGTACATAGTTGTTAAAAAGTACTCACTATTCTTTATTTTTCATCTTCAGTTTCACTTAATAATGTACTGTAATTACCTTTAGAAGTAATTTGGGTAAAAATACTGACTATAACATTAAGATAAACATTTAATACATTATGCACAAACTTAATTGTGCTAAGTTCACTGTAGACACTCTGCAGCTGTTCTCAGCCTCAGTCCTCTGTGGTTCCTGTTGATGAGCCAGAGCAGCTTCTGCAGAGCTGAGGGAAGTTTTTGTACAGACATGTATCACTGTGTGAGAGGAGTGCTGCCATATTGCTGACAGTAATAATCTGCTGCATCTTCAGCCTGGACTCCTGTGATGGTCAGAGTGAAGTCAGCCCCAGATCCACTACCACTGAAACGACCTGGGATCCCAGACTGACGGATTGAAGCCCCATAGATCAGGAGTTTGGGAGCTTCTCCGGCTTTCTGATGGTACCAGGCAAGACAGGGAGCAGTTGAGGAACTACTACTACTATAATAACAGTTACCCACAGAACTGCTGGTCTTACAGCTCACAGTGACTGTTTGTGCTGGGAGAACAGATGTCACTGATGGAGTCTGAGTCACAGTAATCTGCCCACTGGAACCTGATATGAAATAAACAAATAAATGTATTAGAAGAAATACAATTTTATAGTGTTAAACGTTTATAATACCTTAAATAAACAACATAACAGTTATGACAACATTGCAATAATTTAATTTCTACTCACCATGAAAGAAGACAAGTGTCCAGATGAAGATGGTGATGAAAGTCATTGTTGCTGTGGGTTCTGTTGCCATGAACGGCAGCTCTCAGTCATGAAGTGTTAAACTCACAGGGCTATAAACACTCCCAGAGCACTGAAGCATGTGCTGCCAATGCAAAGTGTCTCTTCTATGTAAATTGGTTTCCTGGGTCAGTAAACCATAGACTGTTATTATAGCAGTTGCTTAGAGCAAGGAGTTTTTTCTGAAGTACTGTATGAAAACAACCTTATATGATACATATCTATATGACAAAAAGAGTTATGATCTGCTTGCAGAGTGAAAGTTCAGTCTGCACCACAGATTGTCTTTCACTTATTGCAGATAAAAACAGTTGACACAGTGGCTGCTATCGCTGCCTCACAGCACTTGAGCACTGGGTTGAATTCCTGTGGTGCTCTCTGCATGACTTTTGTATGATTTCACCTGGTTCCAGTGGGTTTTCTCCTGGTGCTTTAGTTTCAGCCCACAGTCTAAAGGACATACCAGGCTTATTGTCTTTTGGGAAAGTGGTTTGACAATGACCATGTTTGTTTCTGTGTCTGCTGTGTGGTGGACTGCTGTCACGTACTGTACAGGGTGTATCCTGCCCTGTGCTGTTTGCTGGCTGGGAGAGACTCTGGCTCCCTCGTGACCATGGATTGGATCAAGCGGCTAGAAAATGGATGGATGGAATATCAATAAAGTCCAACACCGAAACGTGTTTTCAAATGACATAGAATGATAATTATTAATCATCATGAGGTGATAACTCTGTTTTTCTGTGGTTATAGTGATCATTTATTTGTATTTTCTTCCCTCAGCCCTAGAAAAACATGTTGAGTGACTCAGTGCTGTCTTTATTCTCTGCAGTGTGGGACAGGGTGTAGTCAGAGGATTTTTACAGGTGTTACAATCCCCGGAGAGGAGGAACACTCTAACATAATAAGTGTAGCTGCTACTGGACTGGTGAGATGAGTGAGTCACAAGTTGTGGGCACACTGGAACAGCAGACATAAAAAAGACTTTGAAGACAAGGGAGGACCCACTCCAGATTTGTCCTTCTGTCGTCTCTGTATTAAAATATTTCCCCAAGAAATAAAGTTGTCCATGATTTAAAAAATGGATGAAATTATTTGTTGTTTTGTTTTGAATGTTTCAA